>NC_135789.1:33240763-33540763 GCF_051106095.1 Pogona vitticeps | reverse complement strand
CCTTCGGGCTCCCCACCGCCCTCCCCTTCCTTGGCTGGGGAGTGGGCAGCTCAGGGGGCTGGCCTGAAGAGCCCCCCCTCCCTGTCCTTTCTAGCGATTTGGAGGTTGGAGGATGGGGTTGGGTGGGGCCTCCGAGCAAGTGCCGCCTTGGCAGACCTGAGCTGTGGGAGGAAGACCCCTAGGAAGCCCCACCCTTCCTAGTTTCCCTGCATTGGTCCAGGTGGGGCTGGATGACCTTGGGAGATCCCCTTCCAGTCCACTGAGGAGACCAAATGGGCTACGGGGGGGCCGAGAGTACAAGAAGGAGGTGTTGCCAGTCCTTCTCCCGTGCCCCCCCCCCTTGTATGGGGGAAGTGACTGAGGGGGGAGGGGCTGGTCCGGTTCCGGCAAAAGAGCCAAGCCATCAAGCCCTTGGAGGAGGCAGGGGGAACTTTGGCCTTGATGCAGCCAGCTGCTTGCTCAGGTCTCCCGGTGAGGAGGGCAAGGGGGAGGGCAGCTGGCCTATAAATAGCTCGGTGCCCTGCCTGTAACTCTGACACTTTCTTTTTAACTCAGTTTCTCTCCTCCCCGGCCACGTTCCCTTTCTGCCTGGCCTAGAAACGGGGCTGGTGGGAGGGGAGGGAAGGCAAGAGAAAGGGGGGCCCTCCCCTCCACAGGCGGAGGATCCACCTTCTTCCTTCAGGGAGGGGACCTCAAGAGGCCCAGCGCGAGAGCATGCTTGGGGTGTCGCCCACCAGGGATGCCCCTCGTGCTCCCCCTCAGAAAGCCCAGCCCCTGCCCTGCAGGAATGGCAGTGGGAAGGGACGTCTGGGAAGGAGCCCATGTGGAGGAGCCCAAGGTTCGGGGGGGGGGGTCCCATGGGTAGCCAGAGGGACTGGCGGCCCTGGGCACCCTGGCAGGATGCGAGCCAACTCGAGGGACGCAGATGGCCCTCTGCTCCGGCCAAGCCCCGAGCCCGGTGGGTCTCCGAGGCTGGCCCCCGGGGAGTCCCAGGCCCCACCCCGTTTGGGTTAGGCTCTTGGCTGCTCCAGCCGCCTCCCAGCCTGCACTCTTCTGTGTAGAGCCAGTGAAGGGTGCAGGATTGGGCTCTCTTTGGGGCTTTTCTCTGAAGGCGCAGAGATGGGGCCAAGAGACAGCTTCTGGCTGGGGGGAGGGAGGGAGTCGACGGGCGGGGGGGATGCTCCCTTGTAGGGGGAGAAGGGCCTCTGTGGGCCCATCTTCCCGGTGCCTCCCTTCTGCGTTTGCAAACGATCATCAGTGCCCCATAGGGAAGTGCTGGTGAGACCGACTCTCAGCAGACCTCAGCCCCCGGCCTGGTGTTCTGGCCTGCCTCAAGCAGGGGTGGGCACAACACCCCCGAGGTATTGTTGGCACAAACTCCTGCGGGGTCACAGCAGTGCCTGGATTTTCCTTGGGGCGGGGGAGGAGGAAGCTCGCCTTGCCCACTGCTCAGCCCAAAGCAACTTTGTGTGTGTCCCTGATGGACCCAAGCGCTTACTCAGAACCATAAGGGCTAGGATCTTAGGTGGTCGCCGCTGGGAGGCCCAGCCCTCGGCCTGCTGGAAGAGGTCACAGGATCAGGCCCTGACAGCTTCTCCAGCGGGCCCTCTAGCTCAGAGCCGAGGGGAGCCCTGTTGGGCAGTGGGTCAACACAGACCCTGGGAGGTGGTATGTGCCCAACTCCAAATACACAGAGATGCCCCCACTGCCCTCTTGCAGCCTCCCTCCTGTGGGTCTCGGGGGGGGCGAGGCTCCTGGTGCTGCGGTTAAACGGCTGCCCTGCACCCCAAACTGTGCTCACAACCCAGGATTCGATCCCAGGTGAGCCTTCCATCCTTCCGAGGAGGTCGCGAAAAAGGAGTACCCATCATGCTGCCGGGGGGGGGGCGCAATGTGTAGCCTGCCTCCTTCACTGGTAAACTGCCCAGAGGGGGCTTGAAGTGCTATTTGGGGGGGGGGGCACAGTGTAGAAGCAGCAGGCCTTCTTTTTTCTTTTGCTTTTGACCTTGGTCATGCCCGGGCAGGGGTGTGTGTGTGTGTGCTGGCTTGGCTTGGCCAAGGCCGCCGTTCATGCCTAGCCTTTTTTGGGGGGGGATGGGGAGGGGAACTGCAGCCCTTCATTCCGGTTCATTCTCTGGTTTGGGAAGAAGGTGGGTTGGTTATGTAAGCAGAAGGAGGGCTGCTGTTGTCTGTCTCGCCACCCTTCCCTCCCTCCCTCCCTCCCTCCCTCCGAAGCGGATCCAATTCCATCCCTGCCGCTGCTTCTCTTCCTCCTCCTCCTCCTCCTCCTCCTCCTCGCTCTGTTGGGTCAACAGGGAGCTGGTGGGTCTTTTCTGCTTCCCACCCCACTGCCTGAGACCCGAAAGGGCCAATCCTGGCCTGGCCTGGCCCGGCCCAGCGCTGGAACCCCAAACGGCTTCTTCCCAGCTGCCCCTGAGGCCCCAGCCTTGTGCGGGGTGGGTATGGGATAGGTGTGTGCCAGGGGGTGGGGGATTGTGGAGGGTTAAAAGGCCACTTCGCCTCTCTCTCTCCCCCCCCCTCCTTGCCAAGGGGAGCCAGGAATGTCTCTGGCAGGGCTGGTGAGTCAGTGCATCCTTGGCCGACCTGGTTTCTGGTCTACATGCACAGCCACACGCGCCGCCGCTTCCCAGGACTCTTCCTGCTGCCATCAGCCGTTGGAGCCAGGATGCAGGGGAGGAAGAGAGATGCTGCTGCTGATGATGATGATTTTCACAGGGTGGCTTCATTTCCCCTTGCGAGTCCTGCCACCCCACCCCTGACTCCCTCCACGGCTAGCTGAGGTGGGGACTCCCAATGGGCTCGCACCCCTGCCTTCTGCACCTTCCCCCTCAACACAAGCGTGTCCTACCTCTTTGCCCCAGGGAAGACTGCGCACACACACACCGAGCAAGCCCCTCTTTCCTCCCCCTTTCCTTGAAAACACAAAAGGGGTCCCTTGAAGCTGCCACCTCTTCTGAGGGCTCTCGTAACCCGTGACCCGGGCCGGCTTTGGAGGTCCTTGCTGGGCCAGCGGGGCTCACCACCACCTCCCAGTTCTCCCTCCCTTCCCAATGGTGCGACTGTAGTGGCTTCCCTCTAAACATCCCGTAAGACCTCTTCCTTCCCTCCGCCACAGAGGGCCCTCTCTCAGCCCTCTCAGAGAAACCAAACCATAGCACTCTACATTTCCAGCACTGGTCCCTGGTTCTCCTCCCCACCCCTCAAAGAGGCCCCCACCAACCAACCGTGATGGAGGGATATCCAGGCCCAACCAGCCCCCCCCCAAGCCCCAGCCCGACCCATCTGCATTCTCCGGAAGTCAATTCACTGCTCCTCCAACCTGGAGGTCCGAATTTTCCCTTGTTCTGATTCTTTGTTTTCTTTGCCATCATCCTTTAGAACGAGATGGGCCAGGGGAACCTGTGCATTGGCTTTATTTTATATGTGAACACAGACGTTACAAAAAAGAAAAGGAAAAAAAGGCGCAACATTGTTTGTAAAAGTTTGCAAAAAGTTTCCGCCTCCAGTCCACTTGCCCGCCTCTCCTTTGGTCAAGGTGGGCCGCATCCGGGCCGCCTGGCTCTTCCGCTGGATTCTAGCCAGAGGCAAGACAAGAAGAATCCTGAGAGGTCTGGGAATGTGGGGAGGGTCTTCCAAGAGGCCTCCCCCACCATCACCCCCTGCTCTGGCCTGGGACCGAAATGTGGGAGAGCCCCTCTGGGTCCAGAGGAGAGGCCTGCGCTCCTTTACCCAGCGGTCTGCGTAGACTTGGCCCATGGCGGCTCTTTACAGAGAAGGTGGCTCGCTGCCTTAGCCCCCCCCCCCCCAGTGCTTCTCTCTCTCTCTCTTTCTCTCTGAGGATCAGACCAGGAACAGAGTCTGTTTGCATCTTGTCCAGTTTGGGCTCACCAATGATTCTCCCCCCCCCCCCCCCGGCATCCCTTACATCCCGTTTTGGAGGCGGAAGCAGGAGATTCTCCAATCCCAGCTTGTTTCTATTCAGGTGCTCCGTCAGGCTGGTCAGTGGCGAAGAGGCAGGGCCTTGCTTGTCATCCCCATCCTGCCATCGAGCGGGTGCTCCGTGCAGTCCAGGGTTTTTGTAATTCCCAGGCTGGCCACGGAACGGCCCCTCCGGAGCGGCTGCTTCCGCAAAGCCCAATCCCAGAGGCAGAGAGATAAGAACCAGTGCCAGAGGCTGGAGAGGCCGCCGGTGGGGGCAGTTCAGCGTGGCTCCTCCGCATGAACCGCCGTCAGCGGATGATGACCACCAGGGCCACCAGCAGCTGGGCTATCAGGTCAGCGGCCCGCACGGGCCCCGCGTGGTTCCGGGTCCCCTGCTGAACCCCACTGGGGGGCGGGAGGGGGGCCCGGGGGCACTTCCCCCTGTGCTTAGGCAGCAGGCCGAGGTGGGACTTCTGCTTATAGTCCGGCGCCGCCGCCGCCCCCTCCTCCTCCTCCTCCTCCTGCTCCCCCGTGTTCTTCCAGGGCCCCAGAGAGGCCGGCTTGGTGGTCCGGTTGCGGCTCTTGGTGCAGTTCTTCCGGTAGCCCGGGCGCTGGCCCGGCAGGGTGCCCTGATCCCGCCGCCCATCCTTCCCCTTCTCCGTGGAAGAGCGGAGGGGAGGGTGGTCTCTGGGGGGCACCCGGTCAGGCGGGCGGAACCGAGGCGGCCCGTTGATCTGGTGGAGGGACTCGGAGCCGGAGCAGGCCCGGAAGTCCTCGGGCGGGAGCTCCTTCAGGTTCCGGCCCCGGCGGGCCTCCGGGAAGTGGCACTCGACGCTGGAGCTGGAGCCCCGGAAGCGGCGCAGCCATTCCCAGAGGGAGCGCGCGCGGCAGTCGCAGACCCACGGGTTGCTGTTGAGCCGGAGGTACTCCAGGGCGCCCAGGTGGGCCAGGGACTCGCCCGGCAGCTCCGAGAGGCTGTTGTTGAAGAGGAAGAGGAGGGTGAGGCGGCGGAGGTCGTGGAAGGCCCGCCGGTGGACGCTCTGGAGCTGGTTCTGGTGGAGCAGCAGGCGGTCCAGGTTGACCAGCCCCCGGAAGGTGTTCTGGTGGAGGCTCCACAGCCGGTTGCCGTGCAGGAAGAGGTGGCTGAGGTTGACCAGGTCCACAAAGAGGTCGTCGGGCAGGTAGTCCAGGTGGTTGTCCTGCAGGTAGAGGTACTGGAGGCTGTGGAGGCCCTGGAAGAGGCCGCCGGGCAGGGCGCTGAGGCCGCACTTGTAGAGGTGCAAAGCGTGGAGGCGGGCCAGGCCGCGGAAGGTCTCGGGGGCCAGCTCCCGCAGGTGGCCGTTGTCCCCCAGGTCCAGCTCCTCCAGGTGGACGAAGCCCTTGAAGGCGCCGGGGTCGACGAAGGTGAGGTTGTTGGAGTAGACCCAGAGGGTGACCAGCGAGGGGCTGAAGTGGCCCCGCAGCAGCAGGGAGATCTGGTTGTTCTGCAGGAAGACCCTCTCGCTGTCTTGGGGGATCCCCTCCGGCACGGTCAGGAAGTGGTGGGACTGGCAGCTGACGGTCATGGGCGACGGGTAGCAGACGCAGTCCACGGGGCAGCCGCGGGACGGGCCGACCGCCAGCCCCAGGAAGAAGAGGAAGACCGCCAGGTAGGAGGAGGCTCCTGCGGGGGGGGGAGAGAGAGAGATTGAGAGAGTGGGGCAGTTGGGGTCGGGGGAAGGCTTGGCCAACCGGAAGCATTTCGGCAGAACGAGAAAAGCCCACTCATCGGCCAGTGCGGGGGGGGGCTCCCCCCTGGGGCAGCCGGGCCCAGAAGAGCCTCCTGGATCCACGTCAGCCCCCTGGCGTCCAGCTGGCCCTCCAGCCAGGGCTGCCCAAGTCCCCCGCCCCACATCAGCACTCAACGGGCCCGTTCAGGGCGGAGCAGTCCTCTTGTCCCAACCAGGGCCTTCCAACAAGACAGAACCCGAAGGGCCTCTTTCTCACGGTGGCCCGGGAGTTCACGGGTGGTCAGGAGGCCCCCTAACCCTCTGAGAAGGGGCGGGAAAACAGTGTCAGCCTTGTGTGATGAGCCAGAAGCCTCTGGGGGCCAAACTTTGTGACACACCCCCTGCACACGCACACACATGGCCTTCCTTGTCCGGCCTTTTGCCCCACGCCAGCCCTGCGGAGCCTCCTTCCTGCCCTCTGTTCTCCCCCCCCCCCCGGGGCGTTCTTTGCCCAAATATTGCCAGGGAACGGGATCAAGGCCAGAAGCCAACCGCCTGAGCCCCCTCCCCTGCAACCCTGTTATCTATTATTTATTCTCTGCAATATTAATGCCCTGCCCTTCGCCAAGAAGCACAGAGGTTGCTATAGCATCCAACCGCTCACGATGCGCCACGGCTGTCTTAATTGCCAGCCAGGTTTTTAATCCCTCTCCGACCCCCTCCCCTTTTATTTAAAAATAATATCCACTTAAGGAGAGGGAGAGGAAGCTTTGGAGGAAAGGCGCAGCCAGGAGGGCCTGGCAGGTGTTCTGGGTGGGGGGAGGAATAGAAGGAAAGGAGTGGTGGTTTCTCCTCCTCCTCCTCCTCGTGGCCCATGGCCTCTCTCTCTCTCTCTCTCTCCTTGTGCCAGGCCTGGGGGGGGGGGGCAGCCGGGGCCTTCCCAGAGCAGATCCAGGTGACTCAAGGCATGGCCGGAAAGACCAGCCTTCCTGCCTTATGATCCGGGACCCTGGCTTGGGCACCATCCCAGGGACTCCCTCCGCATACGCCAAGGGTGGTGGGAGCCGCCGGAGGCGAGTGGCCGGGAGGGCGAGAACGGGACTCTGACTTCCTCACTTCCTTCGGCTGGAGCCCAGGAGACGGGGCAACGGGTTGCCCAGCGTGGCCCGGACCCGCTTTCCTGCTTCTGCTCAGGCAACAGCGTCTGTGCCGCCGGCATGTTGAGGCCCCAGGCAGGCGGTGTAGGGCGGCCTTCCTAGGCATTCTCAGGACTACGTATCCCAGCGTTTCTCCCCTCCAGCTGTTCCGTGAAGGACAGATGGGAGTCCTGGAGGGGCACCCTTTCTCTCTCTGTGCCACCCAGTTTACCTGCCCTGATGCCCCCTGCCGGGGGCCTATGAGGCGTGGTTTTTGGTCTGAGGTGGGGGTGGGGGACCCTCTGCCAGGGGACTCCAAGGCTCTTGCAAAAACGGCAGGGCAGAGTTCCCTGCCACAGGCCAAGTCCCAGGATTCACCAGAGATCTGGCCATTAGGAAGGCGCCCCTCTTGCCATTACGCCGTGTTGCAGGTGGTGCTATCACGGGTGGCCACGAGGAGCGATGTTCTTGTGGCAGAGGGAAGAGAACCACAGCCTCGCTCTCCGGGTGCCCCAGAGCTCCCCATCCCAAATCCTTGGGGTCAAAGGGCAGATGATGGCTAAAGTGCAACCAAACAGGCCCCCCCTTCAAGCAGCTGCCTGGTCTCCCTCCTCCCTTGCCCTGGCCAACCAGGGAGGGAGGGAGCCCCTTCCCGCCATCCCCAGCCTCCTCCCGGCCAGCCGAGTTGTCCTTCCACATTAGGCATTCTCGGCTCTGGCACACGCAGACCCAAAGAGCCATTATAAGCCCTCCAGGGCCGAGCTGTGGATACGGAAAGCGATCTCCCATCTCCATCGCCTGGTGGGGAAGAGCGAGAGCGCAGTCAGGCGCACAGATCCTCGTGGCGGCGTCGGCACCATCCTCGTCTCAAGGCCCAGACCTCCCGTCGGGCTTCCTTCCCCACCGGCATCCAGCGCAACCTTCTCTCCTTCCTCCCTCTGCCCCGCTGAGACCACCCGTGCTCCTGCCGCCATGGCAGATGGTGGTGAAGCCGAGAGGGAGCCCGTGGAGCAAAGTAGGGCAGCCGGCTGCAAGCGGAGAGGCTCTCGCTGCTCGCCCGCTATTTCCTCTGTGGCCAGAGGGCAGCCCCACTTCCACGCTTTCCAAATACTTACTCCTGCCATCACGAGGGCTAGAAGCTTGCTTTCCAAGAAAGAAAGGAATAATTGGTCAAACTGGGATTCTGGAAGACACTGGTTTCTTGGCCCTTCCAACTGGCAGAGAGAAACCTCCTGCCACCAGCGGCTGTCCCATGCCACCAAGCCAGAGGCCCAGGTGGTCCGACGGCTCTAGCAGCCGTTGTCCAGAAGGACGAGTGGGCATCTGGAAACGCTGCACTAGGTGGAAAGGGGGGGGGATCTTACACTTGGAACCTTTGCCGGGCAAAGCAGGGGTCCCTCCCCCCCCTTCTTTTGGCCCCAGATTCCTTGCCTTTCCCAGCCAGGCAGGCTGGCTGGCTCTCAGGGCCTCCCCTTCCTAACACTTCCCCTTGCACAGGCCAGTCCGACTTACACCCTGCATGGCTCTCCTAATTGGACGCTAATTAGGCACTGCTTAATGGATGCTTGAAGTAATTTATCTCTGGTGCGGCAGCCGCCCGCTGTCCAGCCTGCCTGCCTGCCTCTCCCCCTTCTCCAGCCGGCACCGCCAAGCTCCCTCCCTCCCTCCCTCCCTGCCCAGCACCTCCTGGCCTGCAAACCATGTCCCTCAATTGGGCCTCCTCTGCCTCGGCACCACTGGCTGGGCCAACGCTTGCCCCCTCCTTGCGGCCGCCGGATGGACCCTCCTTGGTGGAAGGGCTCTTGGCTGCGAAGAGGAACCGGCTGGCCGACAGGGGGTGCCTCCTCGAAGTCCGATTTCAATAGAAAGAGGGAGGACGGGGGGCCCTGCCGTGGCTCTCGGGCGGGCACTTGGGCTGAGCTTTCTCCAGAGAGGTGAGATGTATCATCCTTCTGTGTGCCTCCTAAAAACCATTCCTCATTTTGCATCTGTTCATATAAACCCGCCTATGCCAAGCAGGGCCCTCGTTTCTCTCCCTTTTGGGTGGGGTGCAAGTGACCACCCCGTTTGGGGGAGGGGGCCTTGAAAGCCAACGCAAGCGGGCCGCCCAGCCAGGTGGCAAGAGAGCCTCTCTGGAGCAGCCGGAGGTTGCTGGCACCACCTCCCCACACAGGCACACCACCCCATTTCTGCTGCTTCAGCCGGGCCTCCTTGGAGACTCTCGGCGCCTCCCTCCCTCCCAGCCGGCCAGCATCTCTCACAGGCCTCCCGGCCACCAGAGGCCCCACACAGCCTTGTTTACCGCATCACTCTGAGGGTTTTCTCCTGGGACGGCTCTTTGCGCACGCACAGGGCGCGGGCTGAGCCTCCTCTGCACAGCAGGAAGCCGTGAGAGTGAGCGGAGAGAGGCCAACCCCTGGGCTGGGGGGGGGGCGCAAGCGGGGCAGTCTGGAAGCAAGGGAGAAGGAGCTGCCCGGCGGCGCCTGCCCAGGAAGCCCAGCCTTTCCTCTGCAAGCAGGCTGGCGTCCGTGGCTAGCAAGGGCTTCCCCTCCCCAGGTGTAATTCAGGTCCACTCCGTCTGCTCTTGAGCCCAGAGCCTCAGCCCTCCCAGAACCGTGGGGGGTGTTGGGGGGGTGTCGGCTGCTCTCTCTCTCTCTCTCTCTCGGCCTGATCTACCCCTTGGAGCTGTTCCTTCTGCTGACAGGGCAGCCTTCCTCCCATAAGCGCTCAGGTCGTTTCCACCCACCAGCGGCGCACTCCTTTCGCTCCCTCCCCATCGGCCTGAGCCAGTGGCTGGTGCCCAGCAACCTTTGCGACTCCGGGCGGGTGGGGGGGGGGAACTAGGGCGCAGTTCTGCTGACAGCCGGCCCAACCCTGCAGCCCTGACACGACCCCCCCCCCAGGTGGTCCAGGGGGTTGTGAAGGAGGAAGCCAGGGGTCAGAGGGGGGGGCACCTTGGAACTCACTAGGATGAATAACATGTAATTGGCCAATTAGTTCAAGGAATCCTCTTCACCCCCAAGAAGAGCAACCAGACAAACTGGGCAGGAGACGCGCCAGGCAAAGGCCTCCCGTCGCCCTCCTTCGGAGCGGGACCCACCGCTGCTGCTGCTGCTGCTACTGCTGTGGAGGCCCCTCCTTCCCCTGCCACTTGGCTCACCTCTTCTTGGAGGACACCCCCCCTCCCCAAACTGCCAGGCGGGCCCCGGTCACTAATAGCCAAGCGGGGGTGCTTGTCCTTCTGAAGTCCGCATTTGCTCAGAACACCACGTGGGCAGACAGGATCGCTCAGAGAGGAGGCAGCTGAAAGCTGCAGGTTTGGGGGGGGGGGAGACACTCAAGCACAGGAGACCCGTCTCATTGTCCGAACTTTTCCCTTCCCTGGCCCGCCAAGGAGAGCAGCCTTCTCTGAGCACCCAGGCCGGGCTCCGAGGCCTACGAGCTGCGCTGGAGACGGGCAGGCTGGCGGACGCTGCGCAGGAGCCGTTCCCTGTATCATTTCCTCCTCCCCCCCACGCGCGCACACACTCCGCGGACAGCAGCGTCATAAATAACTGACAGATCCCAGCTGTTAAGAGTTATCGTTTCTGATCGAGTGACAGCTGTTTCCAATCCCCCCGTAATCGCCCCAGCAGTTCCGGAACATAAAAATCATAAGAGATAATTTTGTCTTTGCATAATTTGGTTAGGCAAGCTGCGCCTTAATCGCAATTATGACCCAGAAGGCGAGAGGGCTGGGGGGGTCCACGGGGGGGGGCTGCCAACCTGTGGAGCTCTGCCCAGGGTGGGAATGCCAGGGCCCTTGAAGAGGGGGGGGAAAGCCCTTCCCTCTTTGCCAG
The DNA here is from genome assembly GCF_051106095.1 of Pogona vitticeps. Classification (NCBI taxonomy): domain Eukaryota; kingdom Metazoa; phylum Chordata; class Lepidosauria; order Squamata; family Agamidae; genus Pogona; species Pogona vitticeps. Next base: position 33,530,137 of record NC_135789.1, on the reverse strand, counting down.
CTGGGCACTCGGCCTCCCGCTTCCCCTCCCAGGAGAACGTCTGGCCGAAATCTCATTTGCCCCCCTCCCCCTTTCCTCAGCACAGGAGAGCCTCTCAGGTCTCCTCTTGAGTCAGCACCCTGCTCGGCCTCCCTCCCTTGAGCCTCCCTCGCTGACGGAGAGCTGGGGCTCTCTGCGGCTGGCGGGTCAGGGGTCTTTCTCAGCACGCCCTGGAGATGCCCCTGAGGATGACACGGGGGGGGGGGCTTTGGCATGCTAAGCACGTCCCCCCCCTCGGAGCTCACAGATGGATGCCGGAGAAGACGCGGTTCCTGGCCCCGGGGTCATCTCTCTGGCTGCCAACAGCCTCTCTCCAGGGCGCCTGGCAGAGAGAGGGGCCCCTCCACACCCTCCAGGCTTCGTTTTGGAAGGAAGGGGGCCAAACCTGGGGGGCCCCCACCTTCCGCATTGCTGGGCAGGGGCTGCTCCGCGCCCATGGGGCCCCTCCTGGCCATCCCTCCCTTGGGCTCCCTCCCGGGCCCCTTCCTGAGGCAGAGCTTGCTTGAGCAGGACTTTCTGAAAGACGAGGAGCCTGGCACCAAGAAAGCCTGCCCTTTCCAGGGCACCCCGAGGGGTAATGTCGAAGAAGCCCACCTCCCCTTGTTTGCCCACCGGCTTGGAGGTACCGCGGTGGCGGCAGCAGCTTCCGCTCAACTCCCAACCAGAGCGACCGCTTATACTTCCCTCTCCCCCCCCCCAAAGTTGAGTCCAGCTCTGTCCGTGAGTAGCAAGAAAGGGGTGAGGAGGGGAAAGGCACCTTCAAGGTCACGCAGAAACCCCCGCCCCCCCCAGCCAGCCAGCCGCTCGCTCAGCTTGCCACTTATTGCAGTTTTAAAGCCAGCCATAAATTCTGCGCTGCAATAATCTGGAAAATCAATACCGCCGGCTGAAACTCAAGCTTTATCTGGCCTTGCAGCTGGGCCCCAAACCTCCCCGTGGGGCCCTTTGCCTGAACCAGACGAATGAACGCCAGGCCGGCCGGCCGCCTCCTCGCTGGGTGCCTGGCCTTCCGGCGTCAAGCGTGTGCTTGTGTGCCGGAGAGTTAACTGTGGTCATTTCTTCCCATTACTGCCCCCACACACACACACACAAACGCACACACACAACCCTTGCAATAAAAGCCAAGGACAATGTTATTAAAAAGGGCCTTCCAGGGGGAGAACAGTCTACCCACTCCTGCCCGGCTTCTGGACCGCTGGCGCCAGCGCAGGGGCACAGCGGAGCCCCACGGCTTCCCTTGGCCCTGTGGCCAGGCTGCCCTTGAGCCCCCAAAGGGTCCACGCGGAGCAGGGCTCCGGAAGGCTCTGGCAGAAAAGCACCGCTTGGGCTGTGCTCTCAGAGGGCCGGGCTGAGCAGGAATGTGTGTGTGTGTGTGTGTGTGGGCGCTCCCACAACTCTCCTGGTTTGCAGGTCAGAGTCCTTGACTGAAAGGTCTCTTTCAGGGGGGAGCGTCCGCTCCGAGTCCAGAAGGACTGGGGGGGTAGGGTGGGCAGGAGGCAGATCAGGGTCCTTGAAGCTGCTGCTTAGCTCCCCAGCGAGCCTTTCCTGGAGGACAGGCCGGGAGGGCGAGCAGGCCGGGGTTCCCTGTCCAGGACCCTTGGCCATTTACCACGGGGAGGACGGTGTCTCCCCAGAACACTCCAGGGGCCCCCAGAACGGCTCTTCCTCCGTTGCTCTCTGGGCTGGGGACCTTGGCCTCTCCTCCTCTTCTTTCCTTCCTCCCCCGCTCTTGCGGATCCCTCTTGCCCAGCCTCTGCTTCCCCCGGAGGGACGGGCGCTCCGCAGCTTCTCTGCTGGAGTCGTCCCTGCCACGCCTGGCCTCTGCCAGGATCTGCCCCGGGACCGTCTGCAGGCGGAGCTGGCCCTCGGCCCCTGGACCCTCCCGCCAGAGCCAGAAGGGGCGCCCTCCGCCGTGCAGCAAAGCAAAGGCGTGAACGGAAAGCGGCCTCGGGCTTCCCGGCTGAGCGCCTTGCGTGAGCGGCCCTCTGCTCTGGGGCTGGGGAAGAGAGGGAGAGAGAGAATTAGGGAGCCACAGGGACCGGAAGACCGCCCTCCTCCTTCTGTCGCGCCGTCTCCAAAACTCTACCGAAGGTTGCCTCTTTTTTCCCGGTCGGAAGATGCGCGCTTCTCCAAAACAAATTAGCACCGACTCACTTCTCGGTGGAGAGCAGCCATCAGGGAGAGGCCCCAGCGGGCGAGCGGGCAAACAAGCGCTGGAAAGAAGAAAGCAATAACATGTCCAGCGGGCTAATCGGCAGAGGCTGCTGCCTGCAATGGGAGAGCAGCAGCCTCCGGGGGATGAAGCAGGGCAGGGAGGGGCAGTTCTGCCTCGCCAGCCTCTGGCGCGCGCAGCTGGCACCGGGTCTGACCATCTGCTTCCAAGGGCCGGATGAAGCCTGCCGCCCTCCCCTGCTTTGCCCCCAGACTGGTTCCCTCTCCACCAGGGCCCGATCAGCAGAGCATGAAACAGGAGAACCTGAGAGTGGGCAGGGACCCCCCAAGGGTCACCCAAACCCACCCTCACCGCTGCCGGAAACCCACCGCTCAAGCACCTCTGGGAGAACGGGTTTCATCCCAACCACGGAAGGAGGAGACCCCACTTGCCCTGCCCTCCCTTGGAAGGGTGGGAAGGCAGCTGCTCATCCCCATGGCAGGGCTTTTCGCCCGGCTGGGGGCTCATGGGAATCGGAGTGCCCTTTGCTCATTCCTGGCTGGTGCTTTGAGGAAAGGAGGAAGACGATCAGCCAACCTGGGAGAGGAGCCTCAGGGATCCTTCAGGAAAATCCCCCCCCCCCGGGCTCCTGGTGGGCAGTCGAAGTAAAGCCGATTATTGAGCGGAACCCCCCAAATGAGCCCTCTGGCTTGGCCCTCTTGGCGTGGCCGCCGGATCCAGTCGGCATGATGTTGCAAAGCCACTTTCCTTTCCTTCCTTTCTCTCTCTCTCTCAGTAAGTGGGAGTTTGGCAGCTTCTCGGTGCCAGTTTGCAAAAGTTTCAGGGAATGCAGAAGCGTGGAGGAGAGGGAGAGGGAGAGGGGGGTAGCCTGGCAGAAGAAGAAGGGCAGCTAATTAAAGCATGCCTTGGTCCAGCCAGGCCTTGCGCGCTTGGTGCCTTTGAAACACCTCCTTCTCAGGAGCGCCTTTCATCGCACCTGACGCCCGGCTGACGGAGGGCCGGCCGAGGCTGCTTGGAAGGGGTAAAGAGTGCCTGGCGGCCGGACTAGGCGTCCCGCTCTCGCCGCCTGATGGCTGCTGATAACATTTATCCTTGCAGCCTCGTCTACGCCTTTCATGGCCCTTTACCCTCTGAAGTGCAGGCCCGCCTTTGCCGGGCCTTTTCAAGGGCCTTTTGATCCGGCTCCTTGCTCCTGGAAAGGTGGCACTTGATGCAAAGCTGCGCGTAAAGGGGGGGGGTCGGACGTAAAGGGGGGGTTGGACGAGGCTGCTGGCGGACGACTCGCATGGGAATCGTAGTTGCTTCTGAGCACTGGCCAATCCATACACAAGCACCACAAGGCTGAAGAATTTAAAGAGGCCCCTAAGGACCAGGCAATGTTTTTTTTTTAAAAAAGAAGCACATCATCACAGCCGGGGTTCCCAAGGGTCATCTAGTCCATCCCCACCAACGGAGGACTCCACCTCCAACCTCTGTTTAAAGACCACCAGCAGAGGGGTGCCCCCAGCCACCCACCCACAAATCCCTTCCTAAACACGTTTTCTGTGAGGGAAATTGCTGTGGTCTTGGATAAATGGGGCTTCTCCCAATAGTCAACGTCTCTGGGGTCCTGGCCTTTTGGCTTCCCCTCCTGCCCCTCTCTTGACAACCTCCCCCCCAGCTGACCTCTCCCTCTTCTCCCTCTTCCCCCCCCCGCATCGCCCCCAGCCCCTTTCTCCTCTTGGCAAGGGTGTCCGCGGATGGCGCTTATTGGAATAACCTTTCAGCTTTCATTTAGAGCGCCTCTCTTCCTACTGTGCAGCCTCATCCGTGAACACTTTACTAATTGCAACTTTTAATATGCGGGATGGAAAGACCGTGAGATCAAAGCAAGGCAACTGCCACGGCAAGGCAGGCTGTCACGGAAAGAACTCTTCAGCAGGGTGGTGTGGGGCGGGGGGGAGAGAGGGAAGGGCGCGGGAGGTGTGGGGCAACCCAGGGTACTCCCCCGTGTCTGGGGGTGGCAACTTAGCAATGGGGGAAGAGGCCTCGCTGGGTCATTGTGTGTGCGGTGGGGTGGGCGACTGGTGTGCGGTCCCCCACCCCCACCCTGAATTCGCTGGCTGTGCAGCCCGGCCAGAGGTCCTGCAAGCCAGGGGGCTGGGGAAGGGAGTTTTCCTTGCCTGCCTGCCGATCCAGTTACCGGAGGCCCGCCTGGCCCTGACTGCTCAGTCCCAATGCTCCGGCCACGCAGACAGAGAGACGGACAGGAGGGCCTGTTAGAGGCCCGTAATCCGATCACCGAGACGACCCGGATGGCGAGACGTGCAGCTGCTCTCGATAGAGGGGGCGATGGGGAGAGGCAGGCACGACCACCAAGCAGGTCAGTCTGTCCCGTCCAGACTGGCTGGTACACACACACACACACACACACACACACACACACCCATGGCGTGGAGCCCAGGCGGTCCGTTTCTGGCAGCCCTGGGGAACCGCCAGCTGTGTTCCCCTGTAAAGGAGGTGGTGGGGAGCAGAGGGAGAAAGAGAGAGAAAGAGCAGCCCTACTCCTATGTGGCAGAGGGGGCTTGGGTGTGTGTGTGTGTGAAATGGAGGCGTGAACTCTCTGCTCCACCACCCCCCGGGGTGAAAGGGGGGGGGAAAAAGAGAGGCAGCCTCTGATCCAGAAGGTAAGGCTGAAGCCCCTACAAAATCAGAGCCACCCTCACACCACCTTTGTGGCAGGGAGTTTCACAGGGTAACCTCTGCCCTGGGGGAAGAAGGACGAATTCCTCTTGGGCTTCAGGCTATGACCCTCCTGGGTTCCCGTGGAAAGAGAGAGAGAAGGAAAATCTTCTTTTGCCTGCCGTCTCTTGAGGGTCCGGGGTAGGGGTGGGGGGGCAGGACTTGAAAAGAGGGAGGATGGAGAAAATGAGTAGCTGCCATTTCCCACTTGTGTAGAAATAGATTTTTAATGTTAAGGACTTTGGCTGAAAGGTTGGAGCCCCATGGAGAGACTAGACTAGGCAGCCTCAGATGAGGGAGGGGGCAGAAAGTGGGCAGAAAGAAGCCGCCCCCTCCCGAACCCCTGGGATTAACACCTCCGGAGGGGCCAAAAGGAGGGGACCTGAAAGCTGCCTCCACCCCCACCCCCACCCTGGCACCCCAGAGCTTCCAAGAACCTTCCCAAGAACCCATTCACCACCATTACGATGTACTCTCCTCCTCCTCCTCCTCGTCATTATTGTGATTATTTTACGTGAGCCTGCGGGAGCTGAAGGAACAAGCTATTTAAATAACAAGCTGCTCTGATTGAGGAGAACGGGGCCAAGAACTCTGGGGTGGAATTCGGGGCCCCTTGAATCCCGTTGGGAGTTTTGATACCATGGTGATGATGAGACACATGGAGAACAGGAACAGCTTCTCGGAGAGCGGCCGTCCGGGTGGACCGCGAGGACGCAGCCCCTCCGGGGCGAGGGACGGACAGACGGACCAAGGGATGGAAATGCCCACCAGGCCAGCAACTCCATGCGGACGATGGAAGAGTGGTGGTTTGGGAAAGAGGATGTGAACTAGGAGGGCAAGCGAGGAGCAGGGAGTGAGCGGGCCGGCCTGGCCGGCCAAGAAGGGCTCACAAAGCCCGTCCCAGACGCCCCCCAGGAATTGGGATGGCGAGGGGGGGCGGGCAGGCTCAGGAAGACAACCTCCTGCTTAAGGCATGGGCTGGGTCTGGCCTTTGCTGGAGCCAAGGAGCCGCCGCCTGGCCTGGCCTGGCCTGAGCTGTCCCAGGTGCTGAAACCTCTGGACCTGCCTGAAGCTGCCGGAGCCGCCTTCCCATCCTCTTTTCTGCCTGAAGGAGAGTCTTGTGTGGCTTGGAAGCTCTTTCTTTCAAAAGCAAGCCTGATCTGGGGAATTTCTCCTGCAAACACACCTTGCCGGAGGGAGGGAGGGAGGGAACAAGCCCCGTCGGGTCCGGTTCCCCTCCTCTCCCTCGAAGTGTGGGGCAGGGTGTGGGAGCGACAGAGCGGCACTCCCTGGACGGCTCTTGTCTGCTTCCACAGCCGTGGCGCCAGCGGTCTCTTTCAGGGCAAGATAAAAAGGGAGAACCTGGTGGCACCGTAAAGACAAAGACAGACAGGTGCTTCCGCTCGTGTGGATCGTCGGCCACAAGAGGCTTCGCCGCGAATAGACCTGCTAGTCTCAAGGGGCTGCAAGACGCTTCTGTCCTTTCGCCCCTTCTGTTGTTCCTGGACCTCTGCCCTGTCTTTCTGCTGATTTCAGGACCCCCGACACTACCTGAGCCCCCCCCCCGGGTAGAAAGAGGAAGGCCTTCGGAGGATGCCCCCCCCCGTGGGCAGCTGGAGCCCTCCTCCAGAGACCGCCACCCAGAGCCTCTCTAAGGTGGGGGGGGAGAGGGTGTGGTCTGTGTGTCTGGAGAAAGGAAGGGGGTTGAAGAGGCAGAGCAGGAGGAGTTCTCCACTCCCCCCCCCTTCGGATCCTCCCCCTCAGCCAAAAGGGAGAGGGTTGCTGTCCTAATGAATCAAGTCCTGGAGCTGCCTGAAGAACCGCTTCTCTGCATCTCAGCAGGAGGGAGAGGCTCTTTGCCCCCCCCTTCCCCTCCCCTCCCCTCCCCTCCCCTCCCCTGCAGGGCTGCAGCCGCCACCATTCGCCCGCCTGTGTTCTTGCGTGCATCACTTCCCCATCTGCCTCCTTCGGACATGCCACAGAGGGATTTGGCGTGCCCCGTGGCAGTGGTTCAGCACAGAGCCACCCCGTGGGGAGGGGGTGGGTGGGGAGCGATCCGGTTCTCGACTCTGAGGGGGGGGTTCCCAGGACCCTCCTGGCCCCGCCGAGCAGAGCAGACTCAGCCCCTGCAGCTGGCGCCTGGGAGGGGAGGTGGTGGGCACCTGCAAGGATGGCGTGTCCAACCCCAAATGCCAACACCGACAAGACTGTGTGTGCGTGCAAGCACGCACGCACGCACACACACGTACATGCACCTGGCTTGCCACAAGATCAGAGAAGAGCTTTCCTGCACCTCAACAGAGAGCTACGAAGAGCCTCAGAGGGAGAGGAGACACCCAAAGCTAGAGAGGGTCTCTTGCTGCCCAGGTGAGGCCATTGGTGGCGCTGCCAGGCTGGAGCCATGGCTGGCATCGAAACAAGACCCCCTGCGGGACCCTAGGGCCTCACCCGCCACCCTGCCCCCTGCCTCTGAGCCTCACACCCAGGGTGGTATTGCGGGGCACGGTTCTGTGGCATCATTGCCATGCAGTGCCAAGCTGTAGCCCCAGCCCTCCCTCAGCAGGGCCTAGGACTACCTTTCCCATCATCCACACCAGGCCTGAAGAGCACCCACGCGCGTTGGGAGAGTCCAGTCTAGCTTGGCTCCTGAAGTCTGGCCTCCCTCCATCCTCCTGAGCCCACCGGGCTCTGTGCCACAGGCAGCCTCTGGGGAGGAGGCACCGGGCCAGGTGGGGGGGCCCCCCCTCCGCCCGCACCCCCCCACACACACACACCTTCCGCCTCCTTGCTCTCAGGCCCGTTAGCCCCAGAGCCCCAGGCCTGACAGGGCTCCTTTCCAGCCGCTCCCCCCCCCCTTCCGAGGTGGGTGTGGAGTGTATTTGAGAGAAAGGCGGGCGGTTGGCAGGGAGGGGGAAAGAGGAGTGGGTGGGTGGGAGAGCCCATTCTGGAGCGACCGCCATCTTCAAAGCCCACCTCCGGGACCAAGGAGAAAGAAAAGGGGGGGGCAGCACAAAGGGGCCGTTAGCTTTCCAAGCCCTCGCCACCACACGCCGTAAAAGAAGCCGTCCTCCCAGCCGAGAGGGGTGGGAGGGGGGAGTCGGCCTGGGAGGCCATTCCCCCCCCCCGCCCCTATTCAGCCTTGCGCAAAACACTTTTTAAAAAATAACATATGATTTCCCTCCCTCTCGCCTTCTCTCTCTCTCTCTCTCTCTCTCTGGTCTGAAGGATGAGCTCCTTCCAGAACGAGCCCTGCTTCCTACCTTTGGCACAGATGAGGCGACAGGAATGCATCGGAGGCCGCCACGGCCACGCGGGATGCTGCGCCCGGCTGGAGTTCTAGGGGCCCGTCCACGTCACGGTGCGGCCGCCAGCTGTTCTCTTCGCAGCTAAGCATTTGGGCTGGATTCATCCTTCCTATTCCCCCCCCCCACACACACACACAGAGCGCCGACGCTCCTCATGAATTAGCAACAGACACCCGAGCAGCAGGAGGTGGTTTTTCAGTTTTTGTTTTCTCCGCGCAAACATGTTTTCTGCTCGCAAACAGCTTGTGGCAGCCCCGGCTGTTGCTCGTGGGCCTTTTGCAGGAGGAGGGCACGGGGCCGCGGGGGAGAATCCTGACCCTCTTCCACATGGGCCCCACTGGAGCTGGGGTGGAGTGATCTGCGGAACTCAGGGCAGCTTGAAAGCAAAGCCTGGGGGAGGATGACTGGGATGGGGGGGGGGGGGTGGGAGAGAGAGAGAGAACGGAGCTGGGAGAGGAAAGAAACCCGAAGCAGGATGGATAAGAGCCAGCAAGAAAAGCACACTAATGTTTTTTGTGCCAAACATGGCAAGTCCTGGCACTGAAGTGCAGGGGGGGGGGAGATGGCCCCAGGATTTGGCCCCCAGAAGGAGGGGGTGGGGGCTGCTCACCCTGAGCCGGCAGGGTCCAGGTGCCCTGGGGCAAAACTCCTATCCCCTCCAGCTGGCATTTTGCGGCCTCCAGCATACCTGGAGGGCCCAAGGGTGGCTAGCTGCTCTGTATTGGGTGTGTCTGTGCGGCTGAGCCAAAGAGAAACGGGAAGGTGGGGGGAGAGAGAGAGAGAAAGGCAAGCGCTGTGGGTCCCCCTTCTTCTGGGACGGAAGAAGCCACGTTGGCCCCAGCCGCTGCCGGGCCAGCTCCTCCAGGAGGAGGCCTGGAGAGGATTGGGACCCCGAAGCCTTTGAGGGGGTGTCCGGTCTCTTTCTGGCCCCTCTCTGCAGTGTCCTGGCCACCCCAGGCACCCCCACCATGGCCTCTGGAAGGCTCAAAAGGAGGCTCCTTGAAAGGGGGGAATGAGGAAGAGACAGACAAGATAGCAACGTCACACTGGCAGGCAGAGGCCGGCAAGGAAGGCCAGCTGGCAGGGAGCTTCTTCCGCGCGCCCCCCCCCCGGGTTCTCACCACTGCTGGGCAGCAGTGCCTGGTGTGGTGGTCACAGCCCTGGGTGGGCGAGGCTGGCCACGGAGGCAAAGGATGCTGGTGAGCCACCCGGCTCCTTCCCCGCCACTGAACATGAGCACATTTCATGGGGAGCTCAACATTTCACACGAGGAGGAGGAGGAGGAGGGAGGCTGAGATATGCAGCCTGGTTCAACTCCTCTTCTTCTCCCCCCCCTTCCTCCCTCCACCCCTTTCCAACAACTCTCCTCTCCCTCAATCCTGATGCAGGCAGTGTCACAACGGCACCCTGGAGAGGAGAGGTGGCGAAGGGGTGGGGTGGGGTGGGGGAACACGGTGTCTGTGAATTAAGGGGCTTGGTGGGGGGCAGGCGGGCAGAGGAGAGGGATTAGAAGCATCCAGCTGACGGAAGATGGACTTTGCATCCTGGGGTGGGTTTTTTCCAGGATGTGTGTGTGATATGGCCTGAAACTGTGGGGCGCTCTGTCTGTTCCAGCCTTGATCCTGGGGGGGGGGGGGAGGCTCCTGTCTTTCTCCCTCCGGCCACCTTCTCCCTTTCCCACCTTACCCCCTTCCCTGAGCCTGCAAGCCCCTGCAACCCCCCCCACGCCCCCGCCACCCACCCACACAGATGGCTGGCTTGCCTGTACCGCAGCCGGCCAGCACAACTGTCTCATCAGCACTTTCTCCAGCCGTATCTGGGCCACAGCCGGCCGGCCAAGAGCAGGAAAGGAGAAGCCCAAATCCGTATCTGCATAAACCCCCCAAACGCCTCCGAGAGAGAGAGAGAGAGAGAGAGAGAGAGAGAGATGCGGCAGCCGCCGCCACCACCGCTACTCCACTGCTGCTCTCAACTCAGCAGCCCAGTGGGTATCCGAAGGCTGCGCCACCGTCTCTGCACGCAAGAGGGAGGTGTGTATGTGGGGGGGGGGGTTTGGGGACCCATTTCTCTCTCTCTCTCTCTCTGAAGGCCCCAAAGCTGTCAAGTGACGGGAGGGGGGGTTCCTTGTCTTGGAGCAAATCAGGCGAGGCTTCTCTCCCACCAATTGTGGGAAAGGCGCCAGTTTCCCAACTGCACCAGATGCTTCTTCAGCCTGACAAGTCAAGGGGGGAGGCTTCAGGACGATGGGTGACAGGGTCCCTTGCCTGTCTCTCTACAGACGTGGCCTCGCCTCTGCAGGCCCTTCCCTCCCACAGGCCTCTGGAGCTCAAGGGGCACCTTCTCTGAGCCTCACCCGCCTCGGAGGGCTGTCGTGAGGAGGAGGACGGGCGACACCGCCTGGAGCTCAGAGGGCAGAAGGCCTGGCATGGAAAAAGGAATGGACGGGTGCTTAAAATAAGGAACTACATTACTAGGAGGGGACCCAAAACCCTCACAGATCGAGTCAGGCTTTTAGGTGGGGGTGGGACTTCGATTTTTTTTTTTAAATTATAGCTCCCAGGATTCCCCATCAGCCAGGAGTCGGGACTCGAGGTCCGAAGAAGGGTGTCCCCCCCCACCCCCAGCTTTTTCGGAGGGGCTGCTCCTCCCCTCTCCTGGCTGCAGGGATGAATTTGGCAAGGGTGGTTGGTGGGTTCCCCCCCCCATCGCTCCCTGGTACGGAAGGGCCCACCCCGCCAGGGTGGCTGAGGCCCCTGCGGCCAAAATCCGTCCAGCGCTCAGCCTCCGGGCAAGCCCCTCCCTTGAAGACGCGGGCAGGCCAAGCTTGCTTAATCGGGTCACAGAACCTCGATCCTCTTCTCACAGAAAGTGGGAGATTATTACTTAGCCCAGGACGTTAATGGCCGTGTGTGTGGGGGGGGAGACTGGGGAGGGGGAGGGAGAGATTAATGTCCTTGCTCAGAAATGTCGAGGGGACGTTCAACCTTCCTCTGCCCCTCTCGACCCACCCACACCCAAGCCAAGGAGCTCATTGTGCCCCGAATCCAGGGGTTAGGAAGGAAAATACAACCACCACCACCTTATACGAGAGGGTGGCTCTTCCCCAAGACCTGGAGGAGTCTTGTGGCCGAGCTGGCCTGGGGATTGTGTCTGGGGTGTGTGTGTTAGTCCAGCACATCTGGAGGGTGGCAGGTTGAGCGGAGGGTGGCTGGGGGGGGGAGAGGTGCTGCTCATGCTTGTTTGCATCCGAAACAACAAAGCAGCTTACGTGGGGATTCTTGTTTCAGGGGTCAAAAAAGATCAGCAGGCCCTCGCACGGAAAAGGAAGAGGTTCAGCCCCTGTCCCATCTCTCTGGGGCAACAGATGTTGGGGACAAGTTTTCTTAGGACTGCTTAGACGCGCCCCCCCCCGTCCTGTTCTTTGTTCGCCTGTATCCCTGCAGGGATCACCGTGAGGACAAGGCCAGGATGTGGACCGTTTCCCACTGCAAAGGCCTCACCAAAGGCACTCATTTCCTGGCGCGTGATTTACAGGTGGCCCAAAAAGCTCCTTTTGGCACCCAGAAGGGACTGCCTTTGGGCAGGAAAGCCTGGGGGGTGGGGGTGGGGGTGGGGGTGGGGGACCAGGAGAAGCTGAGCTATGGAGAGATATTTTGAACCTGGTCAGGAAGTGGCTGGTTCTTTTTTGGTTTTATCCCTTTGTGGAACAGCCTATTGTTGCTCCTTGTTTTGCTGTGAATGTTTATTGTCCGGGTATTTTTGGCCTTAAAAAGTTTTGTGGCACCTTAAAAAACTAAAAAGACTCAGCCAGCAAAAGCTTTCATTTGCAGCAGCTGCATTTCAGAAAAGGTTTTGCCAGATCAAACGTTTTGGCTTTGCTTGCTGGACAGATCAGCAGCCTCAACAATTAGCCGGGACTTCGGTGGGGCAAATAGGATGGCCATGCATCTCGTCCGGGGGGGGGGGGGGAGGAAAGCCGTGCCCAGAGACATCTGCAGCCAGAGACACCTGAGCCCCCGTGAGCGGTCTGCAGGCCTGGGGGGGAGGGTGGATTCCGGTGGGATCCCATTCGGATCCAAGCCAGCTTCTCTGTGCACCTCATCTTCCAGATGCGTCCCATTGCCCGGCCTGGCTCTCCCCTCTGCCAGGCCCATCGCTGCCCCCCCCAAACCGCACCACCAGCCGCAGCCCGCTTCTGCCCCATGTTCGCCAGGCACTCCCCCCCCCCCGAAAAGGCCAGATTAATCGCCTTGCGCTGGTTCTGTCACATGCAGAGAGATATATTCTTCTTGGAATTTACAAGTGGTTCCATCTGAGAAATAAACAACCAGAGATAAAAATTACATTGTCACAGCGCAGGTGTGATAGATGTACAAGACAACCTCCTCGCCGAGGAGGAGGTGACGGCGGCGGTGGCGGCGCACGAGGGGAGCGGAGCCGCTAAACCCAGCCTGCAGGGGAAAGAGAGGAGGAACTTGAAGCCTCATCAGCAGAGGAGGAAGAGCGAGTGGCGGCCGAGCGGCTGGGGGGGGGAAGCAAGCAGATCTCAGGGGCGGGGGAGAGGCCTCAGATTGATGGCCCTGGAAGCCCACGGGCACCTGCTGCTCGGCTCACGGCGGCGTCTGGGCAGCCCATGGAAAAGGCAGCGGCTTGAAGGGGAAGCCGGGGGGGGGGGCATAAACCTGAGTCCTGCTCTTCTCTCTCCAGAGGCACCCGTGGAAGGCAGGCCAGGAGCAAACGCAGCCCCCAAGGAGAGGGGAGCCCTCGTGCCCCGTGGAGGGCGTCCTGGAGGATTGGGCCCCGTGGCGGAGCCTGTGGCACCACTCTCCCTGCTGTGGCCCCGACACCGGACAGGCCTTTGACACCCCCTGCTTGAAACCGCCCCGAGTAGACATGGTCTAGAGGGGCGGGGTATAAATGAATGAATGAATGAATGAATGAATGAATGAATGAATGAATGAATGAATAAATAAATAAATAAATAAATAAATAAATGAAACCTTCCGGCAAAAGGGACTCCGCCACCGCCTTCTCGGGCCAGCGTCCCTCCTCCTGTTCAGCTGGGATCTCCTTTCTGGTGAACTTGGGCCCACGGTTTTCGGGCCCTGGGCTTTGCAACCCCCAAAGGCCAGGCTTCCCTGCTCCTTCTCCGGGAGGGCCCTCCTGTCCCCCTTCCCCTGTTGTTCCCAAGGCTCAGCGTCCTCTGGGCTCCCTTCGTCTTGGGCGAAGCAACCCTTGATGAACACTGAGAGGGGACAGCCAGGGTCTCCCAACCCCAGGGAAAGGGGGAACCTTGTTTGGGGAGGCACGGTCCCCTGCCCTATAGGAGAGGGGGCCGCCTCCTAGAGCAGTCCATGGGGGGGAGGTCTCTGCTCTTCCTGGTCCAGACTTTTGCTAGCCCTGGAGTCGATGTGGGGGGGGGGGGGCTCAGCAATGGTGTCCCTCTGCCCTCCTGCCTGGCCTTCAAGGCCCCCCCCATTGGATGCTTCCTTCTTAAAGCAAACCTCCCCCCCCCCATAAACACAAAGAGCCTCATGACGCCCCATGGATTAGCTATTTACCCCCGGCTGGCAGCAGCTTCAGGGCCCACCTGAAGACGTGAACTGGCAGCAGTCCTGCCAACGTCTGGCACAGAGAACACCTCAACGTCTCTGACGTGCCGGAAAGACTCTTCCTGGTTTTCGCACCGAGCAATGTGCCCTGCCTTGTGCTCCCTGGCCCCCAGCGGAAGGCCCGGCATACCCATCATCATGCCAGCTCTGTGCCCATCATGCCAGCTCCCCCATCCTCATCCCAAGCCTTTAATCCACAGAAGATTCTTCCCAGTCAGGACTTGGCCAAGATGGGGAGATTTTTTTTTGGGGGGGAACATAGGAAGAGATCAACCCCAGCTCTCTCTGTCTTCCTTTTCTTTACGCCTCGCCAGAGAAGAGGCCACACTTGAGACAAATGCACACACACACACACATGCACAAATGCGCACCTCTGGCTCCACAGATACTTAAGCCTTCTTCCCCTGTTCACAGGGTTGGGAATTCCCCACAGCCTGGACAGAGGAGCCGGTGGGCGGGGGGGGGGCGGCTGTCCGGCCTTTGTCTTCCCCACATCCCAGAAGCGCTTAAATTCCCCCGGAACAAAACGGTCGTGAAATATCAGATCGAAACGGCAGGTCTGTTTGCTGCCGTTTTCTCCAATGAAAAGGCTCTGGGTAAACAGCAGACACTTTTGATGGAATCCCAGCAGGCTTAAACAATAAAGCTGGTTACAAACTCAATCTGCCAAAGATATCAGATCTGAAATTGTTTCCAAAAAAAAAAGAAGAAGAAGAAAAACAATCCACATGTCAACTGTATATTTTGCCCGCCCCCCCCCGTTCGCCCCTTTAATGCAGCCACAAAAAAACTTCCATAATGCTGTCAGCCTGCAGCTGTCAGGCACGATTCATAAAGCTACACGCCTCCCCCCCCCCTTTCGCCACCATCGCTGCATATTCACACACACACACACACACACACCCTGACGGCTGGGAAAATGCTGGTGGGCCAGGGAGCAAAAGCTCAGGCAAGTTCTTTTCCTGGCCTGACCCCCCCCCCCCCCAGAAACCAGGTAGGGGGGATTCTGGTCGATGTCGGCCATGGAAAGGCACTTTCCTTCCGGAGGCCTGGCTCCAAACTCTCCTCCCAAGGCTGAGCTCTTCCCACCGGGACGGCCCCTTGGCAAGTGGCAGGACCAGCCGCGCTCCTGCACGAAATAGTTGCACTGAAATACGACAAACACGGCTGAACTGTAGCCAGTTTAAAACACAACGGAAACACACCCGTAAACACAAAAAGTGAGCAACAAAACGGAGGTCTCCACCCCACGGGCGGCTCGCTAGTGATAGGCAACTTGGATGCCAAAGGCCTGCCTGAATAAAAATTTCAAAAGCTCCCAGCCTGCTGGCAGAAGGATGGACCAGCCTCCAGTGGCAGGGAGTTCCACAGCTCGGGAGCAGACATTGAGAAGTGCTTTTCTTCCCCCCCCCCACAAGGGTGACCCCTGCAAAGTGTCCCCAAACCACGTCCAACAGCCTAGGACTCTGATGCAGGAGGGAAGAAGGAACTCGCTGGATCGGGACCACCTGCGACACCATGGGGACTGGAGGCACCCACCAAGGCGGAGCCCCCCCCCAAGCAGGAGAGTTGACTAGCCAGACTCCTCAGCTGTGCCCCCAACCCATTGTCACCACTGCCACCCAGGACTTCCTGCTCCAGTCCCCCCCCCTCCACTGCCCTGCCTCCCCCGGGCAGGAGCCGCCTGAGAAGCGAAAATGGAGCGCTTGGCGCCCTTCCCGAGGACGAGAGCAAGAGAGAGAGAGGATCAATGACGGCCACAGGAGAAGCAGGCGCCAAAAGCAGAAAGGACAGCCGCGATCCTTCCCTGCGCATCTGCCCCCCCGCCTTGTCTCCCCCCCCCCCCCCGGGGAAACAGTGACCCTCTGCCTGAGGTTGGCAGACCCTGACTCCACCGCTCCTTGCAAGGAGAGCCGGCGCCCCACGATACTGGGCCTCCCCTGCGTCTCCAAGGTGGCCCACGGTAGGGGATGCCCGAAGGCAGGGGGCTGGTGTGGTCCCTGAACGCCCTCAATTCTCCCCACAGCAACACCCTTGCAAGGTAGGCCCTGTTGAGTGAAGGGCTGAGGACTGAGAGCAGAGGCAAGAAAGGGGGGAAGAAAGGAAGAGAGCAGGGGGGTCGGGCCCCCAAATCCAGTTGCCGGCCTTCTCCCCACCCCCACCCGCCCGTCCTTTGCAGCCCAGCCGATTCTCTGCTCCGGTGAGCGGTGGCCGGGCCAAGAGGTCGGCCTGGCCTGGCCTGCGCTCGGCTCGCTTGCCGCGGATGCGTCTCTGAGCCGAAGGAGGAGTCCCTGAAGTGCAAGAAGCCATTTGCAGGGAAAGGTTTTGAACCCGAGCGAGCGAGCGGAGAGGCTGCTTCTCTCTCTCTCTCTCTCTCTCTGATGCGGAAGGGAAGCCCAAGAGAGCGAGCCAGTGCCAGGGTCAGAGGGGGAGGAGGAGGGGGGCCGGGAGGAAGAGAGAAGGGGAGGGGGAAGCAGGAGAGGGGTTGGGGGGGGTGTCCAGCCACGGCAGGCCTGGGCCAGGCCAGGGATGCTGGCCCTTGAGAGGGGGAGCCAAGGCCTCCCTCCCCTCGGGTGGCCTGTCTCCTTGCAGCATCAGCATCAGCATCAGAGGCGCTGCTGCTGCTGCTGCTGCTGCTGGTGCTGGGATGAGGCTTCTGTGGCTGCCAGAGGAGACGAGGTGGGGGGGAGGGGGAGGGCGGAGGGAGCAGGCGCTGCTCCTCAACCCTATGAAATATTCACCTTGTTGTGTTGTGCCGCTTCCCTGCGCGATCGATCAGAGCCCAGCCAGCCAGGGAGGGGGCCGGGAGAGCAGTGGGGCAGGCAGGCAGGCAGGCGTGCTGAGGGGAGGAGGGGCCCCCTGCCCCCTCCCTGTGGCAGGAGTGGGGCAGCCTCTCTCCTCCCCACAAGCTGGGGTGGGGGTGGGGGAAGGGGGATCTCCATCTGCACCTCAGCAGGACAGAAAGCGCCTGATCCGTGGACCGGATCCCGTGGCCTGCCCTGCAGGAATGTCGGCTTGTCTGCCCGCAAGGGGGGGGGGAAATGCTGCACAAGATAAAACCTCAGCCCTTCCCCTCTTAATGGCACAGCGTTGCTGTAATAAAGTGTTTCTGCTTTAGAAAGTGGACTTTTTTGGGGGATGGGGGTGGCAGATTCAAGAATCCCCCCTGGGGGGGGGCTGATTGTGAGGCTCTGCCCTCGTTGCTGAGCAAAGAGCCCATCTTGTCAGATGCAAGGATAAAAACATGGACAGATCAGCTCTACCTTCACTCCAGAGAGGGGAACATGTGCGCTCTCCGGAATAAAAGGGTGGCCATCGTGCCCGGGCGGGGCGAGCCCCTCCGTGAATAAGGCCAGCTCTGCTTAGCTTGACTGGGAAAGAGCAGAAGGGCTAAAAGTAGCCCCCCCGGGGGGCACCCTCAGCCCTATCCCCAATTTTGTCTCCCGGACGGAGCCACGACAGGCGGTCCCTCGCCCTGCTTGTCGCTCGGCCTCTTCTGGGAGACCCTGGACCTGTTTGATCAGGGCGGCTGCTTGGCACCCACCGCCGTGGCCGCGGGCGCATGCGAGGGGGAGCGGGGCCCAGTTGCCCAGCAGCCAGAGCCGGAAAAAAGCACCCCGCTCTGTCCACACCAGGTGCAGAAGGGACCCCGGGAACCAGTCTTGTTCCCATGCAAATCTCCTTTGGCTGAAGGGACGGGAGGAGCGGCTTTTGGGGTTCTGGGCGCAGGGAACCGGCTCCTCTCTTTCCACGACACCCCCTCGCCAGGACTCCGAGGCCGGTCCGAAACTGGCTGCCGGTGGATTTATTTATAAGCCCCTTCTTCTCCTCTGCCAAACGGCACTCCATGTGCCCTCAGCTCCACACAGGGAGAGAGCACAATGGGAAGGCCCATGAAATATTTAAACCTAAAAGCAACCCCAGAAACCGGGGAGGGGAGGGGGGAGGAGGGCTACGAAGAAATGGCAACAGGTTCTGCCCGAGTACCACGGGGGGGGCACTCAGGACCCCTTGCCCCCCCCTTGAGGAAACGTCCTCTGCTCAGGAGGAGGCCACCTGGTTCCATCTTGTTGTATTCCCCCCTCCCGCACACATGCATACCAACCCCTCCCATTAGGAGAGAAGGGGGACAGGAGATGTACTTCCACACAAACACCCTTCTGTCTTGATGGGGTGTTTGTGCATGTATTGGGGGGGGGAGAGAGGGATAAAACAAGATGGAAAGGTGGCCTCCTTTTTTTGCCACAGTATTTTACTAATTTCCATATATATACACATGGAAATTATATATATGGAAGCTGGTAAGATCTTGCAACAAGCCCCCCCCTCCCCATCCCACCTGAGACTCTTGTAGCACCTTACAATCTCGTTTGCTTTATCTGGAATGAGCTCCCGTGGGCTGTAGTCCATTTCCCCCCCCCAAAGGTCCCGGAAGGGGGTGGCCAACCAAATCCTTCCTGGCGGCACAGGACCCTGGCTGTCTATCCCCCCCCCCCCCGCGGCCACCCTCCTTTGGGTCAGGACAAGAGGCCTCCCTCCCTCCCCAGGCGGGCCGTGACGGAGGAAGCTCGCCGGCTTGCCGAGGGGCTCCTTCAACTGGGCTTCGGGGAGGCCACGAGCGCTCCCTTCCCTCGGACTGCCCCAAACCGAGCTTCGGGCCAAGGAGGGGTGCTTAACAGGGCAGGGGAGGGCAGGGGAGGGGGGGCTCTGAGACTCCAATGGGGGGGGCTGTGAAGCTCAAAGCAGCCCAGGTTCAGAGCAGGATGGAGCTTCTTCCACCCGCTTGTCTGGAAAAAAACCAAAGTGGGCCACAGCTACCTCTGGGCCCTTCTTCCTTCTGAATGGATTGCCGAGTGAGCAGGAGATTCCCGAGACCTGGGAAGAAGCAGAAGGAGAGGCCCGTGGCCCAGATTCCCACCTTCAGCAAAGCCATGCTGATGGGAAGGCTGGGAATTGTAGTCCAGAAAGGGATTCCTCTCCCCCCCCCCACTGCCATGCCTCCTGCCCTGCTTCTGTCCCTTCTCTCTCTCCCCCCCCCCAAATGACATTGAAGGAGAGGAAGAAGCTTGTGCCCAAGGTCTGCCTTCGTTCCCCTCCTTCCCGATGCCTCCCTTCCTCCCAGCAGAGGCGGTTCAGAAAGGACGGCCGGGTGGGTTCCCCTCAGACCACAGCCAGACAAGACCCCCCCCAAGCCCCCCCATCCGTGGCTGCCTCCCTGGCCCCCAAACCCAGGCGCTCGGGCTCCCCACCCCAAATGGGCGTCTCCTTGCAGGAAGGAAGGAAGGAAGGAAGGAAAGAGCCAAGTCCCAGCCGGGAGACCTACTTTCCTGCTTTAATCCTTTTTGCTTAAAGGACTCCCCCCCCCTCCCCACTCAAGGAAGATGCGGACTGATCAGAGGAGAGGCGCAGGCAGCTGACAAGCTGCAGAGGGTTGCGGGGGGGGGGGAAGAGAGAGAAAGGAATACATATTTATTACCCTCAATTATTTAAAAAATAGGGAGCACGGCAGCCGGGGCCCTCCTGGCGGAGGCATCGGGCGGCTGCCAGTGGTGTGTTGGGCATCATCTATTTTTTTCCTTTCCAATTTCACTCTCTTCCCCCCCCCCAGTTATAATTGGCAGGGCAGGTTACGGAAGGTGCTGTGGAGTCAGCTGGGGTGGGTTAAAAGCAACACACACACACACACACACACACACACACACAATTCCTGGCCGCTCCAGTCCCCCCCCCCAAGCCAGGAGGAAAAAGAGAAATGATATTGTTGAGCATCAAAGGAGAGGACCCCTGTAGATTTGGGGGTGGGGGTCAGAAGCAGCCCCACAAACCTTGTGGTGGGGGTGGGACAGCCCCCCCCCAGAAAAGAAAGGGGGAGGAGGTGTTAATGGACTCCCCTTCCCTTTCCTCTTCTTCCCCTGCTCTGAAGCCTAAGAGGATGAGTCCCAGTGGACGGGGTGGGGTGGGGGAGGAAGAGAAGTCGGGAAAGGAAAGTGGTCCCACCTGGAAATGCAAAGGGGGGGCCAAGAGAGAGAGAGAGAGAGAGAGGCAGGGCCCTCACGGAGGCCGAGACAGAAGGCACCTCCTGGCCATGCACAGAAGCAGTGGGCCTGCAGGGTTGGTCCTCCGGGGGGGGGGATAGGGCTTATCCATGGATGAGGATGGCCACCAAAGGGCCAGCCCGAGAGCAGCCAGCGAGGGAGGCACCGGGTGCCCGGCCCTTGGCACCAGGCGAATATCTAGACAGCCACAGATGCTTGTTTTTAGATGTGTTAACCTTAAACAGATCCACGCTTTATCCCACGAAGAGTCTCAAGCAGAGTAGACCCACCGTCGCAAGGAGACCTGCCTCGGTGTCATGTTCTCTGCCTACTTGGGACTGGCGATGGGGCCTCACCCATCTCTCCCCCCCCCCTTCAGCAGCAAAATGGTGCTTCCTCCCAGAGACGCGTGCCTGCGGAGCCCTCCAGCGAGCAAACGCCAACCCGCCTTAGATCCTTCTGGGATTTTGGGGAGGGTGGGAAGGAAAAAAGTGAGCGGGAGCTGCATGACGGGGCTGATTCGGAGGACGGGGAGGTGGCTGGGGGGTGCTTGGGGAGGGAAGGGAATCGGGGAGACGAGGCTATTCCTGTGCTGGGCAAAGGGGCATGAGGTCCACCGCTGTCTCAAAGGCCCCACCCTTCCTGCGAGGCCGTGAGGTTTTGGGGTCAAAGGCACAGGGAGAGGGTGCTCAGCCCCTGGATGCCATCACGGACATGGCAATGGGGGTGGGTGGGTCTGGTAGGTGGGGGCCCCAGTGTTTGGCCAACCAGAGGGGCCCCCGCCTCCGGATGTCCTGCACCCGATGCTTTGCTCTCCTACTTGTGTGGCCCCCAAGTAGCCTGGGCTGGAGGGCAACCCACCCTTCCCCCCACCCCAAAAAGAGCTTCTGCCCCCCCTGCCATCCCCATGAAAACCAGCATGCCCCCCCTTTCAGGAGGGGCCACTGTGATCCAGAAGACCCGTGAGGAAGCAGGAGGAAGGCCAGCATCACATCCTGGCCACCCAGCTTGCTTACTCCTGCCTCCTGGTAAGATGCACCCAGAGAGGAGTATGGAACTGGGGGGTGGGAGGGTGGGTTGGCCTTAAAACTCTGAACAGACCCTGCTTCTCCTCTGTGGAAGATCAAACACTGGACACCAAGGGGCCTCCTCTAAAGTCCATGCATTTCCCCCCCCCCCCAAGGCCTCTCCCTGTTTCCAGGACAGACCACAACGAAGTCTCACACCCCCCCCAACAGACACAGACACACCACCTTTCCAAATGCCACTGATCTTCTATTCAGTCCCCCCTCCCATAGATGACAGGATACCCCCTCGCTTTGTTTTCTGCTCCCCCCTCCCCAATTTCCCTGCTCTCAGCAAATTCGATCTGCTTTAAATTCACACCAGAGTGAAGCCGGTTAGAGAGCGGGAGGCTCATTAGGAGGCGTCAAAGCTGGATCCGCAACCCAAACCGGCAGACCGGCTGACGCAGGGGGAGAAGGCTGTGCCTGCGTGCGTGTGTCTGCGTGCGTGTGTGTATGGGGGGGCGTGCAGAAGTGGGGAAAACATGCCTCTTTGGGCCCCCGGGAGGCAGGCCAGGAGGAGGCGCTCCCTTGATCTTTACAACGTTTCTCCCGTGTTCCTTTCCAAGGCAATCTGGAAGCCCACCCACCCCCATCCTGCCCTCACGTGCCCCCCAAACACAAGGGTGGGGTGGGGGAGACCTCAGAGGGAAGGCACGCCAAGGGGGGGCTCTTTGGGTTCACTATGGCCAGCTCTGACGGACAGCAGCTGCTCTTCCAAGTTAAGGCTCTGTTCCTGCCAGCGGGGACGGGGGGGGGGGATGAAGACTCCTTTGTGGCAAGCAGGGGCTCTGACCACTGAGCCACACAGCCACACAGGACAGTCTCCCAGGAATAACCACAGACCCTCCCCCAGTGCGATTTCCCTTTTTCTTTTTTGGCCTCTTCTCTTTTTAAAATGTTCTTTCCAACCACCAGCCTTGGGTGACAGAAACGTCCTAATGGCCCTTTTATGGGCTTTGTTTTCCATCCAGCCCTTGGCCCTCCTTTTTCCAAAAGCAAGCTAAACAAATCCAACCTTTAAATTACACCAAACAAAGCTCTAAAGTCCCTAAACCGGCACATCTGTCCCTGTTCGTGGAGCGGAAAGCGAAGCCTTCCAAAAAAAAAAAATCCCTCCAAAAAAACAGGCAAATCCCAGCTGGAAGGCGTCGGCGGCGTCTTAAAGCTCAGAAAACTGGAGGCCACAGGGAGGCCTCCGGAGCCGGAGACCAGCGTGACCTCCTCTCTGGACAGCTGGTGGCGTGGCCGCGCAGCCCCGTGCCACCGCAAGAGACGTGCCGGCCCTGATGTCCTGGCGTGTCCTGGGAAGGGGGGGGAGCTCTGCCACCCCCCCAACCTCCTCTACCCCTTGCACACACACTCCTTTGCCCTCTGGCCACTGCACACATGGGTCGCACAGGAGGGGGGAGGACTGTGTGCCCCTAACTTTGAAGCAGGGGCCTGGCCTCCTCTCTCTCTCTCTCTCTCTCACACACACACACACACACACACAGAGTGTCTTTCCCATCCTTGCATCAAGGATGGGAAAAAGTGGTCAAGGTGATGTGGAGGGGGGGGAGAAGGATGCTCAGCCTGTGACCCAGAGCTGGTTACAAAGGGAAACCTTTCGGAGGTGCTCCTCGGCTCCCTCCAGCCCCCCGGGGGGGCAGTCCCTTCGCGCCGCGGCCCGTCCCTCTGATCACGGCCATCAGGGGGAAGGCTGGCTCGGTGGGCAGGGTGGCTGCTTTATCGGCAGACACTCCCTGGTACGAATATTGCGCCGAGAGGATCTCTCGGGATGGAAAAGGTGGGCAGAACCCCAAATATATTCCTACGCTTTGTTTATTTACGATCAGCATATGAGCCGATTTTCTAAAGTGA
This sequence comes from Pogona vitticeps, assembly GCF_051106095.1. Classification (NCBI taxonomy): domain Eukaryota; kingdom Metazoa; phylum Chordata; class Lepidosauria; order Squamata; family Agamidae; genus Pogona; species Pogona vitticeps. The sequence continues at coordinate 33,507,325 of NC_135789.1, read as the reverse complement.
ATTATTCAAAGCAACTCAGAAGAAGAAGAGCCGCATCCACGGGCGAGATGCACACCCGGAAAGCCGGGGAAACAATCAAGCTGCCAAACAAAATAAGAAGAAAGGCCAAACGCTCCACCGTCATTCAAATCCAGCCTCACAGATAATAGCAGTTAAATAATTCTATAATTGCTACGGGGAAAGCGAAACCGAAGCGCCCGTCTCTCTCTCTCTCTCTCTCTCTCTCTCTCTCGGGAGGACGGTGACAAGGAGGCGCCAGAGGAAATTCCTCCAGGGAAAGAGGATCACACATTTCTTCTTTCTTGATTCGTATCAGAGCGTTTGCACAATTTCAAATTATGGGTGTCTACGGGATGTAGGTAAAATTCAAAACAACTTAAAAACGTTAAAGGGATTAGACTCTTTCGGACCAGACGGGGGGCTCCTTCAACAGCAGGGCCTCAGCCTTTCGCTGGATATTCTTTGGTGGGGGGAGCATAAATTGCATGCACCAAAGTGCTCCATTGATTGAATTTCTCCACAGCCACAGAAAATTTGTCTGGTATCCAAGGAGCCCCATTTCGCTAGATTATTCTTTGATCTTCCCACTTTGCTTCATAGCCTATCTAGTCAGTGATTTCCAGATGGTCTACCCAGAGTCTTGTCCTGGTGGGAGACCCTCCTCCAGCCTTCATCCCTTCGGTGGGGGGCTTGGTGTCCACTCTCACACATTTTTTGAAGACTGGGAAAGGCGCTTTGCTGTGGTGTAAGGGTGTGCCCTGTGCAAGGTGTGCACAACCATTGCCCTGATTTAAGAACAAACAAACCTGAGGTGGTCTGGCAGAGTGGGAGGGGGTTCCTGCCAGCCTCGTGCCCCCCTCTGCAATCCCTGCCTCTCCCCATGCAGGATTGAATCCTTTCTCCAGTAGGGACCACACCCCTTGTATTCCGGGATGCTTCTGCTTGTGTGTGTGTGTGTGTGAGAGAGAGAGTGTAATTCCTCCTTGCAACTTAAAAGAGGCAATGGGGTTCTTGGTCTTGCTATCACACTGCTGTCTGAATCAGGTGGCAGGGAGGCCACTGGTTCTTCCTGGCGAGATTTACGGTCTTTGAGCCATGATCAAGGACCCAGCCTTCCGCCTCCGAGGGGGCAAAGGAGAACCGGCCTCAGGTCTCCCAGAATCAGGGCCCAAAGGCCCAGGGGTGGCCAGGCGGATTCACTAAGGCCTGTGCCCTGCTGCCCCCCCACCCCATGAACTGCAAACAGTGATCTCGGTGGGCCAGATCAGGACAGCCAACCAAGAGGACTCAAAGCTCCTGAAAGAGACGGATCCCCTTTCGGGGGTGGGGGTGGGGTGGGGGCTGGAGAGCCCGCGAGCCTCTGGCAGCAACAACAATGATAGGTTTAGGATTAACAACCTTCCCCTGCCATCGGCCTGGGTGGATTACTGACGGCTACCAAAGCCAGATGAAATTTATTTCTTTAAGATACTGAAAGATTATTTCTTGACATTAATCTGAGGGGGGGGGTATTTATTTTTCCAAGGACTACTTTGAGGAGCCCTCTTTCCAGCTAAGCTGGTGGCCACGGGGGGGGGGGGTGACTTTGCCTGTGCAGGTCATTCCCCCCCCCCCGCTTCCCCACATCTTTACCCCCAAGAGGAGCTTCCCCTACCTCTCTGCCAAGAACAAAGGAACTAAGGCTACTCCTCTCCCGGCCAGATTCCCCCCCCACACCTGGCTCCAACCCATTCCTTTTAGAAAATCCTAGTCCGGCATCTCAAATTACAAACAACCTTGTTAACATGATAATGCATTCATTCGTCTGCTGGTGTTGTCTCCCGGTCAACTAGATGGTGAGGTTAACGGTTAACGGTTAACGCAGAAGGGGGAACATCCTGGGTCTCCATCTGGATTTTACCTTTGGTGGCTCAAGCTTTCCTACCTTCCTGGGGCCCGGCTACTCTGGGGGAAGCCCGGAGCCGCAGCCCACCCTCCCCCCCCCGAGATAGCGTGGCTGGCATCACGCGAACCCCAACCCTTGAACATCGGGTGGGGTATGTCAAGCCCACCCGCCCCCTTCTTGGCCCATGCAGTGCCTTTTTGGAAGAACCTTTCCTGGTGAAGCAGAGGGGGCTCGGGGGGGGGCCTCCGAAGCGGGCAGACAGATTTGGCGCCCGGTCCCTCCTTCAGGAGCCTTCCGGTGGGCCCCGGGCATTATCTCTGGGGTTTCGCAGCTGGCCTTTGGCATCCACCCCCTTCTCCGCCCATCGCTGGGGAGAGGCACCTCCTAGGGAAGGCCTGGGGGAGGGTTTCTCGCCCGTGGGTGTGGGCAACCCATTGGAAAGCCAGGCCATCTTCTGGCCCACCTCTCCTTCTGGCCGCCCTTCGCCCACCCCAGCCCCGGATCCAGCTGGCTGTGTTCCCAGCCTGCGCTCCGTGCATTAGCCGAGTAACAGCGTGAATATAAGTTAATTTCATTCTGCTTCCCAAACAGCCCAGAAGCCTTTTAGCAGATCCGGAGAGAGAGAGAGAGGGAGAGAGCGAGAGCGAGCAAGCAGAGCAGCGAAGGAGGGTGGAAGTCAAGGGGTCCCTCCTTGGCCAGGGGGCTCTTGAGATGGATGGCACGGGGGGGGGGGGAGCTCCTGGCCAGACCCTAGTCTCCTTCTTTGACCTTGAAGCAACCTTCTCCTCCTTCTCCCATCCCTCCTGCCTGCCTCCCCCCCAGCTGCTCTGAGTTGCTCCTTCTGTGTTTTATGACTCTTTTTGCCTTGGAGGGCCAAGAGGTGGGGTGGAAGCCTCCCCTCCCCTCCCAAAAAGAGGGGCAGAGCAGCTCCCTCCCTCTTTCCCCCCCTTACAAACTAGGCTGTCAGGAGTACTAGCTGCTAGACACCCCCCACCCTCTGCACAAGGGAGTTAATCTGGATTAACTAACCATGTGAACAGGATTACACCGTTTGCAGGCATCTCTTTAACTCAGAACTCGCTCTCAGATTTGTGAACCCTTTAATCTGGATTAAAGCCAGTGGCTAACTAGCTCTCCTGCAGGGACTGGATGCGAAGGCCTGGGGTTCCCCCTCCCCACACCGCAGTACCTCCCCTGCCTGCGATTCTGTTTCCAGGGGGCAAAGCCCAGAGAGAGGGCTCCTGCACCCCAAAATCTGGGGTTATTCCCCAACAGCAGAATCTAACCTCCACGCAACCTCCTCCAGAGTCCAAAAACTGCAATCTGTTTAGATCTCTTAGCAACAACCTCTGTTCTGTTCCCTGGTTAGGAAGGATCTTTTGTGCGGTTAATGGCCCTTAATGGCCTATATTCAATTGCAAAGCACCCCAACGACCTTGCATTCCAAGAGAAGAGCTCAGGGAAGGGTCCCCCTCAGGAGATCTTGTGGAGGCGCCTTAAAGGTTGAATACATCCTGCTTGGCCTGAGCGAGGCTGAGAGGTAGAAGGGATGGTTGGAGGATGATGTCCTGGGCTGCTGCCACCCATGAAGGGGACAGCCAAGTGAATGGATGATGGCTCCCAAGTATCTTTAGACGGGGCAGGCGGTGCAGGCACCGGCCCTGTCAGACAAGGGGTTAAAATAATCCAGGCACTCAGGGATCCGGGCCCCAGATCTGGATCCCTGGTGGGGTGGGTGGGTGAGCGAGCCAGGTGGCTGGAAAACCTTTCCTCCCCTTAAGAATGCTTCCGTGGGGTGGCTTGATGGAAATGGGGTGGAGGGGAGCAGTGCCAAAGGGCACCCCTTACCCCTCCCACCCAAGGGTCCCCTTGTTACCCTTCTCTTGGCCCTGCTCCCACCCCACATGCCCCAGAGAGAGGCTTTCCAGTCATGTTAAATCACTTTTCCCCCACCAGGAGAAAAAAAAAAAAGTCAAAACCAAACACACACTCTTGTAATGAAAATCAATCAGGGCATCATCTCAACCCCCTCCCTTCCCCTGCCCCCCCTCCCACCTGGGCGCAGCCAAGGATGAAAAGGCCTAAATGCCAGAGAGGGGCACAGAATATCAAACAGAAGGCAAAGGCCTAAAGGGTGGGGGGGGGAGTGGAAGGCTTCAAGGACCAGCAGAAGACTCTGGGAGGAGGAAGAGGCAGGGGATCTCTCGGTGATTGGGAGGGGGCAGGAGATAACCCCCCCCCCATCCTGGGGACGGACACAGAGAAAGCCTGGACACCCCCCCCCCCGCATGCTCTCTCTCCCCACATTCCTGCTACCCTGCTTTCAAATCCCCAAGATCTCTCTGCCCAGGTTTCCAAGGCTTCGTCTCCCCCCCTTCTGAAGTCTGTCTCCAGCCCTCCCCATTAAGCAAGCCTTAATTCCTATTTTACGGATTGAATAGAGGAAGGGAGGCAGAAAGAGGCGAGAAAGGACCAGGACGTCCCAAGGAGCCACTGAGAGGGATTCTGCCTCCTAAGACCAAGGGTCTCCCCTCATTTCTAGGCATGGGAGGGGGGTGGCGGCCAGGAGGTTGGACTAGATGTCCCCATGGGAGCCCCTCGCACTCTGGGTCTCCTGTTGACCCCTCGTCTTTTCCACCAAAGGCAGGAGGCAGAAGATGATGGGCAGCCACCTCTTGGCCCACGGGGATCTCCCTTCGCACGCGCCGGGAGATTTCTAGGCCCTTCCGTGGGACCTGGCAGCCCCCCAAGGATGTAGTTTTTCTCAGTTCTGGCTCCTTTTACTTCTAGGCTCTTCCTGCGGGCAGGTGTGTGGAGCTTTGGCCAGGCAACGACTCCCATCAGCCCTAGCCAGCACAGGCAGGGGTGAGGTATCATGGGACTTGTAGTCCCACAACATCTGGAGTGCGGCAGCCAGTCAGGTGGGGCTGTGTAGCTGCTGGGGCTCTTTTTTACGGAAGTGGGGGAGCCTTACAGAGGCTGGTGCCCTTTCACGACCCCTTGGCTCAATAGTGGGGTGTGGGTGTTGTGTTGTGTGTGGCCCCAATCCCTCCAGTTGGCCATTCTTGATGCATTCGCCCTGCACAGGAGGGGCTCTGGGGCTGTTGCAAAACTGAAACGAATTCCTCCACCAAATGGAAACCGAGGCAGCGCGAAGGGCCGTATCCTGCCCCATACAACAAGTCAAGAGGTTTTAAGGGCCCTCCACCCGTCACACATACCAATTCACAACCCGGCTGGATTCCTCCCGTCATCTGGAACTATTCACTCTGCAAAGGCCTTGAACCCAGGCCCAGCCTTGCTTGTGCTCTATTTCTTTTCTTTCTAGAGACAGGGAGAGGCACTGGTCGGGGGGGGGGGGAGCAGAGTAGCCCCCCTTCCTCAAAAGCAAGGACCTCCAGCCCTCAGACAGAGATGGGTGAGTTTGTCCAGAGGCACAAGGGCACCTCAAGAAGCCCCCCCCGCTGATCCCTGCCCCCCCCCGCAGCCCCTTGACAGAGCAGTTCCACCCTCCAGAGGGGGGGGGCTCCTTTGTATCCTCCCTCTCAGCACTCAAAACAGGCCTACCCCCCCTTGACCTCCAGTGCCTGGGTTTCAAGCAGGGAGGGGGTGAAACGACCTCCTCTTCAGAGCTGGGGAGTCACTTTGGAAGCCTTTTCTGGCTCCTTCCCCTTCGGGGGGGGGGGAGGCGCAAAACGGCGGCGGAAAAGCTGCTCTCTCTTTTTTCCATCTTACACCTGGCAAGCCCCCCCCCGGCCGGTTCAACTTTCTCCCCCTCCCCAATTTCGAAGGCTGGGGTCTCTTAAGTTCCCGCTGCTTTTCTGTCCCCCCCCCCAACCTTGCTGAATTATTCAGGGGCGCATTAACTTCGCCGAGGGGTTGCGGGGGGGGGGAAGAGAGGGTTGCGACGGGCTGATTTTTGTGGTCAGCGTACAGATACATAAATCCTAATGAAAGACAACTACAGGATTTTCAATAATTAATCAAGGTGCCACTTAACAAAGCCCGTTTGGGCGCTGAGCACTTGACTCGCTTAATGAGACCAAAAAGGAAGGGGGACTTTCTTGCCCCCCCCCAATGTCCGGCGCATTTCTATCCAGGCGTTTGATTCCTCTTGGATTGGATACAGCGCAGAATTACTCGGACGCATCACCATCTTTCTCCCTGGACCAGGACTGCCCCCCGCTTCGTTTCCGCTTCTCCGCAGAAAGAATCGGGGCCGGAGCGTGGTGGGGTGGGGGGGATCCTGGTCTCCGGTTAGCTCCCCCGCCCGTGAGCGAGCCCTGCGGCCTCCCCTTGGGAAGCCCCCCTCCACCCCGTCTCTGGCCGCGGGAGAAGCGCACCGGGGCCAGGGGTCGCCCCATCTCCGGGACGGGCGGGGGGCTCCGGACAGCCCCCTCGACGGGCTGTTTGGGAAGCCGGCGAGGCGGCACCTTCTCCTTCGCGCCCCCCCCAAGTGGCCGCCGCGCCCTCTGGCCGCTCCGGAGGGACCCGCTCCACTTCCGAGACGGAAGGCGAAGCGAACCGAGGCTGGCTGCGGGGAGAGGAGGGAGAGCGGGATCCGCCTCGCCTCGCCTCGCCTCGCCCCGCAACTCTCCCGGCGCTCCCTTCCCAGCCGAACCCCGGCGGCTTCCTCCTCCTCGAAGGAGGGGCCCCTCTGCCTTCCCCCACCCGCTCCCGGGAGAAGCGCTCTTTCGCTCCGGCCCCGTCGAGGAGGCGCTGCGCCAGTCCGCCCATTACCTCACCGTCCCTGGGGGGTCAGGGGGGGCTGGCCCCCGTCCGGGGAGGAAGTCCCGCGGGGACGCACAGGCGGCCGAGCGGGACAGGAGCGAGGCCCCCGCCTTCCCTCCTCCCCAATCCCGGGCCGCCGGGCACTCTTGCGCGCCGCGGAGCCGCCGAGAGGAGCGGAGCGCACCGGGCCAGCCCCGGCACCTTCCTTCCGCGGCACCCGCTCTCCCCGGAGGGCCGGCGAAAGTTGGCCAGGCTGCGGTCCGCGCCCGCCTGCGCCAGACCGCCCTCCCTCCCCCCCCCCGGGCAGCGGGGCAAAATTTGGCGGCGGCGCCCGTCCTCCTCCCCCCCCCCCGTGCTCCCCGGGCCGGCGGGCGCGGCGGACTCACCTTTGCCGAGCATCTTGAAGGCGCGGCGGCCGCGGGTCCCCGAGCGGCGCTCACACCGGGCGGCGGCGGCGGCTTCGGGGACTGAGGAGGCGGCGGCGGCTGATGCTACTGCTGCCGGTCCGAGAGGGGCTCGCCGGAGGACGGAGCCGCCGCATCGCGCGGCCGGCGGATCGCTGGCCCGGCAGGGAGGCGAGCGGGCAGGCGGGCGGCTGGTGGCGGTGCGGCTCCGGGGCTGCCGGGCGCGCCTGGCTGGCGGCTGGCGGCTCGGCGGACTTTTGAGGGGGGGAGACGCCCCCTCGGGAAGGCGGGCGGGGGGACGGGCAGCCGCTGCCTCCTCCGCTCCGAGGCTCCTGCGCCCGCCGCCGCCGCCGCCGCCGCCCCTCCGGGAAGGGCGCCTCGGAGGAGTGCGCCGCTCGCTGCCTCCGCCTCTGCCGCGCCTCTCCCGCAGCAGCAGCAGCAGCGCCCGCGACGATTCGGCGGCGGGGCTGGGCCGGGCCGGGCTGGGCTGGGCCGGGCGAGGCTCCCCCTCCCGCGCCGCCTCCCCGCCCTGCGCTTCCCTCCCTCCCCTCCCCTCCCCTCCGCCCGCCCGCTCGCTTTCTCTTTCTCTCTTTCTCAATCTCGGCCTCGCCTCCTCCCGCTTCGCAGGGGAAATTGATGAAAGTCTCCGGCTCCTCGCGGCGCTCCGGTTCCCCCGGGAAAGGGCGGCGGCGGCGGCGGCTCGGCTCCGGCCGGGCCGGGACGAGGGCAGGGGGCGTCCCAGGCAGGCCCCCCCTTCCGGCCGCTCCAAGGGGCTCCGGGGCCGGGGGGAGCGGGCACCGCCGCAGCCTCGACGGGGCGGCCACCCTCGGGGGCTGCGCTCGCCTCGCCCTCCGCGGGAGGAAACGGGCGCCGGGGCGGCGGGGTGGGCGAGGGGGCGCCCGGAGGGGTCCTGGGAGGGGGGGCAGGGGAGGGGGGCTCCCGGCCCTGCCTGGCCCTCGTCCGCAGCCGCCACCTCCTCCGCCGGTGGGTCCGGGAGGGGCGGGCCCGGTGCGCTTGACAGGCAGCCGCGGTCGCCATGGCAACACGACGGCGAGCCCCTCTCCCTCCTTATTGCCGTGGCAACCAACCTGAGAGCGAGCGGACCCCTCCCTTCCCCTCCCCTCCCCTCCCTTCCCCTCCCTCGGGGAGCGGCTCCGCTGCCCCGGCCCGGGCGGAGGGAGCCCGGAAGGGACCCCCGAGGGCCTCGACCACCGGGCGGCCGCTGGCCTGGCCTCCCCGCCGCTCCCACTCCTGCCAGACGGGGATTCTGGGTCTTGTAGTCCGGGCGGGGCTGGGGAGCAAAACTCCTCTGAGCTTTGGAGCTGGGAGCCCTCCCAGGTGGGAGCCGGTCCGGAGAGCCCCGGGCGCCTCACGCGGGGTGTGTCTGTGTGAGTGGGGGGGAGAGAGGCAAACTTCCTGTGCGGGGGGGGGGTGCTGGCCTCCGCCCTGCCCTGCCCCGTCCCTCCCTCGCCCCCCCCGCTCCCCTGGGGAACGTATGAACGTGTGGCGAACCACGGGGTTGGGCAGAGGAAGAGCTGCTCTGGAGGCGACTGGCCCAAGGGAGACTGCTCCTGGACATGGAAGCTCTTCTCCTTCGCTTGGGCGTCCAGGTAGCAGCCGGAGAGCCCAAGGGTCGGTCCGCGCCAGGGAAAGGCTACGAGGCGGGGGTCCCGTTTCCCGCACTTCCCCGCAGCCCCCACCCGAAGACTGCTTGGGGCCCGAGCCGGGCGGAGAGGCCCCGATCCTGCCCTTCTCCCCATCCCGACGGTGACAGCTTTCCCTCCTCCTCCTCCTCCTCCTCCTGCCGCTGCCTCGCTTCCCATCTGCTCCCGAAACACCCGCCGCTTCTCCGCGTGGCTGCCTCGCTCCCCTCCTTCCTCTGCCCCCCCTTCGCTCCGGTTCCCATTTCGGAGCTCCGAACCGTCCCCTCGTAGAAGAAGGAACGCCCCGGTCCTTCCTTCCTTTCTTCCTCCTCGGGGCCGGGGCCTTTGGGGAGGCGCCGGACACCCCCCCCCACGTCCCCCAATTGTCCCGGGAGGGACGCTGTGGGGGTCGGGCGGCGGCTGGTGGAGTGGGATGGGCTGGGGAGACGGAGGGGACACTGTCGAGCCTGGTGGAAACTCTTCCCCCCCCCGTGGAGGAGGAGGGGTGCGTGGCCTCACCGCTGGCGGTGGAGAGTTTTTCCCGTCCCTCCTCCAGCACCCTTGAACTCACAAGGCTCTTCCCCCCCCCCCAGAAGCACACACCCCCTTGCAGGATGATGCCCACGGGCCACTCATGGAGGCTGACCGCGGTGCCTTGGGGGTTGTTTCCCCCTGCCCCTCCCACACTCTCTCTCTCTGTGTGTATGTGTGTGGAGAGGGGAGTTGTGGTTTTTCCAGATGTGTCTCTGCTGCCCCTGCTGTGGCTGCTTTAAGGCCGGCGGGGGGGGGCTTCCTTGCCCTCTCCAGCAAGCAGGCCGGCAGGAGAGACAACAGCGGAGAAGGATGGATTGGAAGGGATGGTGTTGACTCTTGGCTCTCAGCGCTGCTCCTGGGAAGCTTTCGGGTGGACTGGCTGTTTGTGGGCTTGGTGAGAAGTGGTGCTGGCCCTGGCGGGCGAGGGGGGGGGAAGGCTGGCTTTTCACTCTGGCGAGCACCACCTGGCGGGTCTGTTTGGGGCAGCTGTACCCCCAAAGTCTCAGGCAGAGTGTTCCTTCCTGGGGGGGCCCGCTCCAAAGTCCTCTGGGCAGACCCCCAGGCCTTTGGAGGGTCCCGGTTAAGTTCCCCCACCTCTGGCTAATAATTCACCCCTCGATTCTGGTGCCTCCTCAAGGCAGGGGCTTGGGGCAGGAGGAGTCCCACGTGCCCTGCAGACCCTCTTATATGGGACGAGCCCCCCACCTCCCCATCTTGCCGCCCACCCGGTCACTCCCTGTCCACCCCTGCAGCCTGCCGCTCTTCCGTGGGCTGCTTTTGTGGGCTGTGTGCGTGTGCGTGTTTTCCTCACCGGTCCCTTCTTGGCGCCTGCCCGGCTTCTGTGGGTACATGACAAATCCGCCTTCTGTTCTCCTTTGAGCTTCGGGCCAAGCAGATTGCCAGGCGCTGAGCACACGCTGTGTTGTTTTGCGTGTTCCCCCCCCCCCTCGCGTTCCTGGGGAAGGAGGGCCTTTGGGCCACAGAAATCAGCTCAAGGCAGAAGGTGCAAGGGTGTGTGTGTATGTGTGTGTTTTTTTGGAGGGGTGGGGGATGTTGATGGCTGGGAGAACCCAGCACTCAAAGGGGGGGGGGTCTGGGCTCAATTGTGCCCCTTTCCGGGACTGCACCCGTTTCCCATTGAGTCGGCAAAGCCATCCTTCCGGGTGCCTTGCAATTTGAAATGGACCCTCGGGAGCCCTGGGTCCCAATCCCTTCCCTGCTCTTGAAGGTCACCCTAGGCCAGCTGCACCCTTTTTGTGACCTGAGCTACTCCGCAGGGCTGTTGGGACAAGAATCTCCTGGTGAGAAGCATCACCACATTCCCAAAGGAATCAGCTCGACAAGAGAGGGGCTGTGATTTCCTCCTTCTTGGGGAGTCCCGGATTAATCGCCACCCAGTTTAGAGTCGAGAGTGGGAGAGTTTAGAAATCGGCTTTTTCCGTCTCTCTGCTTCCCGCCCCTGAAAGCTGGAGAAAAGCACTTGGGCCCTTTCCAGGGTCCTGAGTGACAGACCCAGGGCCTCCGTGGGAGTATGCCCCATCCATTCCCACTCACCGGCTGAGCCCCAGGGCACGTGGCTTTCTCCGTGGCACCTTGGAAACACTGGGCTTGTTAGAGCAAGGATCCTTAAGAGCCAAGTGGGACGGACCCTTAAATCCCCGTTGGGAGGGAGCGCAGCCCTCGTGGCTGAAAAACAGGGGGAGGGGGGGAAGGAGTAGCCACGTCTTTAGACTTCTGTGGTTCTCTCCCCTGCTCTTCTTCTCACTTTCACTCTTAGCTAAAAGGACATCGTGGGGCAAAGAGTCCGTCTGGGAAAAGCAGAGCCCTGTCCTGTTCTCTTTAGCTGTCCTGAAAGTCCACTTTCCTCGTGGATCCGGGATGTTCGTCTTGTCCCTCCACAATTTTGCTCTGGTGGGCCTCAGACAGCCCCGTGGCCCTTTCTTGGGGGCGGCCAGGATTTCTTTGCCAGCTCCCGGGGGTGGGTGGGCACCAGAGCCCACAGCTTCAGAGAAGCCGGCTCCAGGCGGCGGAGGGCCCGTGGGAACTCGGGGGGAGAGTAGCCACGAGAAAGAAGGGGCAGCCCACTCGGGGCCAGCGCCTGACCAGCCCGAGGAGAGGCGTGGATTATTCAGGCGCTGAGTAAGCAGTGAAAGAAGGAAGCAGATGAAGCCTGGGGGGGGGGGGGCAGCTGTCACTCAGGCTGTGTGTGTGTGTGTGTGTGTGTGTGTGTGTGCGGGGGGGGGGGGAAGAGGGCCCAACTTCATGAGCTCCTCATTCAAAAAATGACAGGGAACAAGAAAAAGCCAATTGTGTGGCAGGGACCACCAGAAGGGTCATTGGGGGGGGGGGCCACGGCCACAGAGAGGGCTAGGGGACTCTCCTTTTCTGGAATGCAGACCTGAGTCGCCCTTTGAGCAGCGGGCATAGGGGGCGGGAGGGGGGGACTTTGCTTGCGGGGTGGGGGGGCTGCATTAGAGAGGGGCCCCTTCGGCTCTCAGGAGGTTGCGGCTCCTCCAAGCCCAGCATGGCTTCTGGATCATGCACCCATTTTGGCGAAGGAACCGTGAGGGGTACTTCCCTGTGTGTGTCTCGAAATAGACACACAATAAAAAACTAAGAGACCTTTATTTTCCCCTAAAGTTTGTTACACGGAGTAATAAAGAAGCAGAACAAACAGGGGCTTCCGATGGGGAGCAAAGCAAATAATCCCGGCCCGGCCGCTTGCACTCTGCACAGGCTCAGAGGCAATGTTGCTAATCTAGATGCCCAAACAAGGCTCTGGCGCAGGCAGGGGGAAAGCGGCGGCGACGGAAGCTCAACGAGGCAGCCTCCTCTCCCCAGAGGGTCATAAGCTCAAGGCTGGGGAGTATGGGATTTGGAGTCCCCCGAAAGGCACTTCCCGGCGCTCCGACCAGCCCGGCGCTCTCGCCTCCCCATCGATGCGCTCGGGCGCCGCTTGCTCCTGCCTGCCTGCCTGGCCGGGCAAACGGCGCTCGGCTCGCGCTGCCTTTCTGGGCTCCACGTGGGCTGGGCGGCCATGGCGGATCCCCGAGAAGCCACCGTTGCCGTCGCCGCCGCGGGAGGGGGCGAGGGCTGCGCTCCGGCGCCGGCGGCAGGTAACGGGGGTCGGGGTGAGGGGGTAGGGGAAAGGAAAGACGGGGGGAGGGGGCTCCTCCGGGGGGGGGCAGCAAGGGGTCCCGGGCTGGAGGGCTTGGCTGTGCGGCGGGGAGGCCTTTGGGCTCTGCCCCTCCCCGCCAGGAAACCCCGGGAGGGGATGCGGTGTTTTTTTTGGGGGGGTCTTCCATGGGAGGCGGGGGCCGGCGCCCTCCCCGGCTCGGTTGGGCTGCTTTGCCCCAAGATCTTCCCTCCCTCTCCCCCCCCCAAACTCGAATGCTCAGCCTGGACAATCTGCCCCCCACCCCCACCCCCGCCGCCTGAAGGGTGGGTGTCGCGGTGCAAACCCTCAGCGGGGCTTCCTCGGGCTGCCCCCCCCCCGCCTTCGCCTTCGCCTTCGGCTTCCCTGCCGCCGCCTCTCTCTCGGCCGACACGCTCCGCGGAGTTTTGCCTCCGATCGTGACGTGTGTTTTCCCCCCCCAGGCTCGCATGACCTTGGCGTGTGGGGTTATGGGAGATGTAGTCCCTGGGGTCCCGAAGGAAGGAAAGAAGGTCCTGATGATGGCTAGAATGAAGGAAGGAAGCCGAGGGGGGGGGGGGAGAGGAGAGGGAGAGATCCTTGGCCCCTCCTGGCCTTCTAGGATCTTAAAAGGAAACTAGATTTAGGGTGACAAGCTCTTAATGCCTAAGCTTATGGGAGTTGTAGTACAGGACATCCGGAGAACGCCAGCTTGGCTTGCTGCGCCTTAGGGGGAGACATAGTCCGAGGCACCTCACGAGGGATCCAGGCTGGGGAGTCACCCTTGTCGGAAGAGCTTGAAGTATTTCCTTGTGTCTGGAGCGGGCAAAGTGTGGCTCCTGTCTAGATGGCGGCGGACTGCAGCTCCCATCATCCACAGACAGCGAGGGCGGATGATGGGGCACATGTGGCCTGCCTGTCTGCGGGGCCACCTGATCCCTGTCTCTCTGACTCACCACCTAATCCGAACGTTTGTTTATTCAAAATCAAGGTTTTAAGTCGCCTTTAAGGAGAGAACCCTCTCAGGGAGGCGGAGGAAAAAGATAAGAATAATGCAAAGCAAATACAGCGAAATGCAATGAATAAATATTCCCTCACAAACAAACAGAAACTAAATGAGCTGCCGGGCTGGCAACCTGGAAAGGAAATGCTTGGTGACACCCCCAGCCCCCCCCCCCGCATCTGCCAGGTGGAAGGTAGTCCTCAAGGTGTCCCGGCACTGCAGGAAAGCCCATCTGCCCTGCTGGCAGGGGATGAGGTGCTTGGTAGTCCAGAAGGCCTGGTGGCTCTGTAGCTGAAAACTCTTATGTTCCTTACCGTGATTGTTAACAATAGGCTGTTATTGTTACTGTTATTGATGCTACGGAAACCTCAGCGGCTGCCAGGTGTACATAAAGATAAAAGGCTCCTGCCCCAAGGAGCTTCCAGTCCAGAAGACTCGGCTGTGAATCTTCATGGGAGACCTTGAACAGATCGAGTCCTCTCTTGGCCTGTTGGGGAACTGAGGCAGAGAGGGAGGAGTGGGGGGGGGTGCGTGTGCCCCCATGAGATGCCACCCAGGCCAGGCAGTGAGTCAATGGCAGACGGGGGGTGGGGGTGGGGGTGGGATGGGACAGGACAGGACGGCTCCACCCCCATCCTTTGGCGCCTGTCCCTCTCTTTGCGTGACAGCTTGCCCGTGAGCACGAGGGCCCGCTTGTGCCCACTGCTCGCTCTCTTCCCCCCCCCGTGAGTCGGCGGTGAGTCAGTGGCGGCTCTCTGCGTGGCCTCTGCCCACCGCCACCCACGGCTGTTCTTTCGGGGGGGACACTCCCCGTAGCCCCCAGGACCATCGGACCTCCGCCCCGAACCACCTCCCTTCTTCACACCCCACCCGGGCGAGCCTCGCCTTGCTGAGCTGAGCTGGCGCTGATTCACACAACGCCACGTGGGTGCTAAAAAAGGGCGTTGCGAGTGTGAGAACAGCAAGCTGGCATGATGATGATGGCTGTCATTGAGGCGTCAGCGCCCACCTGGTGGTCCTGGACGACAACTCTCTCTCTTTCTCTCTCTCTCTCCTGGCCCCTCCCTGGGGTGTGTGTGTGTGTGTGTGTGTGTGTGTGCCGGGCACCCACCCTTCTCTCCCTCTTAGCCTCTCCCTGCTGTTGCTCCCTCTGCCACCAGGCCCTGGGGGGGGGGATCGGCACAGGAGGAGTGGGGGGTGAACGCCAACCCGGGTGTGGGGCCACGGCTGGAGGAGCCTCTCGGATCCCCCAGGGAGGCCCAGACAAGGCGGCGGGAGAGGCGGCTTCCCTTCTGTGGTTTTGGTGTCCCTCCCCTGGAACGGCTTTCCAGAAATCCCTTTTTGGGTCTTTTCTCTGTCCTTTTCCCCTTCACCGAAGGGCATGCTCTTGAGGACGCAGCCCGGTCCCGCCCTGGAGTTTTTATCCCCCCCCCCCCCGCCCGATGAGGATCCTTCCCCTCTTTCTATGCCACAGTTCTCCGAAGGGAAGAAGGCTTCTTCCTTCTCCACGTTACTCGCACGACAACCCTGTGAGGTGAGGGCAGGCAGAAAGACCGTGCCTGTCCCAACACCTCCCCCCCCCACCACCAAAAAAGCTTTATGGATGGGCTGGGGAGAAGAACCACAGTGTTCCCGACCCCCAAGTCCTGGTCCCCGGTTCTCGCTCGGTCCTCTCGCTGTGTTGTCTTGCCAAGGAAGGGCCAAGGAGCAGCCGGTTTACGCCGGGTCTCGCTCTGGACGAACCGCAGACTGCCTGCACGGGGCCCTTTCCTCAACGCGGGGTGCGCACGACCCATTTTCTGAGATCAAGGGTTGAGGAGAGGGGCAAGGGATGGGGGGGGAGTCCCTCGGCGGGTGACGGCTCCTCACCCCCGGCTGCTTCTCTTCCTCCTTCACCCCCTTCTCTTGCAGCTCGCCGGGCGCCCCGCCGAGTAGCTCACCAGATCCCTCCGGAGATCCTGTCGGACCCAGAACTCCAGGCGGCCGCGGCAGTGCTGCCGGCCAACTACAACTTTGAGATCTACAAAACCGTGTGGAGGATCAAGCAGGCCGGGGCGAAACGGGGTGAGTCTCTGGACGGCAAGGGTGCCGGTCGGTCTCAGGACAAATGTGAAAACGAGCCTGTGAAACCCGTTGGGGGGGCAGTTTCTTGCCACCAGTGGCAGAATGACCTCACAAACCCTCCCCTCCCACCCCATTCACTTCCCCCCAAATCTCTGTGTGTTATAAAAACCTGCTGCTCCTTTTAGTGAAGCTAAGCGTGTGCATGCTCTTGGAGCAAGCCGAGAAGGGCTCTTGGGTCAAAAAGATAGAAGCAACCCATCCGGGGCTTCTGAGTTTTAAAAGCCCTTGTCCCAAAGCAGCCACCGTGTGGTCACGCAGGTCCACCCTGGAGCGGAGATCCAGCCAGGAGAGCTTGCTGCATCCTAATAAACGAGGAAGGGAAAAAGGGGTAGCTTCTCATTCTAGTGCATCAGGAGGGGGAGGGCGGTGAAGATCTCCTTTTCTCATGAATGTGTGCGTGAGAGATATCTCTCCAGGCCCTCATTCCTTGGCTCGAGTAAAGAGCTGTTTATTTGGGCCACTGGCAATGTTTCAGCCCGTGAGGAACAGCTGGGTTGGATTCCCTTCCTGCATGCACAGCATCAAAGCTAAAGTGACACTTGGAAAGGGGGGGGGGGGTTGGTGCGGACTGGCCCCCTGATGGCTATTCATCCCTACTGCTCTCTCTCTCTCTCTCTGGCTGTATGTGTGCGTGTGTGTTTCTGGGGGGGGGGGGAGAGAATCCTAGCCTTGAGGATGGGGTAAGGGCAGGGAAGAGAGGGGTCATCAGGGTGCCAAAACAGAGCCGGGTGCCACCCCGGGTCCCTCATGGCTGGGCTGCCAACCGGTGCCCTCCCTGCCAAGACTGGACGGCTCGCCTGTGCAAGCTGCCCGTCACAGCGATGCTCAGGCTCGCCGTCAGGAGGGTAATGGGATCGGACAAGGCGGGCCGGAGAGAGAGGCCGCGCGTCGCCTGCTGGAGAGGGACCCGCGCTCTGTGGCAGGGCTGGCGGGGAAGAGGGGGCTTGTGGGGTGGCCGGGGAAGGGGAGGGGAGGGGAGGCCACGGCTGCTCCTTTGGCTCTTCAGAGCAGCGAAGACCTTGGCTTTCCACCGGCAGGTGTTCTGGGGGGGCAACCGTTCTCGGAGATCCCGCATCCTGGTCAGGGTGGTGGTGGTGGTGTCGTCGTAGGAGAAATTGGGACTCCCCCCCCGGCATGGGAACGCAGGGTGGGCGGGTGGGTGGGGGTCTAGACTGGGCCTGTGCCTCTGTTGTAGGCTCTTCTGATGCGGGGATCCCGCCCCTCTCTCTTCTCTCCCCCCCCCCCAGTGGCCCTGCAGATGCCAGAAGGCCTCCTCCTGTTTGCCTGCACCTTGGCTGACATCATTGAGAGGTGAGGAGACGGGGGGGGGGAGGTTCATAGTCCGCCCCCCCCCGCTTGGACCAGGGCAGAAGGCTGGCAAGTAGAGGCTGTGGGTGTGTCTGTGTGCATGGACACCTTGGTGGGTGCTCGGGAGGGGAGGGGCCGGGACGCAGCGCGCACGCACAATCTGATGCAGAGGGTGGTGGTGTCTCTTCTTGGCTAAGCCTCCGGGTGTCCCTGACATTTTGCAGGGCGGCTGATTTGAAATGAGGCTCCCTGTGTGGGGTGCGGGTGGGTGGGGAAGGGGGCCCTGCCCCTCCCCCCCAGTCCTGGGAAGCCCCCCACCCAGAGTTGCCAACTTGGCCATGATCCGAGGGCCTGGCTCTGGCCTCTTGCTGGACGGCTAGCTGGGCGGGCCAAGTCACGTCCTGGGGAGATTTGCTTCCCCTCCCAGGGCTCCCTCTCCCCTGAGCCACTGGGGGGGGGGGAAGAGGCACTGATCTGCTGGGGCTGTGGACCTTCCCCTGGGGGGTCATCGGGCTGCCTTTCCTCCCTGCTGTTCAGAGCTGCTGCCATGTTCTCCTTCCAGACAGATCTGGTGCCTACTCCAGGAACATCCCCATTGTCAGGCTAAACTGCCCTGGGATGGGGTGGGGATTCTGGGATTTGTAGTCAGTCCTGTCTGCAAGGCAGAAGGAGAGTGGGAGGGAGAGACTAGGAGGGCAGGCCTCCACACCCTGCTGGCCGGGAAGGATGGGACATGTAGTCTGCCCCACCGAGCCATGCCTCTGGGGGGCCGGAGAATTGCGGTCAGCTGAGAAGCTGGCCCTGCTCTGTCCTGGCGCAGGAGCCGAGTGGGTCCTGCATCGCCCTGGCAGAGATGGCGTTTGGGGGTCCCAGGGCCACTATCCCCCCCTCAATGCCAACGTCTTTCCCTCCACCCCCCCATGCTGGGTGGCTTTGCCCCTCCTCTCCTGCGGCAGGCATTCCCGGCTCCTTTAAGGGATCCTTGCCCCCCCCTCCCTCCCAGCATGGGGCTGCTTTCATGTCTCTGACTTCAAAGGCAGCTGATTATGGCGATCCTTTTATCTGAATGAAACCTGAAGCATGACTTCCCCTCAGCCTCAGCCAGCCGGGGATCATCTCCTCTCCTCCTCCTCCTCCTTCCTTTGCCCTGCCAGGGATGATGAGAAAGCAAGCGAGGGGGGGGGGGAGAAGAGGGGCAAGGAGGAAGGGGGCAGGGCTGCTGTCCTGGCCCCGATCTGCCGGCTTGCAAGGTTGGCCAGTTTTAAGGGGGGGGGGCGGTCTAAAGATGGTCAGCTTCCCCGGCGGGGGGGGGGGTTGGGGCCAGTTCCTCCCCAGCAGCCCTGGTGGATGGAAGGGGCCCCACTGGAGGGCAACTGGCTGTGCTGGGTATGAGTGTTTGGGGGGGGCGTTGTCCCCTTTCTCTCCCCTGCGCGGCTGCCTCGTCTCCTGGAGGCCTCTCTGCGTCAGGCAGCTGAGAGGCAAGTCTGACCCCCCCCCGTCCCGTCCAGCCACCCCCTTCGTGCAGGTTGGCGCTCAGCCTCTTTGCCGAGCGTAGCACATGGAACTGGGCGGGCACGGAAATGTCGGGCCTGAAAGGGGCATCGTTGGCAAACCCTTTGGAAACCCCCCCCCCCAATTAAAAGCTAGGGCTGGGAGACCAAGGAAATCCGGCGAGCCCCTGGCTTACGGAGTGTGCTGAGCAGGCAACTGAAGGGAGATGCTGAGAGTGGGAGGGGCTTCCCTTCCCTTCTTCCCCCCCCCGCCTGATCCATTGGGTTCTGTTGCCAGCCCCCCCCCCCCACGTTTCCCTGTGTTCAGTGGGGCTCAAAGCCAGAGGTATAGCTGTTTGCCCCCTCCTTCATCCCCTCCCCGTGGGATGCCCTTTCCAGGAAACCCCCCCCCCCATTTCCATGCCCATAGGGAGCCTCAAATAGCCCAGATCCCCAGGAGGAGGAGGAGGAGGGAACGGGGGGGGGGAGCAGGGGCGGGAGTGGGAGACCCATCCCCAAAAGCCATTTGCAGGGAAATCAGGCGCTCCGTTATTCTAATTATGTGCAGCCTTCCTCTGCTAATGAACTTGCGTAGGCAGGAACCACCACGTTTCACGGGGCTCTGCCGGCCTGGCTGTGGGCCTGGAGGGTGGGGTGGCCGGTGGCGGGGGGGGGGAGGAAGTCCTCTGAAGGACCTCAGGAGGAAGGAGGCTCTTGTGGCCACAGCCTTGGTCCTGCTGCCCAGAGAGGTTGGACTACAACTCCCATTATCCCCAGCCAGCAAGGAGGCCCTGCCAAAGGCATCCGAGTTTCCTGGGCAGGTTGGGGTCCTCCAAGCCCCTTCCCAGCTGGACCCCCCCCCCCCGCTTTCTGGCTTCATTTCCAGGTGACTTTTTCTTCATTCTATGACCTTGGGATAGCATTGAACAGGGCCTGCGCCCCCTGCCCCCCATATCTGCAGGGGAGCCCCTTCCCTATTGCCAGCCCCCCCCAGCCTCCCCCCCCTCCTGCCCAGAACAGGAGGCAATGGTTCGTGGCATCCGATGCCCTCCGGCCCTTTCCAATCAGATTTAATGATCTGTTTATTGGGTGACATTTGATGGAGCCGAGCGGGCAAAGCCAAACACAGTTCTCCTCTCCGGGGGGGGGGGGGCGGGGGCAGGTGGCACCCCAGGAGCCCTGGCACCTGCGTCGGTTGCCCCGGTCAGAATCCGTGAGGCCTCCCAGCTCTGGCAGCGGCGGCGGCGGAAACAGGGTGGTGGTGTTTTTTCCCCCTCTGGCTTCTCTGGAGGATGGTCTAGGCGGCAGGTGCTCGAGTGAGACCCCCGGATCAGAGCCCGCCGCGTCATTTGGACTTGACAGCAGACGTTTGCCGCTGTCCCCTCTCGTCCTGACTGGCGGTTTATGAGGCGTCTCCAGGCTGAGATGCAGGCAGAGAGCCGTTCGGAGGACTGTCTGTGCCCAGATTAAAAAGGCAGTACATGCACGGCAGTTCTCCCGGGATGGAAAACTTTTTTTTTTTCAAACCTTCATATTCGTAGACCGCAAAGGGCACCCTTAGGAATGCCAGCTTTTGGGATCTCCAGATCCCTTCATCAGGAAATGTGTTTGAAAAGCTGGAGACCGGGAATGGGAAAAAGAGGAGAAGCTAGTTCATCGTTACTCTTTGGTTGAGCCAACAAGTCATGGAAACAGCAGCGCAAGCTTGGAAGCCACACAGAACTCCTCATTCGGCCAGAGGTGCCTCTGGGGGCACAGGAATGCCACGGCACCAGGGTGGCGAGGAGGGGAGGAACTTGAGAGACGGAGGGTCCGGTCACCAGCGCCCCTTTGAGGCGTCGGCCACTTGACATCGTTAGATGGTTTCAGTCTGACGAATGTATTTAAAGCCGCTCTTGGCCGGTGGAGCAGGACCTTCCACCCCTCGCGCTCTAAGCACCCGATCCTCTCGCCTTCTCTCCCCCCCATGGCCTTTCTCTGCCCTGGCAGCCCCCCTTTCCCCTCCCTCAGGTAATGCCTCCTTGCTTCCAGACTGGCCCGCCTGGTCCTACGATCGGCTGGCGTGCAGCATTAGGAAGCCAGGCGCGTATTTTTGATGAGCGCCTTAATCCTCCGAATTGCAAACAGCTTTCTCCAATTGAAGAGTGGATTAAGTGCCCTCCCAGTTAATCATGTTGACATCTCCGGAATAGCCGGTGCTAAAGCCAAGAGTTGGGTTCCTTTTCTTGGGGGGGGGGAATTGAGAGTGAGTGAATGGGCCTGGTTGGGGTCAGTCCTCAAGCTAAGTCCTCCCCAAGGCAAAGGGGGCAGTCAGTTTTCCCCCTCCCCTCTGGGAAGGGGTCACCTCTCCCTTAAGGCCTGGGAGGGGTTGTCCTCCCCCCCCCCCACAACCTCCTCCACTCCATCCTGTGGCCTTTTTGTAGCTTTCCTTCTGCAAGGAAACCCCACAGAGAGGCCGGAGGTGGAGGGCCGCCCCCACTTGCCATCTGGGAGACCGAGTCTGAGGGGTGGCCGGTCTGGCCCAGGGTCCCCAGTCAGGAGAGGGTGGCCAGGTGTGGGGAGACTTGGACCCAGGCTTTGGGGGTCCCAGCGCCCCAGCTGGGGAAGTTGCCGGGGAGCTCCGCTGGTCTGCACACCTGTGTCGTCCTCTCCCCGTCCAGGTTCACGGGGGCGGAGGCCGTGGTGATGGGCGACGTGACCTACGGGAGCGTGTTGCGTGGATGATTTCACCGCCCGGGCCCTGGGAGCCGATTTCCTGGTCCATTACGGCCACAGCTGCCTGAGTAAGTATCCAGGCGGATGGCTTCGTTCGCCTCTGTTTTAGCCTCACCACAGCCCTGTGGTGTAGGCCTTGCTGAGAAAAAGAGGTGAGAGAGATTTCTGCCCAAATATTCTGCCTCAAAGTCTGGGAACTTTGCCACCCTTTTGCACCAAAGCCCTTCCTCCTTCCTTCCTTCCTTCCTTCCTTCCTTCCTTCCTTCCTTCCTTCCTTCCTTCCTTCCTTCCTTCCTTCCTTCCTTCCTTCCTTCCTTCCTTCCTTCCTTCCTTCCTTCCTTCCTTCCTTCCTTTTCTGTCTCTTCCTACGGCTGCCTGGCGTCCCTTCCTTGGCCACCTCACCCTGGTTGCCCCGTGGAGGGCAAACCCCTTCCTGCATGCATGCCCCCCCATGCCCCCCCCTCGTGGGAAAGGTTCAGGAGGGGGTTGCTTGGCATGCACGTGCACACTCTGCTGTGGCAGGGCTGGTGAGGAGGAGGAGGAGGAGGATGCTGGGTTGAGCCAGGAGGGGAGGGAAAGGGAAGGGAAGAGAGGAAGGGAAGGGAAGAGAAGGCAGAGCATCCTCCTGGCTCCCTAGGCGGAACGGAATGGTACTCTGGATTCTGTTGCCGTGGCAACCGTGCTGCTGTCCCAGATGCTGCTAACTTTGAAGTCCACCCAGAGATGGAATCAGCTCAAAATAACAGGCAAAGGAAGGGGGGGGGGGAAGAGCAGGGATGGGGGGGGTAGAGGGAAAGGGAGGGGCACCATGAGCTCTTAAGGTGGATCAGCCCCAGCCCTGATGGCCCCCCCCGAAGGAAAAAAGGGGGGGGGAAGGAAGGGAAGAGCCGGAGAGGTGGAGGAGACGCCGTGTCTCTTTGGAATGAAGGGGATGCACAGTTCTGGGGGTGGGGGTGGGAAGACTTTGGGATAAGGCCCCCCCTTCTTTCTGGGTGCCGTCTCCTCCCTAAAGGTGGGGGCCCTAGCTGGCAAGGAGGGAGGGGGAGCCTGGGTTGGGCTGCCCTCCTTCTACCCCCCCTCCAACCGCCCAGTCTTTCTTTGCTCCTCTTGCCGCAGGGCTTTGCTGGGGGTGCAGGCAGAGCCTCTCTCTCTCCCCCCCCCACCCCACAATGCTGCAGCCTGCAACCTGCCCCCTTGTGGCTGCAAAGGGAGCTGCAAACTCTCTTCTCCCCTCCCCCCCCCCCACTTCACACACCAGACCACTTTAAGACACCTTTAGTGGAGCCTATTTTACCTTTTCAGGGATGTGGGATGGCTCCCCCCCCCCCCCAGATTCCCTTGAGCTCTTAAGGTCGAGCCTGGGGCAAAGAGAACCAGGCTGTGCGTGAGACCCATCAAAGGCAGGGGCTTTTCTGCACACGCAAAGAGCCCCCTCCTCACTGCCAGGATATTCCCTTTCTACTCTCCCCCCCCCAGTTCACAAATCACCACAAGCAAAGTCCCCCCCCCGGCTCACATGATTCAGGGGGACTTTGGGGGTGTCTTTGGAGGATCCACCTCACCCGTGTCAGATGGAGGGGGAGCCCCAAACTCCTGACCCAGTTTTGTGCTGCTGGGCAGAGGCTCAGAGGAAGAGATGGAAGAGGGAGCGGAGACTAATGGGGCGGGGGGAGAAAAGCTAGTGGTCCATATCCCTGGCAACAAATGTGTGTGGGGGGGCAGGCGGGGGGGGAATAGCCTGGGTGGGGAATCAGAGTAAGAAGGACCCAAAGAACTCTCGGAAATCCTCCCTCCAAGGTGACCTCTGTGGCCGTGTTTGTTCCGGGGGATTTCATAGGGGCCAGAAGCTTAGGGTGTCTTTTTAAGGAGGGAAGAATGAAGTGCAAATGTGTCTTCTTATCCTAACGAGCTTTGCCTTCCTCCCCTGCTCCCCTCCCCAAAGTTCCCATAGACTCCACTCAGGGCATTAAAATGCTGTACGTCTTTGTGGACATCAAGATCGACACGGGCCATTTCGTCGAGACGCTGCGCTTCAACTTCCCCCCAGGGACCCGACTGGCCCTCGTCAGCACCATCCAGTTTGTATCTGCGCTGCAGGTAAGGAGAGCGGGACCCTCGGTCGTCCCTCAGTCAGGATTGGGGGGGGGGATAGAGACTTCCGTGCCCCACCTCCCAGGAGGAGGGAGGCGTGTGGCCGGCCGGAGGGTGTGCGTGGCGCTGAGTCCATTACTGGCCCCCTTTCCCCCCCCCTGCAGGCGGCTGCCCAGGAGCTTCGGCCCGAGTACACGGTCTGCACCCCGCAGTGTAAGCCTCTCTCGCCTGGGGAGATTCTGGGCTGCACCTCCCCTCGTTTGGCCCGGGACACGGACGCCATCATGTGAGTAGCTGCCGACACGAGAGACAGGCTCCTTTTGAAAAATGTCCGTCCCGGGGCTGTTCTGGGAGCGGCTGTTTTCCTCGTGCCCGAAGGGCCAACATTTGGCTTGCAAAAGAGCCCCAACTCAACTCCTTTTGAAAGCCGTCCTTTTTAAAGGTCGTGTGTTTGTAGTCCTCGTGGTTGGGAAGGAACTTGCCAGCCGAATACTGGAACTGGCGGAGCAGCGCTTCTCATGCTGGGCTAAATAGACAAAGCGTGTCCCCCCCTGCTATAAGGGCATCTTTGGCCCACTCCAACCTGCTCCGTGCTTTCCCTTCGGGGGGGGGGAAGATGCCATTTACAGGTCCCGCCAACGTGCCCTGTTAGCATTGGTGAGAACTTGGCCGCCTTTTTAAAGCAACTTCGCCTTGTGTGGACACCCCAGCCAGGAAGGCCGGTAAGTTTTGCCTCCAGGCGGGGCAAAAAAATGAGCCCCGGCTGGGTCTTGGCAGCTGGGGGAGATGGATAGCCGGGGGCCGATGGCGCTGCTGCCCCATTAATTTTCCTTAAGGACGAGGAATTAGACAAGCCCCCGGTTTGCATGCACCTAATTATTGGTGGTAATGGAAATGCTTAATGCAGTGTGAACACCACCGTGCAGAAATTTTGCTGGGGAGAGATAAATAACACCCTTGTCAGTGGAGGGGGCGGTTGTGGGGGGGAGGGAGAGGCCAGGTGGGGGGAGGGCCTTTCGAAGCCACCCCTCCCCGTCTAGGAGAGGAAGGAGAAGCCTGGGGGGGGGGGTTGTTTGAGGGCGAAGAGGCCTTAAGGCAAGGAGGGCCTCCGGCCACTCACCAGCCTTCTGCATCAAAATGCAGGCATCTCTCATTATCTTCTCTCGCCTCCCCCGTTGGCCTACGACTCTCATCAGCCCTGGGCGTGGCCACTGGAAAGGGAAAATGGGACCTGTAGTCCAGGAACCTCCAGTGGGCTGCAAATGACACACTCTTTGCTTTGGGCCATCCTTGGGATCCGGCCGTTGCTTTCCCTTTCCCCGGGAGGGGGGGGTGGCACCCCCCCGGCTGACCCACAGCTGGAGGGGGTGTGACTCCTGGGATGGCCCTTCAGCCCATCTGGGGAAGAGCCACATCTCGTGGCCTGGAGTTCCCCAGCAGCCTCTGGTGGTGCTGCGTTCCACAGGCCTGGCTTTCCTGTCCATCCTGGGGGGCCCGGCCTTGCTCCCCCTCCCAGTCTCCAGCTGTCAGAGACCCTTGGGGTGCTTCAGGGTGGGGTGGGGGGTCGTAGCACCTCAGCCCCAATGCGTCCCTCTCGCCACCCGCCGTCGGTGGTTCAGGGCCAGCCGAACGGCTGACGTTGCCCCTTTGCTGCTCCTGCTGGCCTTTCGGGCAAACGTTCGTTCTTTTAAAACAAAGAGAAAAGGAAAGAAGGAAGCACCAAACGGACAAATGAGCTTTGATTCTCCAAAATGTCACAGTCCAATTAACAGCCCAAATCTAGTCGGGTTTTCCGTCCAGATTCATTCCCCGACCTCTCACTCCATTAGGGCGGCCGAATGAAGAGCATCTGAGATGTAATTGGGACTTGAAATCTGATTACAGCAAGAACCCAGATCTTTCCTGACTAAACGAGTTGCGCCCCCCCTCCACGGCTCTGGGGGGGGGGGAGGAGGAGGAAGAAGACTGTCCGAGGCCTCGGGCAGGATGGAGAGAAGAGGGTCTCGGAGGGAAGCCTGTCTTCCTGGGCTCCCCCCACCCCAGGCCCGACACAGGGGCCGTTCCTGCCCAGGGGTCTGGCCCTCCCCTTCCCTGCCAGGGAATCCGGGCTCCAGCCAGGTCACCCTTGACTCTGCTGCCTCGGTGGCCAACTTTGCCGCTTCCCGATGGCTCTCCTGCTGCTGGGACGCTGGCCAATCCCGCACAGGACAGGGAGCCCGGCGGCTTCTGGCAAGAGGTTTAGTGTGGGCATGCCATGGGAGTCGGGAGCCCGCTGTGCATTTTGGAACAGGAGGGGGTGATGGCCGACGGACCGCGCCAAGGGTCTGTGTGTGGCCCTCGCCTGAGTAGGGACGGAGGCACCCCGGAGGCTCCCCTCGAGGTTCCTCCAGAGACCCATAGGACCCGCTCTGACCGGCAGCCAAGGCTCCCTGAGACCTCTTTCCTGCCCCTCCCTGGGGAGGGAGGCCCTTGGGCAGCCCAGGGTTCCTGCGGCAGGCAGAGATCCGCCAGGCTCCTTCCTGGAGGCAGGGTGATACATGGAAAAGGAGGAGGAGGAGGAGGAGGAGGTCTCTGCGGTGGAAGGTGGGTCAGCTTCACTGAGGAGGTGGGGGGGGGGTGCCCTCCGTCGAGCGCTCCTTGTTCAGAGGCGGCCGATCCATGAGCGGCCTCGGAAGAAAACGGCCGGGCAGGCAGAGCGGCGAGAGGCTCCGCGCCAGATTGTTTGGTGTATTTATGCCAGTGTTTGCCGCTTTCCTTGCTCTGAGTTTGTATTTATTTATCCTATTGTCGTTATTGATATTGGGCTGTTTGTTTTTTGACTCAAAATCATGTAATCGTCACAGAACAAGCGGAGCGCTTTTTAATGCCGCGTGAGCGGCTGCCGAGCCTCGCAATGAGCTGGGCAGGGAGGAGGACGAGGGCTTAAAGGGGAGACGGGCCACCCTCGAGGGACCTCGCTGAGCTTCCAGGGAGGGGTCCTTGGGAAGTTGGGGAGGGGGCCCCCTTTCTGCTCCCCCCCCGGTGCAGGAATCCTCCACCCCGGGGGCCTCGCTCATCTTCCCACCCACCCACCTACCTGCCCTCCCGCCCTCCCTCTTCTTTCCCTTCCAGCTACCTCGGAGACGGGCGATTCCACCTGGAGTCCATCATGATCGCCAACCCGGGGGTCCCTGCCTACAGGTATCAGGGCGCGCACGTGTGCCTGGATGTGTGTGAGAGAGAAGGCTGAGGAGGGCCGTGTCCGGGGGGGGGGGGGGAGAGGCTGCTGCCCTTCTTCCAGTGGCTGGTGGTTCTTCGGAGGCGAGGCAGCCCTCCAGCCCCGATGAGGACGGCTAAATGCACGGAGCCCTCTCCTTTCAAAAGCAGTTTGGGGGATTCAAGGCTGGACTGAGAGGGAAGGACGGCAAACAGTGATTAGGGAAAGGCAAACACCCCGCACAGACTTTGCCCCCCCCCCCCCGTCTGAAGCTCTGTTTTCGGAGACGGGCCTGGAAAGAGTCGTGCCTGCAGCCGAAAGACCGGCCGGGCTCTTGATGGGGTTCCCCCCTGTCTCTGCCCCCTTATTGCCCCGTCCCCCTGGGAAAGCCCTTCTCCTCCCTGGGATTCCTACTGCTCCTGAATCCTGCCTTCAAGCGTCCACTGCAGAAGCTGCTGTTTTGCTATGTCTGTCCCGGGAGAGGAAGCCTCCCTTCCGGTGGGAACGCACCCTCCCCGAGAGCGGCTCCTTTTTTGCAGGCTCAGGCGTACAGTGGCCATGAGTTCCACAGAGCCCTCCTCCAGCAGGACGCTTGTCCTTTTTGGGGGGTGAGGGTGACAAAACCTGCTTCTTGTGAATTTAGCCAAAGCGGCAAGAGGATGAATCCCCTTCCTCCGGGTCTGGGGATGGGCTTTTCTGCCGGGGGGGGGGGCGCTTGCTTCTTTTATCTGTTATGGTCAAGCCCCTCTGGGCAGCGTGGACGTGGTTTCCTTCTGTGCGTTAATTCGAGGTGAGGGGACGATGCACACACACCCCCGGGGGGGGGAGACGCTTGGGAAGGGCCAGCTGCAGAAGCCAGGCGTCTGGTGCCGCCTTGAACAGCTGCCAGAATCCGGGCAGGGCCCCCCCTCCTTTGCCCAGCAGAGCAGCTGCCGTTTACTTCCCCGAAATCTAAACATTTTGACAAGGTACCTGTAAAAGCGTTTTCTGGGGCACCCATTAAACTCTCTCTCTCTCCCCCCCCCCCCTCGCTCCAAATGCTGCCACTGCTGCTGGCGCCGGCGGCGGCAGAGGCCATAAAACGCGATGATGAGGCTGCTGAAAGCCGATGATGATGAAATATCCGAGTGCAGAGGAGCCGCTCCTCCGCTCAGGCGAGGCCCGGCCGCCTCATCACATCTGAATTTCTGAGCAGGCCGTTTGTTATCGGCAGGGCGGAGGGACGGCAGCTTTATGGGCCGGGGAGGCGGCCTGGCCCCGCGCTGGCCCACCCCCCTTGATTAAAATTCCCTTGGTCGAGCCCCGGTGACAAATCACCCCTATTTCCTGGGAGGCAAAGGAAGGGAGAGGAGCGGCGGAGCGTGGCCCCTGCTGGGCGTGGGGTGGGCGGCGGGGTGCCACGGAGGGAGGGGGGCGCTGGGTCTCGAGGTGGGTCCCCCCTTCCCTGCAACAGCTCCCATCCTAGGGGTGGGTGGAAGGCGCTGGAGCCGGCCCCATATGCCTTTCCCCCCCCCCTTTGGCACCCCTCAGCCATGGGCGTTCAGGGTCCAGGGGGGAGCGTGACCTGGGAGGGCCTTGAGTCCTCCCTTTGGGGGCCTGGCCTGCCTCGCAGGAACGTGGTGGTTGTCGTGAGAAACATGCCCCGGTCATCTCCTGGTGACTCTGCCCCCCCCGGCCCCCCTGCCCCAGAGGCAGCCCTCTCCCCTTGGGAAAATCAAGGGGTGGCCAGATCCAGAGGAGGTCCAGAGCCCCAGCCGTGGCGCCCTCCCTCCCTCTCCCCCCCCCTCCGGCCCCAGGACTGCTGGCTTCTTGGCCTGGCAGCTGGTCCCTGTGCAGGGGGCGGGAAGCCTTTGTGGCAGAGGGGTCTGACTCCCCCCCCACCCGGCCTTTCTTCCCCCACCCTTCTCCCATATGTGTCTGTGTGTTTGCGCACGCGCACATGCATGGATGGCCTTGCCTCTTCACTTTTCCTGTGTCCGTCTCCCCCCCCCCCGGCAGGTACGACCCCTACAGCAAGGTCTTTTCCCAGGAGGAGTATGCCCACGCACGCATGCAGGCGTCTCGGAAGGAGGCCATCCGCCAGGCGGCGCGCGCCTCCAAATGGGGCCTGATCCTGGGCACTTTGGGGCGCCAGGGGTCTCCGGCCATCCTGGAGGTGAGCGGCCCCGATCCCCTTCCCTTCTCTCCTCGCGTGCAAGGGAAGGGCCGTGCGGGAGCTTTGCTCCACAGGTTTCAAAGGCTGCAAGGTGGGGGGGGCAGGGGCGAGGGGGAGGGGGAGCGAGTGAGGGAGCGAGTGAATGACGGGTGCATTGAAGCACATCCAGTGCCCATCACTCTCGTTTGTTAACCGGCTGCCCGCTAACGAGGAAAAGGCCAAGGAAAGGCCCGGCCCGGCTAGAATGAGCAAACGCGGCTGGAATGCTTCAGGACCACTCGGGCTGAGGATGAAGAGGAGGGAGGGGCAGGTGACAGACCCCCCCCCCCCATTATGGCAGGGGGGAAGGGCAGAGGAGCCCTGGTCTCTTGGGCTCTCCCCACGTCCATCCATGGGGCCCAGTCCCCCTTTTTGAGTGTCTCTGTGTTCACTCCCCCTTTTTTGCAAATACAAGAACACCTTTCGGCCTGGAGGGAGGGGGCCCCTGGTCAGGCCCCTTTTGTGTGGGGGGGCAGGGGGGACATTCCACATCTGGTTGCCCCACTGTTGGCAAAAAACCTTACCTCTCTCCCCCCCCCACTTTCCCCCCCCCCCCGTTTTATCCCCAGCACTTGGAATCTTGCCTCCAGGCCTGCGGGAAGCCCTTCGTCCGGCTTCTGCTCTCGGAGATTTTCCCGAGCAAATTGCAACTTTTCCCTGATGTCCAGGCGTGAGTAGCCCTCCCCTCCCCTCCCAGCCTGCAGCGTGGAGGGGACCCCTTCCCCTCCCTCTGTCCTTTCTACACACCCCCAAGACTTTGCTGTCTGAAGCAAATGCTCCGCCCGCTGAGCGCTGCTGCTCTCTCTCCCCCCCCCCCGCCGCCTGCAGGTGGGTCCAGGTGGCCTGTCCTCGGCTCTCCATCGACTGGGGAGAGGCCTTCGGGAAGCCTCTGCTGACGCCCTACGAGGTGAGTGTTGCCCCTTTGGCGGGGTGGGGGGTGTCTTTCTTGGAGGGGGGCAGGCCGGGGACCGGAAAGGGAGACCCATGGCGCCTCCCTGCCCCACTTCCCGCCTCCCGTCCTCCCCGCCAGGCGGCTGTGGCGCTGCAGCAGATCCCGTGGCAAGAGATCTACCCCATGGACTTCTACGCCAGCCAGTCTTTGGGGCCCTGGACGGCAAACCACGGCAGCCCCCGACAGGCCCAGAAGGCGGCCAGGGAGAAGGAGGTGAGTGACGGGACGGGGGAGGGGGAGGGGAGAGGATTCCCCCCCCCCCCCCCGTCCTCTGCCTCTTGAGCTGGAGAGCATTTGCAACTCCCCACCTGCGTTCTGGAGCTCTGACCTTTGGCCCTGCAAGGCGGGAGTGGGGGGTCCCTTTGCCCTAGCGCCTGCCTCCTCTCCCAGCGTGGGGCTGATGGGGGTTGCAATCCAAAACGCCCAGCGAACCAGCGGTTCCCTGCCCTCATCTAAGGTCAGTAAGTGATGGCAGTGAGGAGATCCGAAACCGGGACCTCCAGACTCGCCCTTTCAGCCCCTTCCTCCTTTGTGCTCCATCAGCAACGAGGGCTCCGGCCGGGGGGGGGGGGGAGGGCTGCAAGGTCTGGTGCTCCGTGCTCTGCTTTGCAACCCCCCCACCCTGTGCAAGCTCTTCCTCAAGAGGCTGTCTTAATTAATAACAGCAATTACATGCTGCCAAGTTGATTCCAAGGGCTTTAAGTGGTATAAAGTGTTCAGAGGCGGTTTCCACTCAGTCCCTGCTTCGGGTGGGGCCGGGGGGGGGGGGAGACACACACCCTGCCAGCTACCCAAGGCTATCCGGGCACATAAGCCCCACAGCGTGTCCCTCCCCCCCCTGCCAACACCCACCCCACCCTGTGCTGTGCTCTGGGTGTTTTCAGCTGGCCCCTCTGTGGGGATTTGAACTCTTGGCCGCTGGCCCTGCAGCCAGAATCTCCAACTGACTGAGCCATACCGCCTCTGCCATTTAAAACCCCCTCTTTTAATTGGAGGTGACAGGAGCTTGAGCCCAGGAGCCCTGGCCCTCTCACTGTCTCTGATCACGGAGATTTGGACGGCCCCAGCAGGGTTTGGACGGGGCCGTCCTCCCATCTCGCTCTCCAGTCAGGTGTTGTAGACACGTCACGAACACGTCTGCAGGATATTCCTTTTTTTCTTCCTCCAGGCCTGTGTTTAGGCCCACACACCCATGAACGGAACCAGTTATAGGTGCATTTTGCATGTTCCCTCCCGAGGCGCAGTTATTTCAATATGCCTCCACAGACAAAACCCGGTCAATGCATATTTTAGAAATGTGCACAGTATTTTATTGGCAGTTTTCAACCGCACCGATGTGGTTGGACGTGCTTAGTCTCCCGCTCTGTCCCGAAATGCATCCTGAGTCCAGAAATGTACAGATTTCCAGCCAAGCGTTGCATCCAGTAATGTACTCAGCACGGGAGGTGCAGAACTAATCAGATCCATGAGAAGCCCGCAGTGGAGTGAATTTCTTCCAAATCTCTCTCTCTCTCTCTCTCTCTCTATATATATATATATTTAGTCTCAGCTTTTGAGGTTTTATTTTTAGGGCAGAGTCTCCCTCCAGTGGCGAGTTCAAGTGATGAAACTCAGTAGAACTCCTGCTTGGTTGTCCGGGCACCCTCGTGCCCCTGAATCACGGGGATTTTTCTCCCGAGCTTTCCCGTTAACGCCAAATGGATTCCATGCCACAAAATTCTTCTCGTTTGTTTCCCAATTGAACCTTAATGAATACCCGTCTTCCCTCCACCGGCTGCCAAATGGTCCGTTGATGCATTAAATGCACACATACACACTGTTACAGCTTTTGAGATGATTTCTCGCTGATTTATCATCAGGATCTTAACATTATTTTTGTTATTTTTTTTAATTATCAAACAAACTTCCAACCTAAACAAGATAAACGTAACACCACAATAAAATACAATTACATAATACGCCAGTGCCACCATCACGCTCAGAACTAACATTAATAATATTTTTAAAGGCTCTTACCGTTGTTTATGTAATTTTGCTTGTCAACAAAGCCTGAGCAGATGATCTTTTGGGCCTATTGGGGAGAAGCGTGAGAAAACAGGCCGTCTCCATAAGCCATGTCTCATCCTGAGTAATAAATGACTAATTATAAATGATATTTCATGTTATAGTGGAGGGGGGGAATTCTCTCAAAAGCAAGCATGCATCGAGCCGTTTTGATCACAGAAGGTTTTAATTCCCCGTCACTGATCATGCTTGCTGCCATTACGGGTTGGATTAAGGCATCCCCAGGCCTCCTCAAGAGGAAAGGGTCCTTGTCCTTCTGTTGGTTAAAAGGAGGAAGAGGAAGAAGGAGGAATCTCTGTGTGGAGACAATTCCCAGGCCATGCTTTTGTCTCCAACCTGCAAGGCCCGTTGGAGGCCATTCAGGGACATGCTGTTTCACGGCTTTAATTGCGTATGGATTAATTCATTAACGCTTGAAGCTCTGTGGCAGAAGGGGAAGGCTTCATCGCTGGACCAGTAGCAATTGTGGGTGTGTGTATGTGTGTGTGAGAGAGACTTGGAGAAGCAGTCTAGACAGGACAGCAGACTTCCCCAAACGATGCTTCCATCTCCTCTGCCCTCCTGCAGGGCGGTGTAAAGAATTTGAAAAGATTTAATTGCAGCAACAGGATGGCCTGTAAACTCAGAAAGGTCCCCTTGGACAAACGTTTCTCCCCCCCCCTCCCAGTCATGGTGGGTGTGGGTGAGTTCTTTGATAGAGCCATTGATGGGGTTTAAGGGATAGGGACGAAGGAGCCTCTGGTGCCAGAATATTGCATGTGTTGCCCAGCGACTGGAGCCCAGGACGGGAGAAATTCGGGAGGCGGCTGTGCTCCTCAAGCAGATGGGCTGCACAGCACGGCCGGCATCTCTCTGGCTTGGTTCTTTTAAATGACCCACAATAGCCACGAGGGACGGCTGTGCCCTACTAACCTTAGGAGCTGAGCCACGGCCTTGATGCTACTGGGGGTGGATGATGATTGCTCGGCGCTTGATGGGCAGGGGCGGCGCCAGCCCCTCCTGCTTGGATCCCCTCTGGCTGAAGGGGAGATCACCAGAGCAAGCTCATAAGGGCACCCGAAGACGGAGGGGTGAGCGTGGGTGGTTCAGCGCGGGAGTTTGACTGTGTCTGTGTTTTCCAACTGCAGGCCAAGGTGGCCGAGTCGAGGCTGCCAACTGGGGAGAAAGCCTGCGGGGGTTGTCCCTGCCCGGAGGGAGCCCTCCAGCAGCCGTGAGTTTCGGAGCAGCACCCGGTGCGTTTGGACTCCGGACCGCACGTTGCCTCAGAAGCAGGCACGAAGAACCGGGGAGGACCTCAGCTTTGGGCACCAGTGCTGGCAGGAAGGGACATCTGTGAAGGGGCAGCTGCACGTCCGCCATCGTCACCACTACGCACGCACGCTGCCAGGCTTGCATTGTTTCGGAGTCCTGCTTTGGTACAGCCAGGCTGGCAAGAAGTTGCTGGTGGAAGGAGGGGGACGGACGGATCCATGCCAGCGGGCCAGGCCATCCTCTGCTGTGTACCTCTGAAAGCCGCCTCCTGCATCGGCGCCTCCCTCTGGGACTGCAGTCCTGGGGGGGGGGAGATTCCCCAACCGGTGGCCTTGGGAGCTGGTTATGTGTGTGTGGGGGGGCTGTTGGTTGGCTGGGCTGTAACGCGCCCCCCCTCCGGCCTGAAAGAGAAGCCCCTCCACCTGGCTAACTTCTCAAACCATTCGGAGAAAAAGGAGGTAAAAAAATCATTTCTGATTATTAAAAAAAAAAAAGATGGGAGAGGACCCAGAAGGTGTCCGCAGAGGGTGCCGGCTTCTGCTGGCGGTTGCGATTCCTGTTCTTTCAAAAGGGAAGTGGAGCCATGAAGAGCGAAATAAATATTTGCAAGTTCTTGTGATGGAAATGTTTTCTGTATTGCAAAACAAAATGTTGGGGTGTTTTTTTTTTACACACACCCCCCCCAGTCATTAAATCTTGTGTCCAAAGCCAGGGGTCTGGACCCTCTGGCAGCTGTTTCGTGACTCTGGGGGGGCGCTCAGCCCTTGTTGCTCTTGTGAGTTTAATGCAAGCAGGGTGTTCGTATTCGTCTCCGGGGGGGGGGGAAGGAACGCAAACGCCCCAAATGACTGTCTTGGGGTTTCCCAGCTGGCCAAAGGGAGATAATAGGATGCACTGGAAGTGGGTGGGAGAGGAAAGGAGAAGCGAACTCGGAAGCTCCTTTCCGGAGACAGAGATGAGCCGCTCTACTTTTTCATACAGCTATGGCGGGGAAAATGTATCTCTGTGGTTGATGGGAAGGGGCACTTCCGGGCTCCGGGCTGTAGAGTTTGGGAGTAAGCTGGGCGGTCGCCCATGCCACTTCCGGGTGTTGTTGTTTTTTTGCAGACTCTTCCGGCGGGAGGGAGAAACACCCGGATGAGGCATGTCGGCCGGCGGCAGCGAGGGGCTGCGGCTCCTCTGTCTCCATGGTTACCGGCAGAACGCGGACAGCTTCCGGGCGCGCACTGGCGCCTTGCGGAAACTCCTGCGGGGGCGCGCGCAGCTCCTGGCGGTGGACGCGCCCCACGCGGTGGTTGCTCCCGCCCAGCCAGGTATTGGGGAGGCGCGCGAGCGGGGGGGGCTGTCGGTGGTGGTGACATCACGGGACGCCCGGAAGTGCCCCTGGTGACGTCACGGTGTGTGTGTGGGTCGCCCTTTGCGCGGAGTGACGTCACCTCCCTCGGCCCCGGGGGACGAAAGGACGAACTTCCGGCCAGGCTTCAACGGTTGCGAGTGGAACTGTGCCTGCCCGGGACTACCACTCCCATAATTCCTCCTCCAGGCTAGCCTGACTGGGCTGGCAGGGGGATGATAGGAGCTGTAGTCTCCCCACAAACACGCGCACAGCAACTTTGCCAAGCTCTGCCGTTGGCCTTGATGGCAGGGGGATGCTGGGAACTGTAGTCTGGAAAGCGAGAGACTGACCCTGAGCATGCGCAGAGTTCTCCTTGGCTCCAACCTGAGCCATTCGGTCAGGGCTTTCCCCCCCCCCAATCCTCATCCCCTCAGAGAAATGCCCCCAAGTGGGTCTCCCACCCACCCCGAGGATGCCCAGCCCCACGTCCCCACCCCCTGGAAATCCCTCAGCCCCATTCTGGACGGACATGGTGGGGGTGGTTGGCATGGGAAGGAGAGACCAGAGCCGCTTCCCAAGGGGGGGGGAGGCAGCCTTTCCCCCTTCCTGGGACCCCTCGAAGGCAGGGGGTGGGGTGTTTTGCTCAGAGGGAGGGGCCAGCAGAGGAGCCATGTAGCCCCCCCAACACACCCACCCACCCACCCACCCCTTTGCCTCTCCACACTGGGCCCCCACCCCACTGCCCCCCTCCAGCGACCCAGAGCTCCAGTTGGGGAGGAAAAGGGAAAGCCTTAAGAAAGGGAGGCCAGTCCCTGTGGGCTTTTCCTCCTCCTCCTCCTTCTCTCCCTCTTCTGTTTCAGGAGGCGCCGCGCCTGGCTGCCCAGAGGGCGACTCGCGGGGCTGGTGGTTCTCCAACGCCAGGGAGGGGACCTTCGACGCCCTTGAAGACTCCTCTTCCTGCCGAGGCCTGGAGGAGTCCCTGGAGGCCGTGGCCCGGGCGTTGGCGGAGCAGGGCCCTGTGGACGGGCTGCTGGGCTTCAGCCAGGGAGCGGCCTTGGTGGGCATCCTTTGTGCCCTGAAGCAGCGCGGAGACCCCCGCTTCCCCTTCGGCTTTGCCATCCTGATTGCCGGCTTCAGCAGCCGGGCCGCCTCCCATCGCCTTTACTACCAGGAGCCCATCGCGGTGCCCAGCCTGCACGTCCTGGGGGAGACGGATCGGGTCATCCCGGCGGAGATGAGCAGGGAGCTGGCCTCCCACTTCACGGAGCCTGTGGTCCTCACCCACCCGGGGGGACACTTTGTCCCGGCCTCGGCACCCCAGAAGAAAGCCTACCTCGAGTTCTTGGACCAGTTTAGGAAGTCACCAGGTTGAAGTGCTGCCCTTTCTTGGCAGGGAGGAGGAGTGGACAGAAAGCCCGGCCTGTGGCGTGGAGCCACGGAGGAGAAATTTCCCTGCTGATTTTGGTGGCCTTTCACATACTTTTTATCCTGTGCTTGCTGGTGGCCAAAAGACACCGGAGTCGCCTTTTCACCACATATTGCCCCCCCCCTTTTTTCCTCTCTGCTTGGCACACCGAGTCAGAAGATCCTCGGTTTCCTCCGTAAAACAGCCCTTCCTGGTGGGAGAGAAGGAGGCCAGGACTTCTCCCGGCAGAGAAGACCACCGTGTGGGTTCCCAGGCGGTTCCGCTTGTTATCTCTCTCCTCACTGGAACACAGCCTGATAACGGGTCAGAATGTGGGTCGATCCTTATTATTTGCTTGGACAGCAGCTCCCCAAAGTCTAAGGTGGAGGATGAGGAAGAGAAAAAGGGTCTTTCCTGTCGCCAGCAGAGGGCAGGATCCGGTCTCCAGTAGAGAAGCGAGCTGCTGGGAGTTCAGCTTGGGGGACTTTTCTGTGTGCAGAGCGAAGGCTCATTCGCCAAGACACATTCCTCACCCGAAGCATGAAGTTTCTGGTCCTCAAGGTTCTAAATAAAGGGCAGATGAAAATACTAAGATTACATGGCCCTGTATTCCTTCCGCCTCTCTTCCGCTCCCTGTCTTTCTGGACTCCTACGCAAGAGGGCACTGGTGACTCCCTCCCGGCAAGCCTGGTCTCGTTGTTGCTGCTGCTGCTGCTGCAGGACAGCCCCAGAAGTGGCTCTGCAGAGGAGGTTGACAGCCAGCCAGGAGGCTGCCGTGGGCTGGTGGGGCAAGCAGGTGGGAGCGCGGATAGGCTGAGAAAGGCAGGAAAACAGCTGGCTGCCTTCTTGGCTGCTCAACCCCCTGCAGAGGGGCAGCCCAGGCTGTCTTTAAAACAGCGGCAGGCAGGCAGGCAGATGGAGGGCGCGTTTTGTGGTGCCGGAATCATCCTCATCCCCTCGCTCGCTCGCTCACTCGCTCTGGCGCTCAGCCTCTGCAGGAGAGCCTCTGCTCTCTTTGGTTCCCTCTCCTCCCAGGTGGAGAGGTTGGCTCTGGTAGGATCCAGGCCACCTGGCAGGGCCCTGCCGAGCCTCAGGGTGCAGGTGTCACTCTTTTGCACGCTCTGGCTGGGAGGGGGTGTGTGCGTGTGGCCAGCCCCTCCTCGCTCATCATGCCCCCTCCACTTTGGTGAATAGGGAGGGATTCTGTGTGATCTCGAACCTTTCCAGAGCCACGCCAAGGGGGAAGCTGTTTAGTCTTGGCTCAACCCTTTCCTGGATCTCCTGCAAAGACCGCCTCGGCCCCTCCGGGAATCTGCCTCCAGCAAGGTCAGACTCAGGGAGACAGAAGGCTTTGCCCCCCCCCCCCCCCAATTTCTACCGCCTTCCTTTCTGAACCAAGCATCATCCTCAGCTGGAACTCTGTATGTGAAGTAGGGCTCCCTGCTCTCCAGAATCCAGGCTGTGGGGAAGGAAAGGGGGCCACTCCCCTCCAGACCAGTCCCCTCCCAGCTGGCCTCTGTGGGTGCCCCCTCCCCTCCCCACAGGGTCTCAGCTTGGACCCAGCACCCACAGAGACTTCCTTCTGGAACAGGCCTTGCAGAGCAGCCCGACTGCCTCTCTGTGCCAAGCGATCTGCTCTCTGCATGCATGTGTGTGCGTGTGAGCTTCTCTTACTCATCCCTCAGTTCCCTTGTAAACAGAGGGGGGGGGCTTGGAAGGAAGGCTATGGGGTGGAGTGGGGAGCGTATCCACAACCTTTCCCCCCCACACCCCTTATGGCTTGGCATCCTGTGGCCCTTCCGGCTTGATTCTGTGTTTTTGGGTGGGTAGGGGGGAGGGGAGATATTCTTTCTCATCTGCCCCCCCTCCCTCTCCAATCTTCTCTGAGTCACCCCTGCTCGTGTTCCTGTTTTCGGTGGAGGCTTTCCATGGAAACCCACACAAGGCAAGGCCCGGCTGGGATAAACACTCAGCCGCCCCTGAATCACAAAGGCAGCTGGGGAGAAGGGCATGTGGTGGGGGGGAGAGGGGGGAGGAGAGAGGGGGTGGCTGGATGGCAATCGTGGTATGTGCTGCAGGCAGAGAATAAGGGGCAACGAATCTGGGGGAGGAAGGACTGCCGGGGGGGGGGCGGAATCCGGCTCAGAGGGGTCGTGGCTGGGCTTCTGTGAAGTCCTAGAACAGCAGAGTTGGAAGGGGACCCCCCCCCCCAGGGTCACTTAGTCCAACCAATGGGTGGGTAGTTATTGGGCCTGGAAACCAAGGATGAAAGGACCCTGGAGGAGTGTGTGTGTGTGCACGTGCGCCTGAACAGGTGCCCATCCATGCCAGAGGAGGATCTGGACCCTCCTTTCCAGGCAGCTCCAGGCAGGAGCCCCACAGCGTTAACTAGCAGGGGGGTCTTTCTCCTGCGGGTCCAGGATCGTCTGGGATGTTTGAACCAGCTCCCCCCCCCTTTTTTTTTTTTCTAAGAGGGAGACACAACAGGACCAGTGAGGCTGCCTAACATCCCACCCCCTCCCCCAGATGTGTGCGCCCACACCCACATCCATACACACACCCCCACCTCCACAGAGCCAGCCAGGGGCCGGCTGGACTTTCTGGCAGTCCCAGGACTGTGTCCGCTTGAACCCTCTTTGCGGGGTCCCCCGGGGGGGGCGGGGGGTGTTGGGAGGGCGGGGGGGGGGCTTCCTGGCAGGGAAAGGGAGGCGTCATTTATGGGCCGGATCCGGAGCGCTGGCTTGTTGACCTCGGGCTGGCGGGACCAAAAACGAAGGCGGGGTCCGCACGCAGGGAAGCGCTGGAGAAGGAGGTGGATCGCGAAGGGGGCCCTCGGGGGACAAAGGGTCGCCCAGCCTGGCCCGAGAGTGCGTTGTGTTTTTGGGGGGGGGTAGGAGAAACCCCCTTGCCTTTTCCTAAGGACCAGGCGACGGGGGGGGCGGCGGGGAGAGGGTCCCCTCGCCTCCCCTGGAAACCCTTGCCGCGTCTTGTCCAGCTTCTGGCGCGCATTGAGGAGCGGGAGCCCCGCGGATGGGGGTGGGGGGTGGGGTGGGGTGGGGGGGTGCCAAGGGCGGGCCAAGGCGCCCAGCGCGACGCGCCCCTCCTCTGGCCATGGGCCGAGCGCCTCCGGCTCCAGCTGCTGCGGGACCGCCCCCGGTGGACTTGCTGGCCCTGCTCAGGGACCCGGGTTGCGCAAGCCGCCCAGAGTCCCGCCCGCCGGGGCGTCCGTCCTTCCCGGGGCTGGGAGGCGGCGGAGCGCCGAGTTTTCGGCGGCGGCGGCGGCAGCGGAGGGATCGCGCCCGGAGGCCGCGAGGTAAAAGCGGGGGCGCGCGCGGGGCGGGGCGGGGCGCGCGGGTGGGCTGCGGGGCCGAGACCCAGGAGTAGCCTTCGGCCAGGGTGCCGGAGCTCAGCCCTTCCCTCGGTGTCCCCCCCGCCCCACCCCCCCGCCCCCTCCCTCAGCACCCTTCCCAAGGCGGAGGTCTCTGCCGGCCCCTCTCCCTTCACCCCCGGGACCCCCACCTTGGGGAGAAGCGGCTTGGGAGGGGGGAGCGCCTTAGCCCCGCTCGCACGACCCCCTCCCCATTCCCGCCGGGGAGGGGCTGTCCGAGGAACTTTGCCAGACTCTGAAAGCAGGCACTTGGGGGCCCTTTCGCCTTGCCCCAAAAGGTAACTTTTCCAATGTGGCGTTTCTTCGGCCTGATTGTCTGCTCTCTCTCCCCCTCTCTGTCTTTACTCTGAAAAGACGGAAACAATCCCCCCCCGCGCCACCCACCCACCCACCCACCCACCCACAGGCTCGATTTCGAGGGGTAGGGGGCGTGAAAGAGACCCCCATCCCAACCTCTCAATCGTTTCTAGTTCCCTTTCAGGCCAATGAGGTTTCACCCGCTTCCAAGCTCTTCCTATTTCCTGAGCACAACAGCCCTGCAGGGTAGGAACGGACGGTTGCGTAAGCTACTTCGCGTCCCTCCCCGCCTCCAGCGACTTTTGGGGTTGCCTGGGGCGTCAAGCCCACCCCTGCCTACCCCGAGCTGGGGGTGGAAGCGCGCCCTTGCCAGTCTGTCTCTCCCTCTTTCTCTGGGGGATTAGAGCAGCCACATAGCTCTGGGCCACGTACAGAGAGCTTTTTGGCACCAAGGGATGGGCGGAACTGAAGCGGGGGGGGGCTTCTCAAGCTGTTTGGGACCCGGGGCTCCAGACTTCCCCCTATTCTCTCCCCCCTCCTCCGGTCCGGGTTCGGGGCAGGGCGCAGGAGGAACTCCGAGGAGGACGCCCTTCCTCCAAGCTTCCTCCTCCCGCCCCCGCCCCCCCGCTCCCCCCCCCGGCTGTGGGGAGGGTTGTTGTTTTGGTGGGGTTGCGACTGATGGATGGCTAAAGGGGAGCGGTCCAGCTGCCCAGCTGGTGTCTGGCGGGGGGGGGCAGGAGGGGAGGAGGGAGGGAGGTTCAGGGAAGACCTTTCAGCCCTGGGCTGGCTTTTTTTCCTAGGAACCCTATCTCCTGCTTGGAAAGAGCGGGGCCAGCTTCCCCCCCCCCGGGCCAGGCTTAGTTCCCTGGTCGAGGGCCAGCCTCACTCGCAGCCCCGCAGCCCCAACAGCTGGCAGCGGCCAAGCCTTGCCCTCGGCATGTTTGGGGAAGCACGACCTTGCCAGCTGGTTGGAACAGCGGCCAGGGGTGGGCCCTTGGATCAGGCAGCAGTCTTGCCCAGGGGGACCCAGAGGCCGAGCCGCGGCCGTCCAGGGACAGAGGGAAGAGAAGGGAGCAGCGGCAAGGAAGAGGTCCCTGCCCTGGAGGTGCCCCCCGGGGGGGACACCCACCACCCCGCTCCACCACCACCACCACCCAGCCCGGTGCCCTTTGCACGCTCCCCAACCCCGCACTGGCTCCCTCCGGTTCAGTGACTGAGAGGCTCCGGCACTTCCTGTCCTGGGAACAGCGCGTTCCCCTCGCGGTGGGCCGGGCCCTCCCCTCCCGAGAGCAAGGGAGCTGCTGGCACATTCCAGCGCAGAGGACAGCGAAATCATTTCCAGATGCAGCTTCTTCCCTCACAACACCCCCCCTCCCCGTGGGTATGGATGGGTCTCTCTCTCTCTCTCTCTCTCTCTCTCTCTCTCTCTCTCTCTCTCTCTCTCTCTCTCTCTCTCTCTGTATAATACAGATGTGAACGCACAAGCGCGCGCGCACACACACACACACAAGGAGAGGGTAAATGAGCCAGAACGAGGACAGCAGGGCTGTGGCTTCTGCCCCCTTCCTCCTCCTCCTCCTCCTCCTCCTCTTCCACAGCCCACTTTGGAACCACCACCCCCTCTCCCCACGGGCTGGTCCCCCATCCACGGAAGCCCCCCCTTCCCCTGGCAGGGGACCCGGCCTCTCCCCCGTGCCTGCCGGGGCCTGCCAGGCAGCCGAGCGAGCAGCAAATCTGGGTGTCTTGCCCGGGAGGAGCTGAGGTCCATGTCGGCTGCCAGGGATCCACCGGACAGGAATCTCTCTTCCCTCGCATCTGGAGGGAGGGGTGAAGGACCCATCCCAGCACGCGCGCACGTGCACTCCAACAGCAGCCAGATCCCTAAAGACACAAACTGGAGGTTATTCCCCCGCCCACCTCCCCCCCCCCGGGCTCCAAAAGGATCGTGTCCTAGCTTTTGGCACTGGCAGGCTCTCCCCCCCCCCCCGTGTGTGAATTGATGCCCCCCAGGGACTGAGATGTGGCTTAGATGCAAAGGCTGCCCCTCCTTCACGGCGAGGGAAAGGGGAGGCCGGCATCTCAGGCAGAAGATTTTGGGGAGGGGGGGGAAACAGTTGTAAAATGCCAGCAAAGGGTGATTTATTGACTTTTGTTCTGATTTGACTGCCAGGGATGAGAGAAGATCCCTGCGGAATCGGCTGCTCTCCTCGCCAAAACAATTCGGTTCTGCGTTGGGCAAGACGAGGAGGAAAAAGCTGCGAACAGCAGCAGAGTAAGCCCTTGAGTTCTGGGAGGTCTCCTCGCGGGGCCAAGATGGTCAAAGGCTTGGCACTAAAGCAGATGACGGTGCCTTCTTGTTGTTGTTTTTAAATGGGCTTCAGGTGATGTCTGAAAGCACAGCAAAACAAAAACAAAAACAAAACAAGAAAAGATTTTTAGATTCCACATGAGAGGGAGGTGACCAACGTTTTCATTTACAAGCGGTGCTTTTTTCTCCCCCCCCCCGCCCCCCGCGCACCTCACACCCAAAATATCCATGAGTTGGTAAGGGAATCCGTTTGCAGGGCTGGTGCAAGGAAAATAAAAATGTTAAGAGTCTTTAGAGGAGCAAAAAAGGAGAATCATTCTGAGCTGATTTGGAGAACCATCCAGCCTTCCCGAATACATCCAGCTGTTTTTTGAGTAGGAAGCACACACGGCTCAGCTGGGCTGAGGAGAATTTGCCGCCTGGTTCCCGGGGGGGGGGGACGTGGGGGCGAGGCTGTTGTTCACTCTCCTTTAGAAGAAGAATCTCCTCCTCTTTCTCTGCAGGGTCCGGTCGAGCGAGCCAAGAAGGAGCGGATCTGGTGGAGGAAATGCCCACAGCTCTTGATAGGAACCCCTTTCTCGGCGATCTGGGACCAATCGATGGAGAGAGAAAAAAACACTACCCCCCCTGGGACCCCCCCAAACAGTAAGAGTTTATGTGCAGTGGACCCGCATGCCTGCACGTGGACTCTTCCTGTGCAGGGAGGACCAGCCTCCAGCCTGGCTACAAGCCTGCCTCAGATGCCAGGGGAGAGGAAGGAAGAGGCAGGTGCTCCAACCCTCTCACTGGGAGATAGACTGCTCTTGGTGAGGGCTGCTCTCCAGACTGAGGAGTGGAAACTGGCCAGGAATTCCTGCTTGTCCCGCCCAAAGTTTGAAGATAGAGGCTGGAAGCTTAAAAGGCTCCATCGGAGATGTGTTGCTAATATCAGCTGTCTCGCCCTCCCATCCAGGAGTGGGTGACTTCAAGATTAAATATAGTGGCACACCAGATGAAACACAAACACCCATCCACCCACATACAAACACACAAACAAAACACACAAACACACAAACAAAACACACAAACGCACAAACGCACAAACACACTAACTAACTAACTAACTAACTAACTAACTAACTAACTAACTAACTAACTAACTAACTAACTAACTAACTAACTAACTAAATGTTTGAATCCCAAATCAAGCCACTTGAAGCCAGATTGAGAGTATTAACTAATCAGTAGAGGAAGATGGACAATATTTTACAAAATGGAAATTATTTGGGGATGGCTTGGCTCAATGATTAAGACCCGTTGGCTTTACAAAAGACCTGCTCTTGGTGGAGATGAAAATTGGTAATCCTGACTTGTCATGATCAACACGGTGGTTGGCCCTTTAGGATTATTCATGTGGGGGGGGCGTTTGTGTCTCTGGGGGTGGACGCCACATATGCCTACACATTTGAACGACAGCCCTGGCATGGAGGTGTATGAAAAAAAAGTGCCTTCTGGAAGAAAAGAAAAAGAGGTTGCAGAAATGCAAAATGTTAGGGGTGGGTCCTTTTAATGTGTGTGTGTGGGTGGTGGTCTAGGAGGGACTGGGGGGACATAGAGGGGCTGAGGACCCACAGCTTGGCGTTAGCTCTTGTGGGTTCTTCACCAGCCGCCAGATTTCAGCCCCTCTGTGGCACACCACAAATGAGGGGTGGGGTGGGGGGAAAGGGTTCAAGAGCCTTTCACTGTGTTTGCTGTTCTCTTGGTTTTAGCGCTCCACCTGAGATTAAATCATGGTGTACATTTCCGCATTAGAACTATCCTTCTTAAAAACTTGTTTCTGGAGCCCTTCTGCAAGCCAGGGGGTCCTGTTTTGTGGGGGCGAAAGCTTTTGACAGGCGGTCTAGACTCCCTTGCGGACTTTGGCCAAACCTGAGTTCCTATTGACGGGGGGGGGGGGGGAGAGGCACCTTGGTTCTGTTGGGTTTTTCGGCCACAAATTGACATGCGGCTCCTAGGCTATTCCTCCCA
The DNA here is from genome assembly GCF_051106095.1 of Pogona vitticeps. Lineage (NCBI taxonomy): Eukaryota > Metazoa > Chordata > Lepidosauria > Squamata > Agamidae > Pogona > Pogona vitticeps. The sequence goes on along the minus strand of NC_135789.1, from coordinate 33,463,866 downwards.
GGGCAGGCCCCTGATTTAGAAACAGAGACCCATCTCTTACCCTTTGGCCCCTAAGGAGTGGCCTTCCCTCTTCCGCGGCCCATGTGCCACGGCTGTCCAGAAGCCTCTCCGCTGGGTCCTTACCTGGGGAGTTGCAGGGCGCAGCCAGAGGGTCCCTCTGCCCCAAGAGTTGGAGGAAAGGCGTCCTGCCGGCGTGGGGCTCCTTCAGAAACGCAGGCCCGGGCTGCTGTGCCGACGCTCGACGCCCGGGCGCCCGCTCTGGGCAACCATGGCTGTAGACTGTTACCAGCCCGTGTCCCCACAGTAACAATCTAAAGCCACGGTTGCCCGGGAGACGCTGCAGGAAACTGGCACCATCGCGCACCCCGCATCCTGAAGGCCGAGGCGATGCTGAAAAGAAGATGCTACACAGGGACACACACACAAACCGCCCCCCCGAGATTCTCAGAAATCAACCCCCCCCCAAAAAACACCCCTGCCTATATCCTTATCAGCCCCACCCAACGCCAAACCCCCCTGCAGTCCTCGAGAGTTCCCTGGCCATCTGCCTCAGCCAAAAGAAAGTCTCGTGGCACCGAGAAAAAGATCTGCCTTCTGGAAGAAAGCAAAAAGGGAATTGCAGAAAGGCAAGATGGTGGGGGTGGGAATGAGGTGGGTCCTTTTCATGTTTTAGGATGTGCTGGCATGGATTCCAGGCCCTCCCTCCCTCCCTCCCTTCCTTCCTTCCTTCCTTCCTTCCTTCCTTCCTTCCTTCCTTCCTTCCTTCCTTCCTTCCTTCCTTCCTTCCTTCCTTCCTTCCTTCCTTCCTTCCTTCCTTCCCTCCCAAGTCAGTACAGGGGAGCTCTGTGAAATCCCCCCCTGCCCCTCCCGTCCCCCTGTTCCCAGACCCTCTGCTCCAAGACCCCCAACCTGCTGTGTACCAACTACTCATGGGAGGGGGGAGGCAGACGGGCCAAGGTTAGGGGCCACCCTGGCCTGTGTCAAAGGAGGCTGAGGCTGGGCCCGATCACCAGATCACCAGACCGGAGCAGCAGACGATTCGAACAATAGCCCTCCTGTCTGTTCCAGCTTAGGAAAGGATAATTCCTTGGGATCTGGGATGGCTGGCAAGAGAACTGAACCCACACTCTTTCAGGGCTCCTCAATCATCCTCACCAGACCTTCTTCTCCTTCAGCGTAGGAAACAGAATGGGCAGGCGTCCACCCTCTTAAAGATGCTTGTGCCCCACCTAGCCTGGAGTGTCTTTTGCAAAGACCGCCATGCGCGGCCAGCCCTCCACTCCCCTTTTGTGGAGGACGGAAGAGCCCCCCCCCCAAGCCAAAGGGGGTTGGACAGGCATATCCAGCATCACCCCCTCTTCTTTGCTCCAAAAGCTCCCAATGGTTTGAAATGTTTCTGAACACCCGTCTCGCCTCTTTCTTGCTGGACCCTTTTCTGTGGCTTGTGCTAAAGGATAAGCCAAGTCCAGCCTTCCCTCCCTTTAGGGTTGGACCACAACACCGGGCGTGTGTGTGTGTGTGTGTGTGTGTGTGTGTGTGTGTGTGTGTGTGTGTGTGTGTGTGTGTGTGTGTGTGTGTGTATCATGCTCCCCACAAAGCCTTGTGCTGGAAGGGCCAGCAGGCAGGCGGATATTCCTGCTGACCTGTATATGGAAGCAAGCATCTCATCACGTTGTCCGAGAAACAAAATAATAATAATAATAATAATAATAATAATAATAATAATAATAATAATAATAATAATAATAATAATAATAATAATAATAATAATAATAATAATAATAATAATAATAATAATAATAATAATAATAATAAATGGGGGTGTTTCCAGAGCAGAAAATCTAGGTTAATGCAAACAGGTGAGCCCATTCTTCAGGTGGCAAAGTAGAGGGGAACAGAAAACCTGCAGTGTTTCCAAGGGAGGAAACAGACAAATTAGCAAGCAGTATCCCTTCAGGGACACAGGCTTCAAAACCTATTAAAAAAAAACACCTCAAAACACATTCGATTTGCAGGTGGAGTCCTCGATACTCTTACACTGTGAGCAGTCCTCAGACAAAAGTAAGCTAACCTGCAACTTCCAAACCAGTGAAACCTCCCTCGAGGGTCATCAAAGGTCTTTTAGTTCTTATGGAAGTTTGGGCTTCTAATTGCAAAGCTCCCCTTGCATCCTAGTTCCCATTGGATAAAGCCCTCTTTGATTCCATCCCTGTTAGAATCAAAAGTGGGCCCAGCAGACCACCCCCCACCCCCCCGGGGCACGGCTCACACAGGTTCCAAACCCTACTATGCCACATTTCTGGCCGGCCTGCCAAACCCGCCTGGCCCCCCAGCTCCGGGTGGATGGCGGCCTGCCTCTCGCTCATGCTCTCCAATAGGCCGCATAAATCGGAGCAGTTGCTGAGCAGACGGCCGGTTGTGGCTGGTGGCGGAATTGCAGCCGGGAGTCCCACCGTCACTACGAACACGATGCCACGCTTCAGAGGTGAGGTGCCACAGCGGGGGATGATAGGACGTGGGGTCAAGCCCCATCGGGAGGGCTGCCCATTGTACACACACACACACACACACACACACACACACACACACACACCTCCATGGCGGCTGTGATCCCTACTTGATCACGAGGAGTTGCTAGAAAATGCCAAGGCAGGTACAAGATGTGGCCACCCTTCGGGTCTGCCAGTTCAGGAGAAGGGTTTGTGGAGCCAGGATCCCACCCTTGGCCACCTTAAACCTGCAGTCAGTCCATTGATGGAGCAATCGGCAGAAGTACCGCCTCACCCTATCCCACCTGGATCTTGTTTAGGAGTCTTTTCCTGACAATACTGGGAGATCCTGGGTATTTAAAAGGGGGGGGGGCTTCTGCACCTCCACACACAACAGGTTCCCAAGGAAAAGCAGGTTTCTAGACCTCATGAAAGGGGAGATTGGAAGTGGAGCAGAGGGTGCTGCTTTCCAGCGAGTCTCCAGCCTCCAAGAGGGGCTTCTGATGGCCTCCTCACCGGCCCCGATTCTCTGGGACTCAGTGGGGACTTTCTGCCTACAAGGCTGGGGCTCTGCCCACTGAGCCTCGCTCCCTCTCCGTGGCTGCCTCTGATCACTCTAGTTCACAACAAGTGACGAGTCTCCCCCAGCGCTCACAGGAAGACCCCCCCTCGGCTGGTCGTCTTCATGGCAACCAGGACAGCTTTGTAAATTGGTGCAAAAGGAAAACAGAACCAGCCTCTCTCTCTCTCTCTCTCTCTCTCTCTCTATCTCTCTCTCTCCTTCTCTCTCGGCTGCTTCGTGGTGCAGGAACAGGGGCAACACAGCTGATTCCTACCCCCATTTGAAGCCAAGCCCCCCCCCCCCAAATATCCACCCCTTGGTTCTGCAGAGACTCTCCAGAGCTGCTACATAAGAGGAGCGGCCGGGAATCGCGTCAGCACCATGGAGAGCAGAGGCCCCAGCCCCGGTGATGGTGGTGGTGATGGGGAAGCCGGCTTCGCTCGCCCTGGAAGGGGGGCTCTTCCTTTGACCCTCCCCAGCCCCCGCTAGAAGCTGCATCCAGGTGTGTTGTGTGTTTTTTTTTTGAGGGGGGGAAGAAACTCCTATTGTGATCAAGGCCCCTCCCCAAGGATATCCTGAATGGGGTGGAGGCCTCGGGGAGAAGCTGGTAGGCCCTCCAAAGAGGGCTGAACCCTCTCTCCAGCAGTCTCTCAGCCTGGCCTACCCTGCAAGGTTGTTGGCAGGGAAAAGGGGCAGAGAGGAGGAGAGCGGCGCCCGCTCCATCGGGCCAACCCTGGCTGGAGATTTCTGGAAGTTGTCACCCCTCACCCCCCCTCCAAAGTAATTAAAGTCAACTGAAGTCCAAAGATGACTGTCCAATAGGCACAGTTCAAGGGGGGGGGTCACCCCTCGCCCCCCCATCAGCCCACCTGTACAAAGAGCCAACAGCTGCTTCCTCAGGTAACACGCCCAGTATTTGAGGGAGTGGGATGTAGACCACCACCACCACCACCCGCTGAGGCCCAACCCACCCTGTCGGCCTGCAAAGCATCACAAGACTCTTTTGTCATTGATTTCATGCCGTAATAAAACGGGCCAGCCTTTGGGGTAACACAGGGCTCTCGGCGGCTTCCCGGGCTAGCCTTTAAGATGCCGCCCAAGACTCCAGGACAGCATCTTCTCCTGCTAGACCGAGCTGCTTCCTGGTGGTTCCTCCTGCCCTAACCAACGCCCCCCCCTCATTAATGGGGTCCCAGGGTGGGGCTCTTGGCCGGTCCGAGGGTCTCCCACAGAACGCGTGCAGGTGGATCTCCCACAGGACGAGAGGCCTCCAGGCCGAGGGTTGCCCTTGCCAGGGGCCAGTAGCCATGACTGTGGACTGTTACTGTTTCTCCCGTAGCGATTAGCAGTAAGCAGTCTAAAGCCAAGGTGCTGACGCCCTGACCGGGAGGCGAGTGCGAGGTTTTGCCTTCTCTCCAGGCGTCGGTCTCCACCACGGATGGCCTCCTTACCTCAGCGCGGCTGCATCTCGACCGAGGGTGCAGCTAAATCCTTGGCACCTTGAAAAGAAAAACCTTCCCCTTCCTCCTCCCCCCCCACAAGGGCCATTGGGGCTGAGGGGCCTGACCCTGTGGCCTCTGTCACCTTTACCCAAAAATAAGGAAAACAAAACTGGAGCAGTAAGTCGCTAGCTCTCATGACTGTGGAGGACGGCAGGAAGCGAAAGGTGGGGAGCGAGGCCTTGTTAGGGAACCAGAGAAACACCAACCCCAGTCCGGCAGAGAATCATCCTGGATGCTGAAGCCCTCCCCTCCTCACCGACAGGTGCCATGCCCCCATCATCTTGAGGAGGCAGGCCTTCTCTCGGGCGGCCCCTAAATTTCCAGATTCCCCCCCCCAAAGAAGAGCTGGGCTGGAATTTTCTCTTGTACGTTTCTGACAGGCTGCCAGAGCTGTAACCAATCCCGGGGGGGGGGGGGTTAAAACTGGCTTTTTAAAGGGTTTCTGACCTGTGGTGTTGTTATTTCTTTTTTAATTTAAAAATGGTTTATCAGTTTTATTATACATTGCTTGGGGGACACACACCCCAGGGGCAGAAAAGCAATTAAATACATCCTTTCTGCAAATAAGTAAATCTTCCGCTCTGGGGCCAGTTCTGGAAGAGGCTGGGATTTAGGAGGAGGAAACCCATCCCAGCAGGAGAAAGGGGTGTGTGTGCGTTCCCCCCTGCCAGACTCCAGCTAGCACCTGGGGAGGGAACAGCTGCCCCCCCCGGTCTCCATAGGGCCCCCAACCTTATGAAGAGCAAGGCCTGGCTGGGCCCCCTTTGGAGGACCTGAGATGCAAAGGTAAACTGCCCTTATAGAGAGAAGCTCTCTTTTGCCATCATACCTTGTACCCATGCCCTCTCTCTGTCTCTCTCTCGCTCTCTCTGTGTAGAGGCACCTGTTGTGTTCCTAATTAAATAACCAGGCGCCCCCTCCCCAAATAGCTGCCCCTTACCTAGTGCCCTCCAGGTGAATCTCGGATTACAATTTCTACCATCCCACAACCAGCCTATCTGCTTGTGAGGCCATGGGAGTTGTAGTCTGCTGAGGGAAAGCTACTTACTATAAAACAGATTTTTTTGGGGTGGGGGGGAGGGGGGACTTGCTCTTTTGGAAATGGGGAGGGTGAGACCCTGGAGGATTCTGGATCTGCCGGAAGGAAGCTCTGGAAAAAAACACCCGACACTAACGCCGGCTCAAGGCTGAGGGCTTGATGTTGTCTTTGGGCGGGGAGCGGGGCTGGCGCTTCTGCTCCCTTTCAGGTGTAGACAAGAGGAGGGGGCTCAAAGGCAGGGAGGGGGAAGGATGCTCCCGACGAGGGAAAGGGTTTCGCCTCCGTGCCCCCCCCCTCGGAAGCCACCGAGGGGCATCTGAAGCCCCCTTTCCTCTCCCCGTTGCGCCCATTATGTAGATCGGGATGGAAAGGGGGAGGGTGTTGGGGGAATTTTGGCCCATCAGGGCAAGATTTTGTCGGCGGAGGAGCCTTGGCAAGGAAACCTTGGATTTTGGGAGGCGGGGGACGCACGTGTGTGTGCCTGTGTGTTTGTGTGTCTTGGGGGGCGGAGGTCCGGCTGCCAGCTGCTCCCTCCCCCCCCCCGCTTCCGGCGGCGGCCACCGCCAGCCATTGCTGCGGCTCAAGGTGAAAGGATCGCATTCTCCAGGTAGGGAGGGGGAAAAGAGGAGGGGAGGGGGGCAGCATCTTTGAGGGGGTGTTGTTGGGGGCGCTTTTCGGCAGACTCGGGCGCAGGCTCGCCCCCGCCGCCGGCGCGCGCGGCCGAGAGAGGCATCGGACGCAATGCAACAGGTAGCAACGCGGGGGGGGGAGCGGATCTGCAGAAGGACGGGGGTGTTGGATATCTCCCTCAAAGCCCCCCCCACCTCCTGGAGCTCGCTTGTTTCCCTATGCCGAGCGAGGGAGGGGCTGCCCTGAGTCACAGCCCTCCTTCCCTCCCACCCACCCCCAATCTCGGCGTTTCCTACCCACACCTTTGCCCCTTGGCTACACCTAGGCTTGGCCCTTTTTTTGGGGGGGGATCGATGGCCCTCTCTTCCACTGTCCCCTCTTCCATTATCGTTACGGGCAACGGTGAGCCGAGCTCCCTTTATTCGCGGCGGAGGGGCGGACTCCCCCTCCCCATTCCGAGTCCCCCCAAACAAGATCCCCGCTCGCATCAAGTCATAAGACGGGGGGGGAGGGAGAGAGGGAAGGGCAAATAGTCCCCGTCCCCCAAAACCTCGCCCCCTCCTCCTCCCAAAGCCCTCTCAGCGGGCAATTTCTGGACGGGGCAAAAAAGGGGGGCGCCCTTCTTCTCCCTCCCCCCCCCCACCTTCCGCCCGTCCCGTCCCGGACCAGCCCCACGTGCTGGCCGCGGCAGCCACTCCAGACCGGGCGAGTCCCCAGAGGGGGGGGCACTGCGCTTGCGCCCCCCCCAACAAGGCCGGGGACCGCAGGACGGGGGCGGACGGGACGAGACGGGGCAAGACTCTGCTGGAAGCCAACCACAGCGGGGTGGGGGGCGCTCAGCGGCCCCTCACCCTGCAAGTCAGGCGTCTTGCAACGGGCAGGGGGCTGCTTTGCGGGAGCGGGGGCGGTTAGATCGCCCCTGTCGCCCCCCTGGATGAGTACCTGGGCAGGTGGAGGGGGCTTCTTACCTGCGGCTCCGACGAGGCGCCCGGGGGTCTCTGCAGCTCCCTCCGCTTCTCTCTCGTTCTCTCTCTTGCCACTCCGCTGCCCCCCCCCCGCCGCCGCCTCCGCCGCCACCCCCGCCGCCATCATCTCCTTCCCTCCCTCGCCTGGGGCCGGAGGGGCCAGAGAGAAGCGCCCCCGGCTCCGGCCGCGGGGAAAGGGAAGGCGGGCGAGCGGGCTGGCTGGCGGCGGCGTCGGGGCTTTTATAGAGTCCCGGCTCGTAGTAACGGGGACCTCGCGGCTCATTCATAGAAAAGCATCAACCTACACAATGACGTGGGCGTGACGTCAGCGGGAAATTTAGGAACTGGCAGAGGCAGCTATTTATATCGCCGGGAGAGGAGCGGGGGGGGGGGGGGAAGAACAGTGCAATTGCGGGGGGGGGGGAGGAGGAGGAGGAGGAAGGATGGATGGATCCCAGCAGCCAACTAGCCAAAGAAAGCGACCGGCTGGCCAGGGGCGACCAAGTCGAAGCAGCAAATCAAGCCCCTCAAGGATGAGGTGGGGGCGGGCGGGGAGGGCAGCCTCTCAGGTTGGAGGGGGGGCTACCTATCTTCCTTTCTGGCTTCCCCCACCCCACCCGAGCCTAGCTGGGCAACCCAGTGCTGCCCAGAGGCACCCAAGGAAGGAGGTGTCTGTGGCCCTTTCCTCACTCATGTGGGCCACAAAATAGAACCTCCATCTTTAAGAATAGTCTATCTGCAGAAGAGGTTCATCTCTCACCAGAATTTCCTGCCTCCTCTGTGATAGCAGAGCACGGCTTCCCAACTTCCACTCCCCCTGGCATCCTAGAAAAGGTTGCTCACTCAGGATAGGACTGGCAGGAACTGAGAGCGTTTTAAGTGTGATCTGACCACAGTTTTTAAAAATCTTTTTTGGTGGCCAGCAAAGACTTCTCCTCCATTGCCCTGGGCTTGTCCACATGCTGTGGATAAGAAACATCCCTACATTCTTCTTCATTTAAGGATTTATTTGTCCTGTGGTACAGAACTGAGTTCGTGTTAGCCAGAGCATTGATCCTCTATTCTGCCTTCCTTTAAAAAGCTGAAGGGAATGTCAGAAACCATCAACAACAATATCAGGATTCAAAGAGTCACGTTTTAATCACTGCTCTTGATGTTTTATGGCAAAGTTTCCCCTTTGGGGTGGGGGGTGGGGGAACCAAGAGTTTCTGAACTAAAGGATGGTCAAGTATCATGAAAGAGAGGAAAGGTAGCCTCAAGTCATCCTAAAGTCAAAACCCACAATGCGGCTGTGGGTGGCAGCAAATTCCCTATATTAATTTATTTAAATCTATCCTCGTTGTGGGAGGGGAATACATTGTTTCTCTGACCTCTTGCTGGTAATCAATTTCAGATTTATCATCACACGAGTGGGGGGGGGGAGATTTCCCTTCATCGGCTTTTCCCATAATTCACAAGCTTATTAATATCCCTAACCCAGTCCTAATTATCTACCCATCATCCTCTGCCCTCCCGTTCCATCCCCAGGACAGGTAAAATGGATCAGCCAGGGCTGGCTTTTAAGCTGGACTGTGTTTCGTCTCCTCCAGAAAAACTGGGATCGGCTCGGAAAAGTGTTTTAAATCAAGGATGGGGAGGCTTTGACTTTCCAGATGTTATCCCATAATAACCCCTGACCTTTCGGCGTTCCTAAGGCTGAAAGGTTTTAAAGAATTCCCCACCTGGGCCTTCAGCGTAGCCGCATCAGTTTTTAGGATAAGCATGGCGGTACAGAGGGATTCATCCAGGCCTCACTGGGAAAAAAAAAGTGTCATTTGGGGAAGGAAATGATGGGATCCTGGGACCTTTTAGCCTCGCCCAGCGCCTGCCTCCATCCTCGAATCCAGTTCTGTTGGCCCCACTCTGGCCCTGTTGCGAAGCAGGAGAACCTGCCCACAGGCAGCATCTATGTCGTAGGATGGACTGCTGCCTTGCCTGACTCCTGGGGCTCCCTTTGAAGACTGGCAGGATCTCTGTTTCCAAGCAGAGCGAGGTTTGTTCTAACCCCCCCTCCTCACATTAGAAAAGTAAAGAGCCCCCCCTCCTTTCAACCAACCCATCACCCTGCCAAGTCCTCCAGCCAAAGTTTTCCTTGCCTCGTGGGGCTCTGAAGTGCTTTGTAACTAAGTCGCATTATGTGGGTGGCAACCAGCCTCATTATCTCTCAGCAGAATGCAGGGTCCAGAGCCGTGCGCATGTGCGGAGATTGTGGGGGGGGGGGGGAGGCGTGCGCAGATGGCCTTGACAAGAAGCCTGGCATTCTCCAGCAACCGCTCAGGAGTACCTGCTGAAGGAGGGACCGGGGGGGGCGCGGAGGGCAGGGGGGGAGACTCAAACCCAGAGCCTCCCTGGAAGGAGCCTGCCGGGCGGCCTGTCCCTGGGCGGGCACCCCCTTCGCACCCAAGGGAGGCTTGTTCCCCTTTTACAGACAGGGATGGGTGCTTCCCCCCCCCCAAGCACCTTCCCTCATCCAGGGGTTGGTGTTGTTTTTTTTAAAAAAGCAAAATAAACATTTGATCTTTTTCTCAGTGACACATCCAATTGATTTTATTTCTGCCCTGCCACCGAATCCAGAAAGATATTTACGACCATTTATGCAAAATGATAACTTTTCCCAGGTTGAGGGGAGAGGAAGCAGGAGGGACATGACCCCCCCCTCTTAAGAAGAAGCCCCCACCCTGCCAGGAATTTGCACCTTCCTAAAGTGGTTCTTTCACCTGGCACTGGAATCGAATCCCCGTGAGGACCAGGGCCCAGGGCGGGTAGGGTTTCCTCTGCCCTCCGCAGCTCATGGGGTGTCTTTTGAAGGCAGCCAGCCGGAGGACAGGAGGGGTTCGTCTGGAGCCGGCTTTTGTCCAAACCTATACAGTGGATTTCACACCAAACGGGTTGGGGGGGGTGTAGGCTAGATGACCACCCAGGCCCCATTTTTAATTCTGACCTGTGGCTTTGCCTAAAATTCTCCCAGCTACACACAAATGGCTTGACTCAAACACAGATCCCTCCAAGACAGCCAAAACAAATCAGGAAAAGTTTGTGTGTCTGTGGAAGGTAGCCCCCCCCCCTCCAAGTCTTGACGCCCCCCAATAACTGCACAACACTTCACGCTTAGTTGCAGTAAATGGAAGCCTAAACTTTATTAAGTTCCAAAGCAACAAATGGTCGTGAGAAATACGGCCATTCTCTGTTTCTTTTCATTTGCTACCAGGTTTTCCCATGGAAAGTAAGGAGTTGGCGGCTGATTATATATGGTCTCAGCAGCAGACCTTGGAAAAGTTACCTCCCCCCCCCCCAAAAAAAGAGGCCATCACCGAAACTGTTGTAATCTAAGAGATGCAGCTTCTTCTAAACTGTGCCGGGCATGGCTTATTTTGGGCATCCTCCTGATTCGGATTACAGTGCCCATAATCCACCCACCCAGATGTTGAATTATGCTGCCCACACACCTGGAGGACACCTGCCATAAGGGTGTGTGTGTGTGCATGTGCGTGCGTGTGTGTGTGTGTGTGTGAGAGAGAGAGAGAGAGAGAGAGAGAGAGAGAGGCTGTCCTGCTCTTCCTGGGGGTGTCTCTCAGGTCAAGCAGGCCTTCACCCCCCTCACGAATAGGCAGGAAGTTATCAATCTTTTTTTTTAAAAAAATATTGTCCTATTTTTACCTCCAAGAATGCATGGGGGGGGAAATTAGGGACATAGGTTCTTCTGACTTGACTGGTGGAGTAATATTGTGGTCTGAGCACCCTCTGTCTTCATCTGGGGGAGCAAGGGCCCCCCTCATTCACTGCTCTGCCTCAAAGTCTTGGGTTCAAATTCCTACTTGGCCACAAAACTCACTGAGGAACATGAGGCTGGACTCTTTTTTTGGGGGGGGGGCTTCAGGCTAGTCTACTAGTCTGTGACCTGTGGCACTCCCCCCCCCACGCCCCCACCCCCGGGGCCAGCAGGGGCAAGGGGAGGGCCCCTTCCCTTGGGATCTTGGCCTCTCTTAGCCAGGGGCTCCTTGGGGAGGGGGCGCCCTCTTGGCGAGCCAAGGTGGCCGCCCCCCCAGAGTCCCCTTTCCCCAACTCAGGGAGAGGATCCTTTCTGGGGAAGGAGGGCCCGATCCCACAGCATCCAAAGCCGATCAAAGGTGCTTCTGGGTGGCCGCGGGGGGGGGGAGTAAATAAATTAACGGCTTTCGTCACGGCTCCTCGTTCCTCCGCGCACGCGTTTGGGTCTTCAGACGCACGGCAAGAAAAGGGGGGGATTGGGGCCCTTGAGGTGCGGGGGTTGGATGAGGGGGAGGCAGGAATTCCGGCCCCTTCCAGACACAACAGCCGCTCCTCCTCCTTCCACCGAGAGGGAAGCAGGGTCCCAATCCGACACACACGCCGGGGCTCCGCGGGGAAGTTTGCCCGCGATCCTCTCCTGCGCGCTTTCCCGGGAGAAAAACACAAGGATTGAGTCCCATCGGCCGCACCTGCGCCCGGTGGGGGAAGAAGGGGGGGGGTTACACCAGATGCGCAACGACCCTTCCGGCCAGCCCAGAAATGTCTTCTCGGGAGTAAACTTGCAACTTGCTTGCCTGGCTCCGGGAGGAGCGCGGTCGTCCTCCGCGAAAAACCCCTGGAGGGCGCTAGTCCGCATGAAGGCGAGCCTGACGCCGGAGCCGTCCGCACGAGAGAGGCAGAAAAAGCGCCCCCCCCCCAGCCCTGCAAATTCGGGGAGAAGGAGGGGGGTAGATTAGTAGGGAGGGGGGGCGGGCAGGCGTCTCAACCCACCCGAACCTAACCCCCTCCACCCCCACCTCGACCTTTCTCTCCCTCGCTTTGCTCCTGCATCCCCAGGGGCCCCCACCCGGCCCAGGGGATATGGACCACCTCTCCCATCCCTCTCCGACACGCAGGCAGGGGGTAATGGGCTCTGGAGTCCCTCTCCCGACCTGGAAGGCTCTGGGCGGTTGGAATAATCACCCCCTTTTCTCTCCTCGCTCCCCCCCCCCCGGTTTCTCTCTCTTTCTCTCTCTCTCCCCCCCACCTTCTGTTGTGGTGTGTGTGTGTGTGTGTGTGTGCGCTCCCCCCCCCCCCAAATCCACTCTGTTCCCCTGACCTCATGTTGTGCCCTGGAAGAGCATCATCCTGGTTCCCATGGCAACCGAGGAGGGAGGCTGCGCTGCGGATGCGGCTCAGAGAGAGGCTGGCAAGAGGCAGCCCCGCCGAGCGGAGGGGAGAGGGGGGAGAGGGGGGGAGAGCCCCACCTGAGCCTCGGGGTGGGCTGTCCGGCTGGGATTCCGTGCTAGTCTCCTCGCCTGGATGAATTCATTTTTTGGGGGGGGGTCGGGTCCCTCTCCCCCTTCCACGTCGCCCCTCCCCCGCCCGGAACCGCGGAAGGTTCGAGTGTGCCTCGTTCACGCACCGGAACTGCCGCATCGCCAGGAAAGGGGGGGGCCGCGAGAGTCTGGAAAAACATGAATGAACGAAAGCGCCTGAAGGGGGGGAGGGGGGAGGGGGGTGGGGGAGCAAACAAGCAGGCAGGCAGGCACGCGGGCGGAGGGGGGGGCTGCTTCCTTTAGTCACGTTCCCCTCCCTCCCCCGACCCAAATCGCATCATCTCTCCTGGGGTTCATTTCCACTCAGCCGCAGCCCAGCTTCCCCCGGAGGGCTCCGTCATGGCCCGCAGGGAGGGCGAAAAGGCTCCTGAGCATGGAAGGAGCGCCAGCAGATTTTTGGGGGTGGGTGGGTGGGTGGTATAGGGAGACAAGCCCCCCCCCCCGAACAAGACCTTTCCCACACACCCCTCCGACCTGCCTCGCCTCTGCCTTCCCAGGACCGGAGGAGCTGGCGAGGAAGTTGCTTGTCGTTACTTCTTAGGCTTCCAAAAGAATTCGGGGCTGAGCTGTGGAATAACGAGATACACCGTTAACTGTAACAAGCGAAAAACAGCCCCCCCTGCTGGTGAGAACAAGCACTGTTTCAAAGTTACTTCCCAAATATTCATTTTAAAGGAATTTTGTAGACACGTTTTAAGTAGAATGTTGGACGTCCTTAGGCCTCTCTGTCTTATCAATGCGACCAGGTCTTTCCCCCTCAAACAAACAAACACACACACACACACACACACACACACACACAGAGAGAGAGAGAGAGAGAGAGAGAGAGAGAGAGAGCAATCAATAACAGAAAGCAAGGCTCAGGGAGGGAACAGAGGGACAGGAGATAGTAGCCACAATTAGTAAAGACAGCTACGTTTCTTTTCAGACACTGACCGGGAATTACTGTAGAAGAAATTATTCTCTAGAAGTAATTTAATTTAATTTCCCAAGAGCGAAACAGGGGGCTAATTTTTTCTCACTGTCTCTCCCTGGGTCTTCACAAGCCCCCCTTCCCCAACAGACCAATCAAAACTTATTAGAGGCTTTTTTAGGCCTTTTGGACTGAAATTTCCAGGACCATATTATTATTATTTTTAAATGCCATTATCTTTATCCATCTTGACCTGTTTCACTTCATTTTTAAGGAATGGGGAACCAACAGCAACTTAAAGAGACCCACAAAGCGTCCTGCCCAAAATGAGGAGCTCAGCAGGTAACTGATTACTTTTCAGGAGGGTGTTGCAATGGGTTACACGCCACCAATTACTTTTTTAAAAAGTGACTGTTCAAGTTCTCCATTGCTGCTGTAACCCAGATCAGCAAACTGGGCTCCTCTTTAGGAGGTGTAAGAGTCCACCCCTCCCCCACCCCAAAAAGTAACTTTCCCAACCTCTGGTAGGAACTGATGCAACAGACAGGCGGATTGGGTTGCAGGGGGTGCCAAAGGCTCGGTAAGGAGCAAAAGAGAAGAGGCGCGGAGGCCCAGGCCTGCGTGAAGGCCCCGCTCCCAGCGCCTGCTGCCTGCAAAGGGCTCTCTCCCAGCAGTAAACGGGGAATGCACTCTGCACGTGCTCAGAGGGTGCCCTGTTCTCCCTCTTTCCAGACTTCCACGGTCGCCTGGGGCCACCCTGCCCTCCCTCTCCCTTTGTCTAATGAAACAGATCTCCTCCCCATTATCGTCTCCCCCCAGTTCAACGTCCCCCCCCAAAAAAGGGGTAAGAGCGCCCACCCCCACCGTAGCATCCTCCGGGTGCCCGGAGTCCCACCCCCAGTTCATATGGGTGCGTGTGTGCCTACTGGCACCCCGGGCGGGGGGGGGAGGCACCCCCTTCATTCCCCGCCCCCCCTGCCCCCTCTCGCAGCCCCCGATGCCCCCACCCGCACCCCCGATGCCGCCATCGCCTCCGTCACCGGCCGGCCCGCGTCAGCAGCATGTGCTGCCCTCCGGTGGCCGCGGGGAGGTACTGCAGGCGCTGCTGGGCGCTCTCGTCGTGACGCAGACGCGGGACCGGGCTTGCAGACCTGCGGGCACCCCGCCGGGGGGGGGCAAGGGAGGAGGGCGCCGAGCCCCACACGGGGGGGAGAGGGAAGGAGGGAGCAGGCTCTGCCCCCCCCGCCTCCCCCAGACGCCACGGCGACGAAGCGCCAGCCTTTTTTCGGGTTCGCGCCCGTCTTCATTCCTCCACTCGTCACACCTTGGGGGACTTACTGCTAGGGGAACTCCAAAGCCCATCATCCCCGCAGCTGGGTAGCCCACCCAGTGCCCAGGCGGTTTTGCGAACCGCAGGCCTCGGAAGCTCCGCGGTTCGTTTCCCGTCTTAGCTTCGGGCTTCGTCTTCTTTCCTGGCCGGTTGCGCGCCCGAACCTGATGATTCTTCCAGGGGGTTCCCCCTCCTTCTTTTCTTTCCGTTCACAACAGCAACCCTGCGAGGTAGGTCGCACGAGAGAAGTGTGCGCTTCGAGGAAAACACGGTCCGAGTTACTTACGCGGGGCACCCCGGGTGGGTGGGTGCCTGGGTAGGTGGGGAACCGCCCCGAAAAACACTTGCAGAGCAACAAAGTTCTTTTCACCGGCGGGGGGGGTTTCCGTCCTCCTTCTGCCCCCCCCCGGCCCGCTTCCCCCCAAAGTCTGCCGTTGCTGCAGAAGTTTGGCGAAGACGGCAAATCCCGAGAAGGGAGCGAAAGTCCAGGCCTGGGGGGACGGGAAGGGAGGGGGGAGCTGCTGCTCTGGGCACCGTCCAGAAAGTGGCCCCGCAAGGGCTAGCCCCCCCCCCACACACACGCACCCCCCCCCCCCACGCACCCGCACCCGCAGCTGCCTGCCTGCTCGGTGGCCGGCGGGGAGCCTTCAAGGCCCAGGGCTTGGTGCCGGGAGCCAGAAGGCGCTCTTAATCGAAGCCAGGTGCCGTTGGCCTGGGGGCTTTTGTGCGTGTGTGCGTGTGTGGGGGGGGGGAGAGAGAGAGCGTGTGTGTCTGTATGTTTTGGGGGGGGGAAGAAGCTCAGAAACCGGGCCTTGCACCCTGTCCAAAGAGCAAACCGGATGAGCCCACTTGGCCGGAGCATGCGCCAAAACCACAGCTGGGGGTGGGGGGGGAAGAGGGGTGCCGCCTCCCTCTCCGTCCTGCTGGCATCTGGCCTGGGCTTTGATTAATCGTGAGGAGGGGGCGCAGGCAGCCGCAACAGGAGGAGGAAGAGGGGGAAGAGGGGGAGGCACCGCTCTGGCCCAGACCTCCCCACTGAGCCGATGAGTTCACCAGATCCGGCCCCAGAATGTGTGTGTGCGGAACACGTCCCAGGAACGGGGGTACCCTTTCCGGGCACCTCAGCGGCTGTGCCTGGATCGGACCCCTGAGAGCCCCCCCCCCCGTGGGCGGCCTTTCGGGGGGGGGGGGGTGAGGCGTGCCCACGGCCTCTTCCTCTGGCCCCCTAACGGAGACGACCCCTGGGGTTCTTCTGGTCTCATTGCTGGTGGCCCAGATTTTGGGGAGGGGGGCCTGGCGGGGGGGGGGGGGTTCAGCTCTACTCCCATCCTTCCCGATTCCTACACGTGGCCGGCAGAAGGGCTGATAGCGGGGAGGGTGTCCCAGGTACGGGGAGGTATTCAAGCTGGCCCTGCAGGATCAAAACTTTGGCCTGGAGGGAGGGAGTCCCTGGGGCAGCCCAAGGGGTCCAGGGCGCACCCTCGGGGGGACCCCAAGCTTATGTGGGGGGGACACAGAGGCTGGGTGTCCAGGTAGGAACTGGAGATGTGGAAGGGATTACCTGGCTCCTCCCCATGCCCTGTCTTTTGGCGGGGGTGTCAGGATGCAACCGCACCTGGTCCAGGAGGAGGTGCCTGGCCCGGCCTCTCGCTCTCCCACCGCCCTGCCCATGAAATGCCATTCTGGCCAAAGACCTCTTGGTCTTCCAACCCTTTCCCAGGGAATCGTTTTTTGGGTCTGTTGGCATGTTGTTTTTTTTAAACTTAGGATCCTGTCCGAATCCTTACAGAGAATTCGGCTCCATGGGTCACCCTGCACGTAGCACCCCTTTTATCCTGACGGGGCCCCTCCCGAGGCACAACTTGGCCCCCAGCTTCCCCCCTCCCAGCCTACCTTGACTGCTTCTCCTGCCTTTCCAACAGCATCCCCCCCCCCCCAATTCCTGAAGGCCAGCAGGCTTGTTTGCTTCCTCCCTGGTTGTCATAACAACCCTGCTCCTGCAGGAGCGGAGTGACTCACTAGGGCTGCCTGCCACCAGATCAAACCAGAGTCTTCTTCCCCAGGTATCCTGTGTTACCCTGAGATGGCCAAGCTGTCCCCCCCCCTGCATAGGACCTCCAATGGTGGAAGTCAAGGGTCATGCATCCAGACATGGCCAGAGAATTTGCCTGGGGGTGTGTGCTTCCCCCCCCCTGTCTCTTCTCCCCACTTCTCACTTGAGGGGAGTGGGGGGGAGGAGCCTTGGTGCACAGTGGCTCCCCTCCCTCCCCCACAGGGAGGCGGGCAGAAGGGGCAACCTGAGATGTCAATCAGCAGGCCCCTCTCTCCTGAAAGCCTCCGGGAGGCAGCTGTCTCCAGGTTGCTGGGAGGTGGTGGGGCGCACGCGGGGGGGGGGGGGTTACTTGTGATTTATATATAACAGACCCATAAATTACTCAGATGAGCCCTGGGGGAACCATTCCTCACACCAGCCGCCTGCAAAGCCCTGCCAGAAGCTTTCCAAGAATTTGTTTCCACAATTAGCTGAAGATGAGGCGAATATGAGTGGGGAGGGGGTGTTGGCGGGGGGGGGCAGGGGGAGAGGAGGTGTAGAGCTTGGCACATTTGCACACGGTCTCCCCTTCACTCCCGACAGGCCTGCCTTCGCGAAGCTCCGTAAGCCGGTTTGTTTCACACAGGAAAGCCGTCGGAGTTTGCAGGAGGCTCCTCTCCGTTTCCTTCGCTCATCCCCGGATGCATCTTGATATGGGGGGGGGGGGTTGGTGCATGAGCGGGGTGGGGTGGGTGGGGGGAGAGGGGTCTATTTGGCCCTGTCCTGAGTCAACAGGATTGGGTGTGCATGGAAGGTGGATTTCTTAGAACTGCAGAGCAGGAAGGGACCCTGTGGGGTCATCCAGTCCATCCCCTCTCCAGGAGGCACCGTGGGGGGAATCAAACTCCCAACGTCTGGCTCCACAGCCAAAGAACCAGGGAAACTGAGGCACTGCAGGCCAGATCCCTGCCACCCACCTGGCTCAGGGTCAGCGGTTCTGCAGGGTTTTGGACAAAGGCAAGACCTTCATGTTTTGAACCCATCTTGAGAAGACAAATAGTACATGGCAAAAAATAATAATAATAACGCTGGGGAAGGTGGGAGGCAGCAGGCCAAGAGGAAGGCAGAATGTGAGATGGATCGACTCAGTCAAGGAAGCCACAGGCTTGAGTTTGAAAGAGCTGATCAGGGGAACAGAACATTTCGGAGACGGCTCTTTTATAGGGCCACTAACTTCAGTCAAAAATGAATTGAGAGCAGATAACAGCCACGCCTAGAAGATGCCAGGGATCAGTGGCTGCTCTAACCACGGAGCAGAGTCCCCTCCTCTATGATCAGGAGAAATAGCCTTACACAAGTTCCTTGGTGGTTTGTTTTTTTTTTTAAAATTAACCCCAAGCAAGGCTGCCTCTAGATATGAGAGGGGGGGGACAGTGTTGTGCCATGGTTGCCCTCCTGGGATCAAGTTTCTGCCGCCCCCCCCTCATGAGTTCTTGGGCAGCCACCCGCTCTCCCCCTCGAAGCTAAACCTACCTCACAAGGTTCGGCGTTCTCCAAGCTTCTTCCTTCAAGGACAAAGGGGAACACCTTTGAGGAGCGGGCAAAGAGTTAAGTCGAATCCAGGAGATGCCGGGCACCCTCTCTGCAGGGCCGGCTTTCCCTCTCGAAGGCAGGCCCTGGCCACGCAAGACGAAAACAGCAGACCCTATGAAAGACCAAACATGTTAAAGCCAGGCAGTTCCTGGTCCCGCCCCTCAAACAGCCCCGGTGCCTTTAACCTCCGCCAAGCACCCACCCCCTGCAAGGTGGACAAGCGAGGTGGAAAAGGCCACGACCCGGGGATAGTGGGATCCTGGACACGTCCACATACGCACACCATGAATTGACAGCCACTGAGCTTCCAGTGTGGCCCAGCCTGGGAGCCGAGACTCCTCCTCCGAGGGAAACCGAAGCCAGAAGATGCTCAGCTCCAACAAACAGAGAAATTCTCCTTCTATCACCTGGGGCTGAATCAGGATGGAGGTCTCTTATCCTGCGGCAGGTTTGACTCAGCTTGTTCAGTGTGAATGTTGACACAACCGCCTTGGAAATTAGGAGGACAGGCGAGATCCTCGCTCGCTTTCCTTCCTATCCAACCTGTGCGGATGGGAACAGGGACTCGCTCTCTTTTGGGGATGATCCCCACCCCCACCCCGAGGGCCTGGAGGTTCCTGGGAGCTTCACCACCCCCCCCCCCCGTTTTTTGCTTCATGGTCCGCAGACCCTGTGAGCATTTGCAGGCCAAAGACCTAAGAATTTGGGAACCTAAATTGCTGAGAATAATTAAATTATACAATCCGGTGCCAGAAGAGGGTGCTACAAATTATGTCCTTAATACAATGAATACACATGCCGTCTTATGAGGGCCTGGCCCTCCCTTGCCCTGCCCCAGATTCGCCTTTTTCGGCATCTGTGGGGGCAGTGGCTTGGAACAAATCCCCACTGGCTACAGGGGTCCTTAAAATGTTTTTACTCCACCTTTCTCCTAAAAAAGGACCCGAGGTGGCTCACACCATTAATGCCACACACATTCCTATGCCTTTTGGAAAGAAATTTCATTATTTTAATGACTAGATGAATCAGAGTTTGAATTAATTTATTGGATTACTTTATTGGACTCCCAGCATGGTCCTTGTAATTAAAACCGTAAACCGTCGAGCCTACAAGGAGCCAGAAACCTCTCGTCTCCTCGTGACCTGCCAGAAGCGCTCCTGCTACGGGTGGGGAAACTGAACCCGGCCTTTGCTACCTCACAGGGCGGTTGTGTGACTTTCAAGGGTGATTTGGGGGGGGGAGGGTCAAGTGCGCCACCTCCTGGAAAAGCAGGTCATAAAAGCTGTTAAGAAATAGGAACAAAACCCAGCATCCCCTTTTTCCTGAGGAAAAGGACTCATTCTCCCATCATTCTCAGGGTGATTTTGAAGGTCACAAGTTTAGGTTCAAAGGGCATGTGGACTGATCCAGGTCTGAGGGCACGGAGGGAGCAAGGAAGCGAAAGAGGCTGCCTGGTCTTGAGAAGGCCAGGCCTTTGCACCTTCGACTGCGCAAAGGAGGCCAGTTCCTGATGACTTTGGCCGAAGGATCCTCTCTTTAAAAAGTGCTGACAAGAACCCTTCACCCTCTCGTGGATGATTTGCGTTGCCTGTGGACCAGCTCCTCTGAGGCTGGATTAGAACACCAGTAAAGGTGGGCTGGACCGACCGAAAGAGGCAGCTGGACTCGCACTTTTCCACCAGGGACCCTAGAGGGCGCCTGTGAGCGGGATGACCTTTTCATGGGAGGGGGTGGGGGGGTGTTGGAGGGATTCCCCACAGGTTGCAAGGCTGCTGCTCTCCACGGAGGCAGCTGGTGCTGAGGCCCACCGACACGCAGGCAAGCAGAGTTCCCTGGGAAAAGAGAGAGGAAAAAAGCTGGAGGGCAACCACAGAGAGAGGGAGGGAGGGAGGGAGGGAGGGAGATCATGTCTACCAGCAGCATCCTCCTTTGGGTGCCAGCTTCACCTCCTTCCTCGCCCAATCCCACAGCAAGAGGGTTTTAACCCAGGGCCTCAATCCTGACCCCTGAACTCCCCACCCCACCCCCCTCCAACAGCAATCCTGTTTTGGGCAGGCAGGGGAAAAAATAACATTCACAAGCATTTTCTGCTGAGCATTTTCCTTCAAAAAGAGGCTCAAAGATTCAGGGTGTCTGTTTACAAAGGATGGCTATCCAAAAATAATAAAATAATAAACTGGGAGCACCCACAGACCTTTCGAAGCCATTGTTCCACTGGAAGGAAAGTTAGGGAGCAGAAGGGACGAGAGAAGGCTGAGGGTTTCTTAATGGCTCTGAGGAATGGTGGAGAAAGAGAACTTCCTGCCTCCATGGCAGTCTATCCAGTCTATCCACTCTACCAGAGTACGGCACTTACCTTCCAGGGATTGGGTGCGTGTGGACTCTCTGATGCACCCCTTTGGCCTCTGCAGAGGTAAAGCGACTTTGACCCTTCAGATTTGGGGGGGGGGAACTACAATGTCCATCAGCCCTAGCCAGCCAGTCATGAGGAGGGTGGGGGTGGCTCTCCTTCCACCGGCCTTGGAGGATAACTCCACATCTTTCTAAACTGTTCGGCAATGGAGGCAACAGGGAGGCACAGAGGTCCTCAGCTTGAAAAACACTGCCATTTACCCACTCTCAGAGGAATCACATTTAAAAAGGGGGGAACCATTTCCATATTTCTCCAAAGGGCCCAGAAATGCAGAGCCACGGCTGGCTCTCTTTAATCCCAATTATAAACCAGACACTCTCGTTTTGATCAGAAGCAAAGCCTCAGACCTTCAGCTCAGGCCTCAAAATCTGAGCACACTTCCCCCCCCCCCACTTGTTCCTTCATTAAGAGGCGGTCTCTGACACTTAACGATGCAAACATAAACTAAGAGGCACAGCAGAATTTGGCCCCTGGCTGCCTTTCCATTTCTGGTTCCCAGCTGGGCCCAAGTACAGTACCAGCCCCTCAACAACATGTAAAATACACCTTCATGTTCATCATGACAAAGAGCCTTGTGATAATTCAGTGGCTGGCGTAATTTGTTGTGGTGGAACTTTTCTTGAACTACAGCTGGCTTTGTTAAAGGCCCAGAATTTTAGGTGTAAATTGGGGCCCCCTGTACCTGAGCCGAGGAAGCTCCCTCCCCACAGCCCTACACCGTGAGAAATGCCTTCATCTTCTGCATACCACAGAACACTTGGTCATATCTGGCACACCAGACGCACATGACCATCACCCCTCTCGGAAAACATTTTAAAATATGACAGACCCTTGATATTAAAGGTGGCTGGGTCTCCTCCCAGAAGTGCCTATGCCCCCCCCCAATAAATATCGCTCCAGCTGCACCGACTGAGGCAAGCCGGGGCACTACTGACCCCTGCCCGCCCCAGGGTCTGCTGGGGGGGGGCGCATGCTGCGGTGAAGCCCCCTCTGCCCCCTCCAACCCCCCAGGCTGTTCCAGAGCCCCCCCCCGGTTGCTTTCAGACCTTCGCTTAGCCTGGTTTTCAACCCTGTCATTGGGTTTCACCTCTGATTCTCTCTTTGCTTTTTCTCTCGTCCTGCATTCGCTGGCTGAAATCCAGCAGCAAGTTGCAACCAGAGTAGACCCATTGAACCAGTGGAACTGGCCGAGGAGCTGACTCACCAGATCCCCACTGATTCAATGGGTCTTCTCTACTGTGATGTACCACTGGGTTACATGCATTGCTTTCTCTTTCTCTCTCTCCACGCAGAAAGACAGATGCACGCAGAATATTTATATTCTTTACGTTTCGTATAGCCACAAAATATTCTCTCTCTGTAGTATTTTGTGGTTCTAGTACATAAGAGTACCTATGTAACATATATCCATATATGGAAAAATGTGTGTTATACACATTTAATACTCTCTCTGAGACACGCATGCATGTAACAATATAATTTTCTAGTTACAGCATATTCTGGGGTACTTTCCCAGTCTCTTCTACTGGGGGGGGGTGCCCAGAGACCACCGTGCCACTTGCCCAAGGCCACACAGGCTGGCTCTACTCACAAGGAGGCCCAGAATCAGACCCTCAACCTCTCGCTCCACCGCCCAGATACCTCAACCGCACTGAGCAATTCAGCCAGCTATGAATTACGACGCTGCATGCTATAGATAGTACTCTGCCTATATTATTAGATGTGTTTGCAAGCACGTCTATTTCCTCTATTAATAATATATCAATAGAGAAATATCTATTAAAATATTATAACATATTATACTATGATATGTACATAACATTATATGTACAATAAATGCATACAATATAAAACATTATATATATTTTATATGAACAATATTGGGTACGTTAGTGCATGCAAAATATTGTATAATAAACCTATACAGTTCTCTCTCTCTCTCTCAGTCTCTTTTTCCTTACACATCCGATACCTTGGAGGGAACGGTCCTTATCTAGTTTTCCGAAATGCGGGAAAAGAAATAACAAAAGAAAGGAAAATGAGAAATAAAAAGGAGGAAGGGAGGAGGATGGAGGAACTTGCTCTGACCCCTGCTTTATGGGGCTGGGGGTGGCGGGGGCCGGGTGCTCCTTTTACTCCCCCCCCAGCCCCCTCCGCCCTCGCGCCTTCTTATTTTAAAAAATCTGTTGTTTTTAAACTCTCGGGTGGGATTTCCAACGCTGATTTCGCTTTGAGGCCGGTTTTGATTTGAACGGTTCTCACCAAGCCCCGGCTTTTGCTCCCGGGGGGGGGGGGTTTCCCTCCAATTGCCACCCAATTCTCTACTGAAACCTTAATTCTTTGTTAACGGTAACCGCGGGAGAGGATGTCAAACCCTTTCTGTTTTGGGGCGGGCGCGAGAAAACGCAACAAGGGAGAGCGAAATAAAATCGGTGGGTTTATGGGGGGGGGGGAAGAGAAAGGTACAGGGTGCCTCCCGGGATCCCTAATTCTCAGGCGGGCCCTTCGGAGCAAGAAGCGTTTTCCGACACAGACCCTCCCTCCGAAGTGACTCCGCTTTCGTTTCGTGGGATTGCCTTTTGAAGACGCTTCTCGAAGCTTCCCGGCGCTGCTTGGCCCAGGGGGAGGGGGGAAAAAAAAATAAGTTTTGCGCTAACCCAGCCGGGGGTTATCAAAATCAAGAATTGTTTTTTCGTTACTGAACGCTCTGAGGATCATTTTTACTATCGTTATTATTCTCCAAATCATTATCTTTCGTCTGGGCCGAATTGAGACTGCTTTGTAGCACTGAAAAACCGGGAAATAAATTTAAAACAACAACAAGAAAAAGCCGCGACGGTCATTACAATTCTAATTACTGTAATGAGAAAGTGGGGAAGCGGGGCACGGGCGCCTAGGTGGGCCGGGGTGGCCCCCCGCTGCCTTGGGCGGTCTTGGCTGGGGAGGCCGGAGGCCGAAAACGAAAGCGGCTCCGAGCGCCCCCCCGCCGCCGCGGCCTCCCTCCAGGCCAGGCGCTCCCGTCGCAACGGAGGAGGCGAGCGGGGCGGGGGGGGGAAAGGTTTCCCTTCGTCGCCCCCCCCCCTCCGTTGGGAGCAGATTTGGGTTTGTGTCCCACTGGCGCTCAGGCCCCGCCGGGACCGGCCCTTTCAGGAGGCAACGAAACCCCGGTTCGGTCCCGCTTCCGAAGCGCTTCGCGCACTCCGTTTCCGGACGCGTTGCCCCACTTTCTGAGAACTGAGCGAAAACCAGGTGGGCCCCTTCGGTCTCTCCTTTCTCTCCCTCTCTCTCTCTCTCACACACACACACACGCGAACACATTCTTCGCTTCCAACGCATTTGTTTCTTTGAATTACAGTCTTAAAAAGCCAAAAATATAGCCACCACCGAGGCTCTCCGGCCTCTCTCGCTGGAGGCTCCTTTCTCCCCCCCCCCCCCACTCCAGGCTCGAATCTCAACCAAATCCGGATTCCATTCGATCCGGAGGGAGAGAGAGAGCGAGAGAGCGAAAGGGGCCTGTTTTCCCCGACGTCCCCCCCCCAACTTGGTCGAACAAAGTGTCTCCGGGGGAGGGGGCGCAAACTAGGCAGCCCCTCCGGCCCCGAATCCAGGCACGGGGGCGGGTCGTATCAGAAGTCCCTCCGAATCAAGGGCTCCGAGAGAGCTCGGGCGGCCCAAGCCGGCGGCGCCCTTCGGGTTTGACTTATCCGTGTGGATGGGAAGAGCGCAAAAGGAGAGGAAAACCCGTCTCCCTCTTTCTCTCTTCCCTTCCATGGATCGGTCGGTTGCGCTTCTGCTGCCCTTGGCCTCGTCGGGTCTGGATCTCTCGCGGTGGCGCAAGGAACCCGTTTGGAAGCCGGCAGGAGCTCCCCCCCCCCAGACACAACCCCCCCGTAGGGAAGGGAAAGGCGAAATGGGGGGGAGGGAGGAGGAAAGAGGGGGTAGGAAAAGTGTGTGTGTGTGAGTGACAGAGAGAGAGAGAGAGGAAAGCAGGCAGGCAGGCTGAGCGAACGAGGAAATGTTCACTTAAGGAGAAACAGAAGGAAGTGAGGAGGGAGAGAACTGAAAAGGGGGGGGGGAGTAAAGATCCCGCCTGGAAACTTTATTATTCTTTAATTTTTTTTTCAAAAAAGAAAAGAACCTTTGCAAAGGTCTAGAAAAGAGGGAGGGGGAGATTCCGTTCTAGAAAAATATTGATAAATATATACATCTTTCTCTCTCTCTCTCACCAAAGCAGAGGCCAAATAAAACCCCCGGTTCTTTTCAGAGCACCGCAAAGCCTTTGCGTTGTTTTTTTTGGAGGAGCGCGGTTAGCCGAACGCCCGCCCGCCCCCCCCCCCGACACACACACTCTCATCCTCCACGGGGGATTCGGAGAACGAGAGAGGAGTGGAGGCTGTTCCGGGTCAGGCGCCGGGTGGTAAGCGAGACAATCCGGAGAGCTTTCGGAAGAAAGAGGAGAAAGTGGGAAGAAGAAAGACAGGAAAAGAGAGTAAGGTGGAAGGAAGGAAGGAAGGAAGGAAGGAAGGAAGGAAGGAAGGAAGGAAGGAAGGAAGGAAGGAAGGAAGGAAGGAAGGAAGGAAGGAGCAGCGAGAGAGAAGGAACAAAAGGGGAGAAGGTGAAAAAAGGAGGAGGAAGAAAAGGAGATTAAAAACAGGATCAGAAAAGAAAGAAGGAAAGGGGAAAGGAAGTTACAAGAGGGACAAAGGGAGGAAAGAAAGAGAGAAATTTTAAAAATGAAAGAGAAAGGAAGAGGAAAAAGCGGAGAGAGGGCGAAAGATGCAAAGACAGAAAGAAAAATCCCCCACCTTGGGGAGCCTTTCCTGCCCTCCTCCCTTCCCAATTTAGGACCTGTCACCAAACAAATGCAACGCGCTTTTTGAAACAGGGTCCGGTGAGGGAGGCGAGCCGACAACATCTCTGTTCTCCCCTCCGCGCGGCTGGGCTCGGACATTTCCCACCAGCGAGGAGGCTAATCGGGGGAGGGTGTCCAACGGGGGCCCCTTTTCCCGCTGCTGGAAGGACGGTCCCGTGCCCCCCCCCCCCGACCCCCAGCAGCCCACCTGAAGGAGCGCTCCCGGAGGGGCTGCTTCTCCGACGTTTTCCCGCTGTGCCCGCCAGGGGTCGCCTTCCCCCAGGCAGGAAGGTCGGGGCTGGGGGGCGGCATGGGGGGAGTGGGGGGGGTCGTGCGGGCCCCTTGGCGGGCGGTGGGGAGAGAGGTGGGGGAAGGTTACCTCGAGGGAGCCCGGGAGCCCCACGGGGGAGACCAGGTCGGAGAGACACAGCCCCGGAAGCGCCGGGCGCATCCCTTCGCATCCGAGCCCCCTTGGACACGGGGTGAGGGGGGGGGGGTCGGGAAAGGGCCCGGCCGAGAAGGGGGGAACCGGTGTCTGGAATCCGCCCCACCGCCCTGTCACCCCCCCCTCCGGCCCCAACTCCCCTGAGGCGCAACCCACCGCTCTGGTGAAGACGTCCTCCCTCGGCGACCGCTGAGCTGGTGGAGAGTCGTGGATGGGGACCGGGAGATCGGCGGCGGGTCAGCGCCCCTCTTTCCCCGCCTCCCCCCCCGGGGGGCACCCCTATCCAGAATCCTCCCGGCCCATCGGAGGTTCCGCAGGCGCGCTTCATCTCCGATCTCCCTCTGGGATGTCTGGAGCCGCAGGGGAGGTCTGGGGGTGCCCCTGCCGGGGCGCGCGCCTCGCCTCGCCTCGCCCTCCTCCGGCGAGGGGCCGGTCCAGCTACGCCCCCCTTTTTCCGGGCTGGGCTTCGGGGGGGGGTTCCCTCCTTCCTTCCTTCCTTCCTACCTGGGGCAGTGCCTGCGGGAGCCCCACCGGCCAGGCGGCTCCTCCTCCTCCTGCTCGTCTCCCCCCCCCAACCCTCCCCGCCTGGCCCCTCCTCCTCTTCCTCCCCGCCGGCTTCTTCCTCCGCCCGCCGCTGCCTTTCGCGCTGGCTGGCGGCTCGGAGGCGGAGGAAGCCGCGGCGGCTCCCTGAACCCGCCCGAGTTCAGCCGGGGGTCAAGGCGAGTTCGCGGCCCGGCCTTTCCCTTGCCCGCCGCCCTGCTTCGCGGCACATGGGGGGCGGCCGTCCTCGCAGCTGCAGCCGCCGCCGCCGCCGTCGCCGTCGCGGCCGTCCCGAAGAGCGGGCGGCCTGAGCCAGGGGCGCCCCCGCCGCCGCCGCCCGAGCCATGCGCGTCCACGCGGACCTCGCCTGCCTGGCCGACCCCACGGGCATCCCAGGTGAGGAGCCGGGGCTGCCGCTGCGCCCTCCTCGCGCGCCCCAGGCGGGCCTTCCTACCCCTCCGTCCCTCCCCGGGACCCCAAACCGGCCTCCCTTCGTCTCCCTCCGGCCCCAAACGTCAAGCCGCTCCCAGGCGCCCGAGGCCGGCGGGCGCGATCTTTTTCCCGGCGGCGACCGGCGGTGGCACCGCGGTTTTCCTTTGCGGGCCGGGGTGGGGGAAAGATGAGACCGAGGAGATCTGGGGAGAGGCCTTCGCCGATTCTCAACACCCCCGTCTCGGCCCGGGCAGGAGCTCAACCGGCTCGCTGCGCCCTTCCTTCCCCGGGGCAGGGCGGCTGCTTCAGCGGGGACCCGGAGGGGGCTGCCTGGTCCCGTCCGCCGCTCCTGGGGCCTCCCAACCCGGGCAGCCCGGTGCTTCCTCCGTCTCGGCCCCGTCCCCTTCTCCTCCTCGTCCCGGCTGCTGCCCTCTTGTCGGCTTTTGGCGGAGAAGGAAAAGGACGCGGCGGCCGCTCCTCCGGGTCGGCGGCCTTGAAGGCGACGCCGGGCGCTTTTTCGCTTTTTTGGAGAGTGGCTCAAGAGGGATCGGGAAGGGAGAGCGAGGCTCCTGCCCCGGCCGCCCCGGGAGAAGCGAGCTGCCAAAGATCGGCTTTCGCCGCGGTCTCAGGACGCTTGAGGGGGGGGGCAGGACGGATCCAGAGCGCGGATTGCGGGGGCTTCCCGGCGCAAGAAGGTCCCCCCCCTGCGCTCAAACCCGTCCGCCGAGCCCCCTCAGTGCGCAGCGTCCCCTTCCCAGGCCGGCCCACCTCGGGCGGTGCCCGGCCCGCTGCTCTCCTGCCAGAGGGCTCCGCCGCCGCCGCCGCCGGCCAACCAACCCCTGGCGAGGCGGCGGGTGGACCCCCCCCCCCGCCCTGTTTCGGCTTGCTTCCTAGTGGCCGGGCTGGCGACCTGATGCAGGCCCCCAAAGCCTCGAGGGCGAGGGGGCTCCCTGGAGGCCTGGTGTTTTCCTCGGGGCCCCGGCAACCTGGCTCCCGTTGCGCTTTCCAGCGGGTGGCCCAACGGGGCTGCCCGGAGCCCGGTTCTCGCTCGGGGCCCCCACCCGCCCCCGCATGCCGATCGCTTCTCCCGCTCAAGTTTAGTCGCCCAGGCAGGCACGCACGCACACACAAACACACACACACAGAGGGCCCCCGGTTTCTGGGCCTCCACTATCGGAGGTGCAGAAGGACTGTCCCGTTCCTGGCGGCGGGTGGCAGGGAAGGTCTGTTGCTTTTTGGGACGCGGGAAGGCTCCTGGAGGCGCGGCCCTCCCCCTTCCAGGTGTGAATGCTTAGCCCTGCCCCCCAAGTACCCCTCCGGGGGGGGGAGGGGAGCGGCGTGTGATGCGATCAGCCCAGAGAGATACCGAGGAGGCTGCCCGGCCGCCCGCCCGCCCGCCCGCCCTCCTCCCCGTCGCTTCCTCCTTCCTTCGCCCGCCTGCGAGGGAAAGCCCCTCTATAAGGGGGCAGGCCGGTGGGGGAAGGCGGCCAGAAGGCGAGCAGAGGCACCCCGGCCCGGGGAACACCCCCCCCCTTGCCGCCGCCGCCTCGCAGCCCGAGCGAACGCCGGACGCGACCTCTCGCCTTTCACGCCGCTGGGCCTGGGGACGGACGAGGGACGGGCCGGCGGGCCAAACCGCTTGAGCTTCCCCGGTTCTGACTCCACCGCCGGTTTCTCTTTTTTTCCCCTTTCCGTATCCCTCCTCGCTCCCGCTCGCCGCACCGGACCACAGGCGCCGCCGGGATGCTGGAGGCGGCGGACCCGAGCGGCCACTCCCGGCAGCTGCTGCTCCAGCTCAACGCGCAGCGGACCAAGGGCTTCCTGTGCGACGTGATCCTGGTGGTGCAGAACGCGCTCTTCCGGGCCCACAAGAACGTGCTGGCGGCCAGCAGCGCCTACCTCAAGGCCCTGGTGGTGCACGACAACCTCATCAACCTGGACCAGGAGATGGTCAGCCCGGCCGTCTTCCGCGCCGTCCTCGACTTCATCTACACCGGCCGCCTGGGCCCCGAGGGCGGCGGCGGCGGCGGCGGCGGCGGCGGGGAGGCCAGCCCGGAGGGGGCCGAGGGCGCCTCCCCGGCCTCGGCCGAGCCCAGCCTGGGCGCCGTCCTGGCCGCCGCCAGCTACCTGCAGATCCCGGACCTGGTGGCCCTCTGCAAGCGGCGGCTCAAGCGCGCCGGCAAGTACTGCCCGCTGCGCGGCGGCTTCTCGCCCTTCGGCAAGCTGGCCCGGGGCCTCCGCGCCGCCACGCCGGTCATCCAGAGCTGCTACGCCGCCCCGGCCAGGCCGGGCGAGCCGGGGGCCCCGCCGCCGCCTCCGCCGCCGCCGCCTCCGCCGCTGGGCAGCCCCCACTGCGGGGAGCTCTACGCGGCGGCGGCCGCCTCGCACCAGGGGGGCCTCCTGCACCCGCCGGGCCTCTGCCCGCCCGAGCGCCTCTGCTCGCCCCTCTGCGGCCTGGACCTCTCCAAGAAGAGCCCCGAGGGGCCCTCGCCCCTGCTGCCGCCCCGGCCGCCCTCCGAGAGCCGCCTGCGGGCCGCCGCCGCCGCCGCCGCCGCCGAGGCCCGGGAGAACGCCTCGCTGCCCGCGACGCCCGAGAGCGCGGCGCTGCTGGGCGGCCACCCGGCCTTCGCGGAGGCGCCGCACCTCCAGGGCCTCTCCTACCGGCCCGCCGCGCCCCTCCTGCCCCCGCCGACCCTCCTGCCGCCTCCGCCGCCGCCCCTGGGCCCGCCGCCCCGCCGCCGGCGCCGCCGGAGCAGCAGCAGCCCCGGCCGGGAGCCCCTGGGGCGCGCCGACCTGGCCCCGGAGTTCCTCTACCGCTGGATGAAGCCCGAGCCCTACCCGGACGACGAGGAGGAGGAGGAAGAGGCGGACGAGGAGGCGCGGGGCCGGCGGCAGAAGGAGGGCGGCCTGGACCCCAAAGCCGAGGCCTCCCCGGGGCGCCGCTGCTTCGAGGGCGGGCCCGAGGACCGGGAGTGCAACAGTCCCAGCGAGGAGACGGGCGGCGGCAGCAGCGGCGGCGGCTCCCCATCGCCGGCGGGCCGGAGCCACAGCCTGGAGCGCTACCTGGACTACGACGACGACCCGGAGAGCCTGGGCGGGAGCAACCTGTACGTCTGCATCCCCTGCGGGAAGGGCTTCCCCTCCTCGGAGCAGCTCAACGCGCACGTCGAGGCGCACGACGAGGAAGAAGAGGAGGAGGAGGAAGGCGAGGGCGAGGAAGAGGAGGAGGAGGAAGAACTCTTCCGCAAGGAGGAGGGGGCGGCGGCGGCGGCGGGCGGCGGGGAGGCGGCGGGGGCGGGGGGCACGGGCGGGGGCTCGCCCTTCCCGGAGAGGGCCCTGCCGCCGCCCCCGATGCTGCCCCTGCCCCTGCCCCTGCCCCCGCCGCTGCCCCCGCCGCCGCCCCCCTCGTGCCCCCCGGGCGACCTGCTCCGTCCCTACCGGTGCGCCTCGTGCGACAAGGCCTACAAGGACCCGGCCACCCTCCGGCAGCACGAGAAGACCCACTGGCTGACCCGCCCTTACCCGTGCTCCATCTGCGGCAAGAAGTTCACCCAGCGGGGGACCATGACCCGCCACATGCGCAGCCACCTGGGCCTCAAGCCCTTCGCCTGCGACGCCTGCGGGATGCGCTTCACCCGCCAGTACCGGCTGACCGAGCACATGCGCATCCACTCCGGCGAGAAGCCCTACGAGTGCCAGGTCTGCGGCGGCAAGTTCGCCCAGCAGCGGAACCTCCTCAGCCACATGAAGATGCACGCCGCAGCGGCGGCGGCGGCGGCGGCAGCGGCGGCGGCGGCGGCCGCCTCTTCCTCCTCCTCCTCCTCCTCCTCGGGCGGCCCCGAGGGCAAGCTGGCGGCGGCGGCGGCGGCGCTGGACTTCCCCGAGGGGGGCGTCCTGGCCATGGCCCGCCTGGGCCACCCGGACAAGGAGCTGCTGGCCCACGCCGTGGCCCACGCCGCCGCCGCCGCCGCCGCCGCCGGCGCCCCCCACCCCCACCCCCACCCCTTCCTGGCCGACCCCAAGGCCGCCCTGGAGAGCCTCTACCTGGGACTCAGCCCGGAGAAGGTGGCCGAGATGCTCGCCCAGGGCACCGCCGCCCACCTGCACGGGAACGACCACCTCGCCCGGACCATTGACCGCTTCTCGCCCCCCTGACCCCGGCCGGACAGACAGACAGACAGACACCCCCAGGGGCGGCCGGGGACGGGACGGGACGGGAGGGCAGTGCCGGCTGGGGGCTCCCGGGGAGGGGGGGAACCCCCACCGAGAGCCCACCAAGGAGCAGAACTGGTTCAGGATTACAGCCCCCATCATCCCCTACCAGATCCTCTTACTGAGCCAGTGTAGAGCTTGGGAAGGTTTCCTCTTGGGGACTACAAATCCCATACTCCCCCCCAAAGCCAGCCGGGCCCGCCGGCCATCCGATTGCTTTTTGCCCAAAGAAGGAGTTCCAAAGAAGCAAAACGGAAAAAAGGAGACGGGGGGGGGGGGTTCCCGGAGGGCGCAAGACCAAGCCAGCCAAGAGGGTTGCCTCTGAGGTGGCCCAGCTTTCCTCTCCTAGCTTGTCTGTGTGTGTGTGTGTGTGTGTGTGTGCGTGCATGGAGGGGGGGGTGGGAAGCTCAGTCAAAGATCTCTAGCCAAAAAGCACATCCCCCCACACGCTAAAAAAGTAGAGAAAAGTTGGTTTCCATGCAGTCTGAGGCGGTGTTCTGGAGAACTCAAAAGCTTGCACCCTTTGTTGGTTCGGAGTGGATCCTATGGGAGAACTTTGATATCGACCTAATAATATTATTAATAATAATAGTAATAATATCCCCAGGCTCGGTGCCAGAGGGCCATGGCCACCTCCTCTTTCTCCTCCTCTGTCCTTGGCCACCCTTTGCAGCTGCTCCCCAACCCTGCCCCCTTCTGAGCACCTAAAAGAGGGAAACTGCTTCATTCCTTCCTTCCCCTCTTCATCACACACACACACACACACACACACACACACACACACACTGACCCTTGAGTCAAGAAACCAGCGTCACTCTAGAGCCAAAGGGACGCTGCTCCCTGCACTTAGAAGGCTAGCCCCACAGGGAAAAGTGCTCCGTCACCCTAGCGGAGTTGGGGTGGGGGGGGGAGGGGCAGCTGGCCTAGAAACACTTGTTGGCGGGATGGGAGCCAGGGATTTTTCTCTCCCCCTCCCATTTGCCTTGGGTCCACTTGTCATGCTCAGCTCTCCCTGCCTCTCCCACCCACCCACATTAGCAATGTCCCCCCAGTTCAACATGCTTGCAGGGATCTGCTCGGATTGGGGGGGGGGCTGAGCCTTGGGTAAATGGCCCAGCCCCCCTTTTCAGCTGCAAACCCAAAGGGGCAACCGGGGCGAGGGCTAGGGTCCTTCGCCCCTCCCTCTTCCTTCCCTGAAAATCCTCTGGGTTGGCATTGGGGGGCAGGCAGGAACAGGCCACCACCCTACCTGTGGCTCTTGGGCTGGGGTGATTCACGGACAGGGCAGAGTCGCTTGCCAGGGGTCAGAGGCCGCCTTGACCTTCTTCTAGGAGGGCCCCCCCAATCCTGAGCCCCCTTTCCATTCCTCCTGTGGGGACCCCCTGCCCCTGGCAGGGAAAGCAACAGCCCTGAACCAGGGAGGAAAGGCGGGTGGTGGTGGTGGAGGTGGAAGCTTCACCCAGCTTATTCTGGCCCAGCCCAGCCGCCAACAGGGGCCGTCTCCAGAGGCATCGTGACTACAACGCCCATTGACCGGCAGCCAGCTATAGCAATGGGAGTTGTAGTTCAGCACCTTGGAGGAGGCGGGCATAACCTTTCTGAGCCAGAGGCCTCTTCCTCTACGGGCCTCTGCTTGGAAATTCAAGAGGGAGGGAGGGAGGGAGGAAGGAAGGAAGGACGGAAGGCAGGCAGGCAGGGTGGCCGAGGGTGGCATGTGATGGGCCGGAGAGAGGAGAAGTCTCTCGGGTCCCACCAGCCCTTCCTTCCGTCCTCTGTGACCTGGGCCACCTCCCGAAGGCCTTTCCTCCGAGGACGAAGCCTTCCAAGGGCTGGCCAGGTTATCCTCCTCCTCCTCCTCATTGCACGCTGGTTTTCGAGGAAGGGGGCTGTTGCGCTTGGATCCTCCCCAGGGGTACGGTGGGGAAGTCCAGTTCGGGCACCCAGTTTTGGACGGGATGACGGCCTCTTGGCCTGTGGCCCCCCCTCCAGAGGCTCCCCCCCCCTCTGTTGACCTCCAGGCCTTCCTCTGAAACAGAAACAGCATTTAAGCAGGGGAGCCTTCCTTGCAATGTGAAGAGGTGTGTGTGTGTGTGTGTGTGTGTGTGTGTCCCCGTGTGTCTGTGCGTGTGTGTGGAGAGTGGGCTCTTCACTCCCCCCTCCACGAAGCCTCTATAGAGCTGTGATGGGGGTGGGGTGGGGGGGTGCAGCTCTCAGCCCTTGCCTTAAAACTCTGGTGCCTTTCCCCCACAGGGCGAATTGAAAGCACTCTCTTGCCCTTTGCTCTTAAGACTCTTCTTGAAGCCAAAGATCTTCTTTTGGGGTGTGTGGGTGGGAGATATATATCTATATATCTATGTATGGTGTGGGCCCCCCCCTTTCTGTGACATGTCCCTTCTCCAGGCCCCCACCCCACCTGCAATCCAGTTTGACAAAGACAAATCACTCCCAGTTTGTCAGCTATGGGGAAACGAAAGCTTTAACTGGGGGGGGGGGATTTGCTCTGTAAACCACAAGTACCTCTTTGTCTCCCCCCCCCTCCTCAATGTCCTTCGGGCTGGAGCACCTTTTGCTTGCCTCCCACCTGCCCAAGAAGCTGCCACCCCCCCTTGCCTCCCGCCTGCTGCACTTCTTTGGGGAGGGGGGGCTTGGGTTAAGGGCACAAACAGCCCCCCCTCCTTTTGAACCTGTGCCAGAGACTGGAGCAACGGAGCCTTGCCGTTCCCAAGAGAAATCGAATTAAAATGTGAAACCCTCTCTGGCTTGCACGCCCTCCTTCCTCTTCGGCCCCCCCACCCCACCCCACCCCTCCCAGCGTGGCGCTTGGGCCTTCAACTGAGCCAGCTGCCCCTTCTGCCGGGACACAGCGATCCATTCCACACACACACCCCCTAAAAAAAACCACCCCCAACACCCACCAAAGCAATAATGAACTGCCATACCTGGAAGGGGAAGCGTTGACAACGGTGCCTTTCGTAGCGTTTTGTACCTGGGGTGTTTTTCTCCCTTTTGTTTTTATACCGGAAACCAAACCAAACAAATAATATAAAAAAAAGCAATAAAGGATTTTTTTTCCTTTTAAATATTACAACGCCTTGGCATTCTTAGGGTGGGACTGGGTAGGTAACGGTCGTGGATGGTTGAGGCAGGGAGGCGGCTGCAACAAGGGGCCATAATGCCTCTCAGGGATGCTGAAGAGGAAGGGTCAGACCAGATGGCCCCCCGGGGTCCCTTCTGATGGTCAAATCTCATTTCCGAATGCTGTCTGGATAGGTTGAGGTCTCTGGCTGCGGAGCTGGAGTTCGATTCCCCCACTGGGCCTGCTTGTGAGTAGAACCAGCCTGGGTGACCTTGGGCATACTGCACGGTAGGGCAACCCTATAAGAAGGGAAGGATTAACCCCTTCTAAGTATTCTCTACTTAGAAAACCCCTGAAAAGGGTCACCATGAGTAAGAATTAATGCGACAGACCATGATTATCGTGATTCTGGGTAACAATTACGCACCATAGCAAGGCGGTCACCCTGGAACTCGGCTGCACCGTGTGCACAAAACAGGTACTGGAGGCAGAGGACCTCCCTCCCTCCCCCCCCCTGCTCTGGAAACTAAAATGTGCCCGAGGGGCCAGCATCCCTTCTCTGACATACTAAATTACTTTCTGAACGTGGCCGGCTGGCAAAACCCAGGAACAGGGGGGGGAAAAAGAAACCCTTCATTTTCAGGCTCAAAGGCTGAAGCAGAACAAGAGGTTTATAGGAAGGTTTATCCTAGCATGGTCTTTACACAGACGAAACTGAGCCCAGGGATCTTGCAAACATGCCAGAAGACACACACACACACACACACACTTTCTCTCTCTCTCTTTTGGACAGGGTTGCTTCTTTGCAAACGGCAGCCGAGCCGAGGCTGATCTGAGCAGGTCTCAGGCCGGCCACTGCTGGGTTCTTTGAGGGAAGGAGAAGGGTTCCCTACGGCTCCCTTCCAGACGGCCAACCTCCCCATGAGCGTAAAAAACGAGCCTGGCACAAATGCCCGACGCACTGGGAGGAAAGACCCCAGAGAGGGGAACCCTTTCACCCCCTGCTCTTGTTTTCAAACCCCAAACCAGGAACGGCAGCCACAGACGACTTGCTCCAGAGGAGAAAGCCGGGTGGACTGGGCCAAGACTGGCACAGGACTCGGAGGCAGGTTTCAGACCCTCCTCGTTCTCCCTCTCTGCGCTGCCGCCTGACAAAGCGTCTTATGAAAGCTGTAACTCTGCATACTTTCCGTCTCGGTCACTCTTGAATCAGTCCAGTAAAATGGACCAGCCAGCTGACCTCCTCCCAGGATGATTCTGGAAACCTGCAGGCACATCAGCCTTTGAAGAGGTACCAGGATAAGGCCTGGGTCAGTATAACAGATCTGGCCCGTCTCAAAGGATGTCACAAAATCCCCCGAAGAAGCCACCAGCACAGCTCTGTGTGTGTGTGTGTGTACTCGTTCGTGAAAAGAGACTGTGTGTCTTAAAATGCGGCTGATAAATAAGGCGGCTTGTTTGCGCTTTTCCTGGCCGAGATCGGGTGGAAAAGATAATCTGGCTCCCGAGGCCTCCAAAACCAGCACCTCCTTGAGTCCTTTTGTTCCCTTGCACACCCCCCCCCCCGAAATGAAGCAGCACAGGGCAGTGTTCCCTATTAAACAAATTTATTTAAGAAAACAACAAGAGAAAAACGGTCACAAACTCTCCATACAATCCCAGGTGGGCCAAAGCAGAACTGTTGGCAGGGGGGGTGGGATGCTGGTGTCCAGGTGGTCTTCCCTGCGTGTGAGAACTGACATTTCCCCCCCCCCCCAATCTCACCCTGCTCCCCTTGTTTTCCATGTGAGTGGGGCCACCGATGCAGAGCGCTGACCCATGGAGGCAGCAGGCTTCTCTCCTTCCCTCCTCGCTTATCTTGGGATCCGTTGACCCCGCTAAACTCTCGTGGTGCCTGTCCTGCCACGGGTGGCCGAGGGGTCTTCCGGCACAAGCCAGGCCCACGTCCTGGGTGCTGTCTGGATGGGAAAGCCCACGTCCAGGTCTTCTCTCTCAGCTCCTTCCCTCCACGGACGCTCTCTGCACCATCAGGCCAGCGGGAGGAGGAGGGGGGGTCCCTCTTGATGGGAGAGCTCTTCCCCCCCCCTCGAGCCAGATTACTACAGGTTGCCAAATGGCCACTAACACTTCTGCCCTTACACAAGGGTGTCTCTCACACACATCTGGCTGCTATCATGACACTCTTAAACCCCCTTTTCATGGAGGTGCATGCCTGCCAGCTCCTTAAAATGTACACCGTCTAAAGGCATTCTGTGGGGGGGCCCTCCGTGCCCACAGCATCTCTCCTCTAAACCACTGCAGGGAAGGTGTTCAAGGGGAGGGGAGGGTGAAATCAGAAAGTGGGGTGGGAAAAGGGGGGGACAGGAACCAAGGATGGGGTGTAGGGGAAAGGATGGGCAGGAGGAAACCAGTGGGAGACCCAGCTGGTGTGGTGGCTGCAGACTGGGAGACTGGGAGGGGGGGGAGAGAAGGGGTCTCGGGGGTAGGAGCTGAGATGCACAGAGGTCAAACATGGGGTGCCTGGCTTCCATCCTGAGGGCTGGCGAGATTCGGAGAGGGGCTGACAGCAAAGGAGAGGTGCCCTCGCAGTAGGCTAAAAGGAGCCCCCGTTTCCCCGTCCCCCAGGCCCCCTTCCTGCCCCTCACAACCACTGCTCCCTCGACGGAGGCAAACCCCCCCATCGCGTCGGGGTTGCCCCTCCAAACCACCTTCCCACCGCCCCTCGCACCCACAGCACGGCCACTGCAGGGGCGGGCGGGTTTAAAGGCGTGGCTGGGTTTTATTGTTCACGGGCAGGTCCCGGAACGGCCGCGCCAGAGGAGGGGGGTTGGCGGCTGGGCCCCTAGCCCGCGCGGGCCCCGGGGCGCCGCCCCTTCCAGGAGCCAAATGGCGGCTGCGCAGCTTCTCCAGGTGGTGGCAGCAGCAGCGGCGGTGGCGGCGTTGGGTGGCGCCTCCTCAGCCCTCTTGCGCCCACTTCAGGAAGGTGGGGATGTCCCTCACGGGGACGTTGCGCGTCAGGGCCTTCACCCGGAGGTTCCGGTCGTCCGTCAGCAGCACCACCTCCCGGAGCAGGCGGATCGGGTCGTCTGGGAAGAGAGCCAGGCGTCAGAAAGGAGGGGGCCCTCCTCCTCCTCCTCCTCCGGTCCAGCAGGCTGGCCAACCCCACGCGACGCGACACCCCCCCCCCCCCGGTTCCTCCGGCCCACCCGGGGCCCCCTCCCTTCCGCGGGGGGGGGCCTTAACAATAACCATCCCCTGCTCAGGCCGGGTGCTGAGGTGGATTGTTAGAAACCAGAGGCTGTCAGGATGTCAGGCCCCATCCAGTGTAATCCCCTGATCGCCCGATCTCGTCCCAGCGAGGCGTAAACACTCAGAAACGGCTTCTCCGTCAAGCTGACAAGTTAAGCTGCTGAGAATCTGGCCCGACGGGGGGAAACTGGGGGAGGCATGGGGGGGGGGGAAGCTCAGACCAGTGGCTGCCCTCCACGGCCTGGAAACAGTCACTCGGGGGACTACGACGCCCAGAATCCCCCCTCTACCCAGGCTCATGGTCTTACGGCAAGGGTGCCAGCAAAAGACAGGAGGCAGTTAGTGGGGTGTGTGTGGCAGTGGGCGGTGGGTGGGGAATAAACTGGGGTGGCATGCTCCCTCCCCCCCCAAAGCAGGGACCACAGGGTCTGGTTTGGGTTTTAGTCAAGGCGATTTCACGCACCCTGTGGTCCCTGCTCCTCGAAACGCTGACTGGAAGACCCTTCAGCTCCAGCCAGCCGGGGCCACTGCTGGGGACGACGAGAGAACCAACCCAGCCCTCCCGCCCCACAGGCCCTCGCCAGAACGCCGTGTCTGCTCAGGAGCCCCTCCGCCCCACCCAGGCCCTCCATCTCCTCCTCTGAATCATGCCGAAGATATGCAAGGATGGCCTTCCGCTCCAGCACTCAAGCTCTCCCAGTTATCAGAGGAGGAGGGCGAGATTTATTCTCTTCCCGCTTAGGAGAACGTCCAAAGAGCCTTGGGCAGGATCGGGCCAAGGGCCCCTCGGGTCGAGTGCCCTGTCTCTCACAGTGCCTCCGGGAGCCCACCTGATCCCTCTCTTCCCCTGCCTCTGGAGGTCCTTTCCTTTGAAGCCTGGAGATGGTATGACATCCCCATCAGGGATGGTCACCTGCGATGGACTTTTCCTCCAGAAATCTGCCCTATCCCCCTCTCTTAAGGCCAGAGGTCACCCCCACATCCTGTGGCAAGGAGTTCCACAGACTAACAACCCGCTGGGTCAAGAAAGATTTTCTTGGGTCTCCTCTCGGTCTCCCAACCCTCCATTGGAGGGGAGTTCCCCTGGTTCTGGTACGGCCTGAGAGGGGAGGAAGCTCCCCTCTCTCCACCTGTGATCCACCCCCTGCATAAAACAAGAAAGGGAGAGAAAAACCCCAGTGCCCTTTTGTGGGAGGCGAGGAGGAGGAGGAGGAGGAGGAAGGAGACGGTGTCTCTCCGCAGGGAGCGAAACCTGAGCGAACAAGGGAGGATTTTCCTCCAAGGAAACCGAAGCGGACGACTGGACAGGGCAGTTGCCTCTCACCACCTTAGAAAAAACCTTCACTACCCCCCAAAAATCCCAAAGAGAAGGCCCGCTCTGGAGGGGTGTCGTCACGAGAGCTCCCTCCCCCCCCCCCGCCTACCTTTGTTGGCTGGCATGAAGTCCTTGGCCTTGTCGTTGCAGTAATGGAGGCAGCAAGAGAGAATCAGGTCGTCGTTGTTCCCCTGCGGGAAAGAGAACGCCCGACGGGGTCATGGGTGGGGGGAACCCCAAATGCGCCACGACACCCGTTCCACAAGGGCCACGCTGAGAGAGAGAGTGGAAGAGAGGGCCTCCCCTTCGTGACCTTACCTGACCAGAATAAACAACGCTCAGGATCACACCCCTGGCTCTGCTGGATTGGGCTCCCACTTGATCACCAGCCGCCCAAAAGGTTTTAATTTCGTATCTTTAGTTTAACTGCATTTTTAACACAACCACAGCCATTGAGGGTTTGTTTTTGTCTCTGGGTAGGGTTATTTCTGTCCGAGTCTTCTTGCTGGCTGCCCTCTGGGTGCCCCCTCTGGGAACGGCCACGTCAGATATCAAGGGGCAGCCCAGGAGGAAAACCTGAGAGGGTGGAATTATCTCTGCTTGGAAGGGAGTGTTGGAAGGTCACAGCGCCAAAGCGCCGGCCGTCCCGCTCCTGGCTGGAAGGAAGAGGGCCTCTCACGCTTGCCCTTCTGCTTCTCCGAAGAAGGCAAACAGCTTCCGGGTCAGGAGCGCCCGGACCCAAAGAATAAAACCGGCCCGCTAAACCACCAGGCTAAGCAGAAGGGGAGAAGGGGGGGGGCTGAGGAGAGAGCTCAAAGGTCTTCCGGTGTGTGTGTGTGGGTGCAGCGGCAGTGAGGAGAGACAGTTCCCGGGGAAGCCCCACAAACAGGGAAGGGAAGCCAAGCCTCCTCCCGTTCCACACTCCTTTTCCCAGCTGCTTGATTTCAGAAACTGGGTACCCAGAGGTAGACTGTTCCTGCCTGTGGATGCCCCACTCAGCTCGGATGAAGGACCACCTCTGACACGCCTCTCCCTCTTCTCAGTGTGTTCATCAACGGGAGTCTCGCCACAACAAAGAAGTGTGTGCGTGCCCCCTACTGGAACGATGACCCGGCCCAATCCGTCCCCTGAAAGCCCCTTTCCTGCTCCTTGATCTTCGGCCTTCTCAGGAACAAACGTTGAGACACACGAAGGCCACCTGCGAGGTCTGAGTGGCCCTTCTCCCTCCCACCCCGAGGGCCAAAGCCAATTATCCCTCTCCTCCCCCCTGAGCCCCCCCTCTGTGTGTGTGTGTGTGTGTGTGTGTGTGTTACCTGCTGCCTGGAAAGGTCCTCCCTGCGGAAGGAGATGGACTCCAGCTCGTTGCCCCGGCTGGTCAGGGCCCGCAGGTAGCTGTCCCGGCGCTCAAAGCGGGACTCCAGGAACTCCACAGCTTTGCGGGCCCGCTCCTGCAAGAGGCGTGCGTAGCCCCCGACCCGGTGCTCTGAATCGGGGCCTCGGGCCAGGCCGTCCAGCTCGTTGATCACTGGCGGGAGGAGAGCAAGGTGGTGGTGGGAGGGGGGGGGGGAAGACGGGAAAGGCCAGAAAGAGGAGGTGAGAAGCTGAAGCCAGGCCAACGCACCTCCCTCCCCCCCCAAGCCCCCCCATCCCGGGACCCCAGGTGTAGAGGCTGCAGGCGGGAGACCCAGAAAGCGCAGAGGAGGAGGAGGAGGAGGAGGGGCCCACGAGGCTGGCTGCTGGGCGGGAAGAGAGGAAGAAGCCCCCGCGAGGAGTTGAGTGGCAGCCCTTAAATAAGGCTGCTGATGCACACACAGAAGATCATGATGTGTACGCAAGTCTTGCGGGGGGGGGGCAGGATTAGCTGAGGCCTCCTCCCGCGCCCCCAGAGCCCCGTCGCCCCGAGATGGTTAATCTGGCTGCTCCGTTTCTGCCTTCCCCGCCAAGAGCTGAGATCAAGGGGGAAGTATGCAGTCCTCGGAGGCAGGGGTGTGTGTGTGCGTGTGTGTGTGTGCGCGTGTGTGTGTGTATGTGAGAGTGAGAGAGAGAGAGAGAGAGAGAGTGTCTGCATGGGGACCTCAAACGGGCGGAGGGAGGCTGGTACTCCATCCCGAAATCCATCTGACGGCGGCTTCCAAGCCAAACAGCCTTCAAAAGGGAAGATGTTTGTGCTCCTGCCCAAGCGGAGCTTCTCCCAGGTCGAGTTCAGGGAGCAGGGAAGGGGCGGGAGGAGAACGAAGCCACCCGGGGAGGAACCAACCGGCCCCGCTCTCACCCTGGACGGACCCACGGGTGGCTCCCAAAGCTTGCCCCCCCCCCAAGGTAGGGGGAGAACGGCTAGCCAGCCTTCCTTGGGTTCCTTCTCTGGCTGATTTGAGGGCTGCCCTCGAAGCCGAGCACAGGAGCCAGGATGGGGCCCTATTGGGTCCCCGACGGGCACTCCAGCCGCAACCAGACGGATGAGGCTGCCCGGCTCCTAGTATCCCTTTCCCTGATGGAGTGTCCCTCTCTCTGGGGCCCTGAGGAGCACCAGGCCAGCGTGAGGCCCCATCTTTGGCCTTTGCCCCCCTGCCTGCCACCTTGCAAGTGCTCCGAAAGACAAAGGCAGCCAGATTGGATCCTGGCCCTATAAGCAAACTCTCTCTCTCTCTCTCTCTCTCTCTCTGTGTGTATGTACAACGGGGGGGGGGGGTTGCTGCTGAGAGGCAGGAGCCTCCCTCCCTCCCTCCTTGGACTTCCTGCCCCCTTCCTGATCCTGAGGAGTGTCCAGAGCCCTGTTCCTTTCTGAGGGAGGGAGGGAGGGATGGGGAGTGTGCCCAGAATCCAACCCCCACCCCAGACCACCCAGCAACTGCAGCAGCAGCAGCAGCAGCAGGAGGAGGAGCAGCAGCAGCAGGAGCTGCTGCCTGCCGCCCCCCCCCGGGCCGCCCCCCCCTCGCCCGCCCGCCCGCCCGCTCGCTATCTGCCAGGTCCGCCTGTTTACCAATAACAGGAACCAGCTTTGCTGACTCGCCGGCCGGCCGGCCCGGCTGCCGCTTTATAAGGAGAGAAAAAGGAGAGCCAGCCTCTGAGCCGGACGCTGGGGCTGGAGGGATGGGATGCCTGGCCTTCCAGAGCCCCCCCCTCCACACCCACTCCCCCCCCAGCCCCGCCGATAGATAAGAGGAACAACGGTCCTCTGGGGCAAAGAGATGGAGGGAGCCAGAGGGGAAGGGGGTCGCCCCCCCCAGGGAGGGGGCGGGGAGGGCGAGGCTCCCTGGGGGTGGAGGCTCCACTCTAAGAAAAAGAGAGAGGGGGGGTCTCAGAGGTCCTCTAGTCCATCCCCTGAAGGCAGGGTGCGGCGGCAGGGCCCGAGGCTCACCACCCCTGACGGCCTGGATCCAACCCCAGGCCCTTCGAGCCCATCGCTCTCCACTCCCACCAGGGCAGCCCGGCCGCTAGCAGGGCACGAAACCAGGCCCACCCCCTCCCGGCCCGCCGGCTTCCTCTCAGGCACAAGGTTCAAAAGCTGGCCTCCTCCTCCTCCTCCTC
The DNA here is from genome assembly GCF_051106095.1 of Pogona vitticeps. Lineage (NCBI taxonomy): Eukaryota > Metazoa > Chordata > Lepidosauria > Squamata > Agamidae > Pogona > Pogona vitticeps. The sequence continues at coordinate 33,421,404 of NC_135789.1, read as the reverse complement.
CTCCTCCCACCCAGCGGCCCTTGGGTCCTGACGGCCCAAACAGGTCCTGGGCCGAGAAGGTGGGAGGGGGCCGGAGGGGGGCGCTGCGCTGCGTGGGCTCTGCCCGTCAGGACCCACCTCTCGTGGCCACTCGAGATGCAGGGCTGGCTACCAGGTTTTGCCGGGTGGAGAAGGGTCCCAGAAGGGTAGAGAAAAGCCCCCTGCGGCCAGAAACGGTGCGACGGGCTAGCCGAGAAAAGCAACGGCTGCCCAAGTTTTAAGGGGCCGAGGGACGCTGTGGTGGCAGGGGCTGCTTTGGAAAAGTCGGCCGGGCTGCTTCCGTCCCGCCAAACCTGGTCGCCCCAGAGGTGGTTTGGGCTGCAAGAAGGGAGCGTAGCGGAGCCCCCCCCGACCCACTGCTCCCCCTTCCCCCCCCCCCCCGGCCACTCACCGATCAGGGGCACCACCAGGATGAACTGCCGGCAGTCCAGCAGCTTGGCCAGGCCGGCCAGGTGGTCGATGAAGCCGTTGGTGTCCGGGACCAGGAAGACGGGCCGGATCTCCAGCTCCATCTGCCGCACCCGGGCCTGGTCTTTCAGCACCGCCTGGAAAAGCCCCCCCAGAGAGGCCAAGAGAGGGTCAAGCGTGCATGCGGGGGGGGGGAAGAGAGCAGGCACACCTCAGGCTCGCCTTCCCACCCTCCTTCTCTCCCACACGAGGAGTCTAAGGGTCCCCACACGGATCAGGCCTCCGGGAGTCTCCCTCCTCAGCCGAGCCCAGAGCTTTTATGTGTGTGTGTGTGTGTGTGTGTGTCCCCCAATCCCCACATGAGGTTTGGGGTTCTGGCTTCTGAGACTCCCAACTCCCAGTATTCCCCAGCCGGCACGGCCACTGACTGGGGGGGGGGATACTGGGAATGGTGGTCCGTCAAGCCACTGCCCAGGCAGCTTCACACACACACCCTCCCCAGTTGCCCTTCCTGAGCGGGGGAAACAAGGGGCCTTCTACCGATTCTTGGGGCTCCGGCTTCCAGGAACCCCAGCTGGCAATCCCTGTGGCTGGGGATGATGGGAGCCGATGTCCAGAGACAGCCCTAGAGGGCTGCCGGTCCACGGCTCCCGTGGGACAGAGAGCAGAGGAGCAAGGAGGCCGTCTTGGAAACACACCCCGCTTCCTGTGCGGAGAAGTCCTTTTTTTAGCGCCCGTGACCCGGTCTGCCCAGGAGCCTTGGCCGGCCCTCTGGCCCTCCTGGCAGCGGCGAGGGAGGCCTGTGCCGGCCGTCACGTCCCATCCTGCCGCCCCCCTGCCTGGCCAGAGAGAGAGGGCGACAGGATGTGCCTCTCGGGGACCGTGCCAAGTCCCCCCCCCTCCCCTGCAGAGGCTCTTCAAGGAGCCGGAGGAGAACTCGCCCCACCAGGGTTCAGAGGCCACGGGGGAGGTTTGTTTGTGTTTGGCAGCTGCCACCCAAGCGGGTATGCGCACGCACGCACGCACGCATGCCAGCAGCAGCAGCAGCGAAGGGAGTGCCGACATCCGGCCAGCCCAAGAGGAAGAGAGAGAGAGAGAGAGAGAGAGGGAGACCGAGGGAGGGAAGGAGCCTGGAGACAGAGGTCCGCAAAAATCAAGAGCACAAAGGCAGCCTCTGAGCATGTGCAGAGCTGTGCTGCCTTTTTCCAAGCAGGCGGAGAGAGAAGGGAGAGCGAGGGGAGGCCCAGGGAGCAACCAAACGTCCCCACGGCCTGCCTTGGACTCTGGACATCCCCGCTGGGCTCCCTCGCTGCCACGGCGGAGCCGGCAGGCCGGGGCTGGCCCTTCCGTCCCCGGCAGGTGGCTGTCCGAACGCACGTGCCGCCCCATTGTCTCCCGGGGTGGAGGGGGTGAGCAGGCTGCTCACATGCACGTCCGTGGGGGAGACAGACGTGGTGTGTGTGTGGGGGGTGTCTAAATATAGACCCCGGCTCTGCCCCCAGGGCCAGCCTGCGGCAGGGGCGGGAGAGGAGGAAGCCCCCCCCCAGAGGAAGCGCCTGGTGCTTCAGGTGGGGCCCTCGTCGGCGGCAGAGGAAAGGCTCCCTCTCCTGGCACAGAAAGGCCACCGTGCGCGCAGCCGGAGGAGGGGAGACAGCCAGCGCTTCTCCAGCTGAGCGCGTAAGGGCCCTCCGCGGACACGATTCTGTCTCCAGGGCATAGGAAGCCAAGCCAGGGAAAGCTCCCAGAATCCCTTAGCCCCTGCGCCTGGCCACCGTGGACTACGACACCCAAAATCCCTTGCAAGAAAACCTAATTTTTTTTTAAAAAAGGAATGGCACTCTTAGGAAGGGACTCTCTTGGACTGGCCTCCGAAGGCGGGCCGCTCTTTCCTTCCCTCCCTCCCTCCCTGACAGGCCCTTTTGTCTGCCCTCAAGGTTCCCCGCTCTCCCTGTAGATGCGGGGAAGGGGTTTCCTCAGAGGCTAGCCTCCCCCCCCGCCCTCGATCTGAGCAGAGACCAGAAGCGCCTCACAAATCAAAGGAAGGGGGTCTCTAAGCCAAGCCTTGCTCTCGGGACGCTCCGCTGGTCTAAGGCGAGGGCCGGCAGGATGGAGGGCGGAGGGGCGAGGGAAGCAGGGGCTGCTGGGAGCCAGGCAGGAGATCCGGACGCGTCCAGGCCGAAGGGGCCAAGAGAGCGCCTGGGCCTGGGCCTGGCCCTGCCAGCCTGGCAGAGTTCCTGCTGGGGTTCCCAGGGAGTAAAGGCTGCCCCTTCCCGCTCCTCCTATGGGGGACCCTGGGGATCAGGGCCTTTGCTGCCTCCTCCCCAGAGGGTGATTCGGGGCTGCACGACAGGGGCTGGCCAGCTTCAAGCCCACAGCTCCTGGGAGCGGCCTCAGGAACTGGGCAGGGGCTTCCTGGAGGGCAAGCTGGACAGACGGCTGTCTCTGCCGAGGCTGGCAGGCCCTGGGCCCGGACCCCTGGGATGCCGGCCGGGCTTTGGCAGCCGGGCCCCAGCCAAAGGGGGCTTTTGTCTTCCCTCGCTCTCGCTCTCGCCCTTCCCTTGCAGGCTCCTTCCTCCTCCTGGCTGGCCCGCCGTTTGGCGGACAGAGTGGCCCTTTGCAACAGGCAGGCAGGCAGGCGGGCAGGCAGGCAGGCAAGCAAACGGTGAGCCGGGAGGAGAGCGGCGGTTCTGGGCCGGCCGCCAATCGCCGGCGGGCCTGCATGTGTCCGCTCTCGCTCTCTCGCTCTCTCTCGCTCTCTCTCCCAGTAGGGCTTTCCGCAGCCCTGTTTTACAACCACCTCGGCACAGACTCCAGAGTTCACGCATCTGGCGAGACAGATGTGTTTGGCTCACATTCAAGGCTGGGAAATGAAGAGTTATTGAAGTGTGGAGGGCCCTGGGCATTTGGGGAGGGGGGCAGCACGGGGCAGCGAGGAAGAAGAAGAGGAGGAGAAGTTGTTAAGGGGGGGGGAGAGGAATTTCCCCGGGGCTGCAGGAGCCAGCCGGCTCCCAATGGGGGGGGGGCTGAAAGAGAGACAAGCCAGGCGGCCAAGGCCCGGGGCTCCGGGCTGGCTCGCCCCCCTGAAAGGTCCAGGACAGAGTGTCTGGTGGGCCCCGTGTCTTCTTGCTTGGAAGGCAAGCTGCCCACACCACTGGACAGAGGCGTGACTCCTTCTCTTGCCACAAAGGTGGGGCGGATGGGATCTGAGCGGAGCCTCCGCTCACCGGCCGGCACTCCCCCCCTCGCTCTCCCCCTTCAAGGACAGTGCCCACAGCCCCCCCCAACCGCCCCGCTGAGCTTCCTCCTGCCTCTGCCCCCGCAAGCCCTCTCCCCCTCCCGAGGAGCCCACCTGGATCTTGTCCTGTCGGCGCTGCTGCTCGGCCACCTTCCGGGTCAGTGCCTGCTTCCGGGCCCTCAGTTCCTTGATGTCCAGCTCTGTGCCGCTCCCTTCGGCCTCGGAGTCGTCCTCAAAGGCCTCGATCCGGACGTCCTCCTCCTTTCCATGGCACGGAGGAAGTGGAAAGGAAGAAGGGAAGAAAACACAGTTAGAGACCGATCCGTCCCCCACGCAAGAGAGAGCCACGGGTCCTCGGCGGTGTTTTCGCCGCTAAAAATAACAGACCAACGGGGCAGTGGGCATGGACGGGAGGGTGGACATCTCGTGCCCTGACCGCTCTGGACCTGGCCTTAAGCAGCCCAAACGGTTTCGAAGCCCAAGAGCTGGCATGAGGTGGGGGTCAGAGGAGTGGGCGAGGACTGGGGGAGCCGCCTCCTCGTCCCTACTGGGCCACGAAGCCCACAGGGTGGACTGGAGGCAGGGGGCAATTTCCCCGCAAGGCGGCGGTGGTGGTTAGGAGGACCACAGCGGCAGCCGGAGAGAGAGAGCCAGGCCCTTTCTCTGCACCTTGCTGGACAGAACAGCCACCCCCACCCGTCGGAAGGAGCCGAGGGGGGTCCCTGTTGGGGGCCGTGGAGGGGTGGGCAGCCCGGAGGGCAGGGGGGGTTTGAGGCCACTCCTTTAGATCTCTGTACAGCCTGACCCACATCTGAGGGGTGGGCTGGCAGGGATGCTGAATGTGTACAAATACACAAACTGCGCGCACACATGCATGCATCCTGCAGAAAAATCAGGGCTCCAGGAAGGAGCTGGAGCTGAAAGACAAGAGTAGAGATTTTTCACTCACATCAGGATGTGTGTGTGTGTGTGTGTGTGTGTGTGTGTCAGAAAGGGGGAGGGCCTACGCACCACCAGCACTCCTTCTTCCTCTACATGTATGTGTGTGTGTGTGTGTGTGTGTGTGTGTGTGTGTGTGCGCGCGCGCCTGGCAAAGGTGGTGAGCGCTTCTGCTCTGTGCTGGAAACTGCCCCCCTCCAGCCACCACTGGCCCTGGCCAGTCTCCCAAGCACCTCTGCGGGACACGCAGCCCCCAGCCTGAACCCTAACCCCTCTTTTCCCAGCCTTTGCTCTGCCCCCCTTCCCACCCCCACCCCCTTCCTGCTGGGCCTGGGCTGCACATTATTAAAGCCATGGTCCCCTCCCTCCCCGGCCCTCCATCCTCATTTGCAAAGCCCATCTGGAACTCATCGCAGTTGAGAAAAGAGAGAAAGAGAGAGAGGGTGTTTTTGGGTGGGAGAGGCTGGCAGGGAACAGGGGCACGCAGCAAGCGCAGCCCCCTCCCCATTACAGAGGGCTGAGGCTTCTCCCCCCCCCAGCCTGTCCCCGGGGCGACTGCGCCCCCCCCTCCCCAGCCTGTCCGGTACCTGATCTTCCCGTTGTTTCCCCTCTTGGCGCGGCGCTTCCTTTCCCATGGCGTCTGGGACGGGGGCCACGGACACATACTTTCCACCCTTGAATGCCAGCAAGGGCTCCTCTTGGCCACAGAGGGCTTCCAGGAAATACTTCAGCACCGTGATCCGTTTGCAGTCGGCCGCAATAACCTAAAGGAGCCAGGCCCCGGGGGGGGGGGGGGAAGAGAAGAGGGGAGGAAGAGAAGAGGGGGGTGTCAGGAGCACCTCTGCAGGAAGGGCAAATCCTGGTGGCCACCCCCCCCGGAGCCATGGAGCAAGTGGTATCCCAGGCTGTCCACCTCTCCCCCCTCCCTCCCCTCAGCCCAGCAGATGAGGGAAAGCAGGAGCTTCCCCCCCACAAACCCCCCACCCCACATTCCCTGGCCAGGCAGCTTCTCCACTGTCCACCCCCTTGACTGATTCTGCCCTGGGGGTGCCCGTTGGCATGGCCAGAGGGACCGTCCGCTGCTCGTGGGGCAAAACAGGCACCCCCCAAAACGATCCGTAAGGGTCCCGGCCAGATCCCAACCCGGAGGACCTTCCGTGAGCAAAAGGGGGCCGAGGGAGAGCCTTCCCTTCCTGCCAAGCTGCCCTGGAAGGCTGGGGAAGGATGTGCGCGCGCGCATGTCTGCACTTTCCAGCTGCTCCTGCTCTGGCCTTGGCTAGCAGGGGCTTCCTGAACCCCCGACATGGACGCCCCTGCGTTCCTCCTCCCGAGGTGTGCAGGGGCTTGGCTTCAAACCCATTCCAGAGGTTGAAGAGTCAGGGTGTGGCCGCAAGGGAACACAAGGGGGGGGGAGAAGGGAGAGGAAGAAGGCACGGATCCCCTCCGCTCACTGGCGTTCTTGCCTGCGGTCCAGCTGCGCTGGAGGAGGAGGTGGGGGGGATCGGGCGGCAGTGTGGATGCTGGGGGGGGGAAGAGTCCTGCTCCTTCCCCTGCAACAAGATGAGATGATCTCGTCCTTGGCGCAACCGCTGGCCAGACAGGACCAGGGCTGGGGGGAAGCAGAGCAGCAGGAGGAGGAGGAGGGGGAAGGCAGGAGGGCGGGCGGGCAAGCGAGCGAAAGACACGGATGGGGAGCGGCTTCTTTTTCACTTCGGGAGTTCAGGGAAAGGTTGATGCGATGCCTCCGGCTCAAAAGCGTTTCTCCCCCCCCCCCCGCACATCCTTGCCCCAAATCTCAAGCAGCGGCGCAAACACTCCACAGGCAACTCCGCGAAGGTGGCCAATCCAGCCAGCCGGGAAGGAATGGCCGGGCAGGGCCAGCCTCCGCTCACCCCTTCCAAGCCCCGGGGCTCAGGGAGGCTGGGGGGGGGGCCCACAGCTGGCCAGCTGCAAAAGGGATGTGGGTGTCCAGAGAGCCACTGAGTTTCTGCTTCTCCAGCCTGGCCCGTCTGTGGGGCGCCAGCAAGGAGGGCCTTGGTTTTCCCAGACCTGGTCTTAACCCCCCCCCCCGGCAAGACTCCCCCCAATCTCCTGGCAGGGAAGACTTGGGAGGCTGGAAACCTTGACACCAGAGGAAGTCCTGCTTTTGCCCCGATGGACTCCCACGACCCTCTCCTGCCCGCTAGGGGATTCTGGGAGTTATAGTCCAAGATCTCTTCTAGACCTCCGAACGGCCTCTGGAAGTATTTTGGCCCCTAGGATCGAGTTTTGTTCCCCCTCTTTTAGAGAAGATTGTAAAATGGGCTTTTAAAGAACATTCTCAGCCTGCTTGTAAAGATTATTTTTAATCTGGCTTTCTTCAAACTAAATGTTCAGTTATAAATAAAAATGGACCATCTCAATGCTGGAGATGTAAAATAAGAAAAAGGGGTCTCTATGCATATGTGGTGGGCTTGTGAAACAAGAAAGAAAGAATGGGCCCTGGTTTCTAAAGAAATTAGAGAAATTGTTGGATATAATATTCAAATATCACCAATTATTGCCTTATTAAATATAATTAAGAATGGCCACATTAAAAAAAGAACAGAAAGAGTTAATCATTATAATGGTCACAGCAGCAAAACTAATATTTGCAAAGAATTGGAAAAGCGATAAGCCAATTGATCTTGAAGATTGGCACAAAGAAATGTGGAGTTTAGCGATTCATGAAATGATAGCAAGAAGGGGAATGACAAAATATAATGATTTTAAAGAGGTATGGAATTTATATCTGAAACATGTCTTTGTGAAAGAGAAAGGTCCTAAGCCAGCAGAAGGATCCATGCATATTTTGAGTGGAATGGGGTGAAAAGGGATTAAAAGGATGTTTTGGTTACCTAGTCCCGAGGGTGAGGGCGGCACAGGAGGGGAATTATAGATGTATTGTATTGTCTCTATACACCTATTATGTTAGCGTTGTCCTTATTCATTTTCTTTAGTAGAATTTTAAAAAACGTGCCAGATCGGCTTCAAAGCCCTTGCCATCGGGCCTCTGGGGCAAAGGGCCATGTTGAAAACCGGTCCTTCAGAGGAATCCACCCAAACGCCCAGCCATCCTTCCCTCTAAGACGGCGCGGATGGCGCGGAGCAAGGCAGAGGGCTATCCCGGGCTGCTCCCCAACGGCAGCTGCAGAGACTCCTACGAACGACCTGTCGGCCACCAGAAAGCCCAAATGGGGAGGGAGGGAGGGGGGGACACCAGCAAGCCACGAGACCAGCCGTTCACGCAGCCTGGGCCAGGCAGAAAAAAGGACAGTCCCAGTGCAGCATCCCGGAGCGCCCTGAGGCCTCCACGGAGGAAAAGACAACAGGGTGTGTGTGTGTGGGGGGGGCTTCCCACCATGCCCGGGACCCCCTTGGGAAGCCCAGGAGGCTTCTCCCCTCATCCCTTATTCCCCTGAGCAAGGCATGTGAGCTCAAGATCTGCTTCTGTGCAGCTGCCCCCCCCCCGCGAAATCAGAAGCCTCTCTTTTCAAGGATGACACCTCGTTTGTCAACCCAGGAGCTTCTTCTCTGAGCGAGCCGCAAGTCCCAGCAGGACGCTGATGCCGAGGAGCCAGCGGGTGGGGGTGGGGTGGGGTATGAGCAACGGGGTGGTTCTCCTACCCCACTCATTGGGGCAAGATGGAGGGAGCAGAGGAGGGTGGTGTGTGTGTGTGTGTGTGTGTGTGTGTGTGTGTGTGTGAATTCCCAACAGGAATGAACGCCCCCCTTGCATCCCTGGAAAATCAGAGAGGGGGCACCGCAGTGGGCACTGAAGCCAAGAAGGCTGTGCCATCATAACCCCCTCCCCAATGTTTCAGACAGGTTTGCACACACCCATTTTCATCCCCCCCCCCGAGGGTCCAAAGTCACTATCTTATCTGCAGGAACATCGGAAGCAGCCTCCGACCGAGCCGGGCCCTGGGCATCCCTCTAGCCCCCCGGCTCCCTCAGCTCCAACGGGCCCTCCTCCCACCCAAAGGCTAACCTGGCGGGACCCTGCGCTTGGCTTCCCAAATCAGGGGAGATCCGGGATGGCAGGCTGGGAAAAAGGAAAACGAGACACACTCAAGAGCCCAGTTGCCACTTTGAATAAAGGCCATTCCGGCGGGGGGGGGGAGAGGAGGGGAAGGGTCTGGGGACCTCCCAGCTCAAAGCAAAAGGCCGACACACAGCTATGCCTGAGAGCGCCAGGTGTGGAGGGAGACTTCTCCTCTCTTGGGTCACCTCCTGGTGCTCAGAGGAAAGCAGGCTCTCCTTAGCAAGAAGCCAGTACTCATGGAGGTGCCTGCCGACCGACCGAACGAACGACCAGGGCACCCTGACCAGGCCAGGGGACCAGCGGCCACCCCTTTCACAAAGTTCCCTTTTGGTGACCCTGGCCTTCCTCCCCCCCACCCCCCCAGCACCCACCCAGGTGCAATCCTCCTCCCTCCTCCTCTTTCCCCCGTCAAGCCAGAGGCATCATCCCCCCCTTCCCCTTTCCTCTGGAGATTTCCTTGAAGTACATCCAAGAGAGGAGAGGAGCTCAAAGGAGCCCCCCCAGAGAAAAACACAGGCACGCAGAGTGACTCCCTCACTTTCAGAGGCAAATCTGCGCCCCTTCCAGCAGCACTTTTTCTTCCTTAATGATGATAATGGTAATACAGTAATAATAATAATAATACAATACAAATAATACTAATAATACTAATACTAATAGTAATAATAATTCACCCCATCACTGGGGTTCCTGGAGTCCAAAGGTAAAGAACAGCTGCTTAGAAGTGGCCTTCGACCCCTTCAGAGACTGGGCACATCCGTCAGTGGCTACTTCAGAGCTTGGGCAACGAGCCCCCCACCGAGGGCCACAGACACACCGTGGCCCCATCAGCCAGCGCCAGACCTCCCCGGGGCTTGCAACAGGACAGAGGTCATCGCCTGCTGCCTGCTGGGCAGGCTGAGCTACAAGGGCCATCATCCCCATCACCTTCCCCCTCCCAGCCCATCTGCCTTTCCCTTCCTCTTCCCTGCCAATCCCCATGTTTCTTGGGGGTGGGGGAAGATCTAGAGCAGGAGCTCGCCCCCTCCCCAAACTCAATCTATCCTGGGCTTCATGGTCGTGGCGCCCCCCCCCAACATACTGAATCTTGAGGCTGACTCATTCTGCCCCATCACCTTGCATTCTCCAGCCCAAAAAGCCAAAGGTGCCTCTTCTCCTCGGGGGGGGGGGGAGCTTTTCCTCAACCCTCCTGTTGCCAGACTGACCCACCCAGAAAGAAGCAGGGAGGTGCCCAACATGGGGGGGGGGAAACGACACACCGAGGTGCAGGGAGGGGAACTCCAGTCACAGGACTGGCTGTCCAGTCCCACCACTGGTGGCTGGTTCTCCCCCCCCCCACTGCCAAATGACCCAGACTCGACTAAGGACTGGGAACCCATCCTCTTTCCTCGGGGGGGGGGGGGAAGCTGGGACCGAAGACTCAAGACCCGGACCTGGGGCTCAGACTTGCCAACCTCCCTGTCGGGGAAGTGGGTGTATGTCTTGAGTACCAGCCCTCTCCTTCCCTTCCTCTTGCTCATCTCTCTTTCTCTCTCTTGGCCCCCCCCTCGGAGCACCCATCGGCCTCTTCCTCAGCCCCCCCCCCCCAGTCTGGAGAAGGGGCTGGCCGGCCGCCAGCTGTCACTGCTTGGGGCTCTGCCCTTGCCTGTTGAGGGAAGCGGGGGGGGGAGAGGGAGGGAGACAGATAAGGATCAGCCGCTCACTCGCTGGAGGTGATGGCACGCTTTCAAATAAACCAGGCATGACCCACAGCCCCCACTTCAAATAGAGCGCAGGAGGGGGGGGCGGGCAGGGTTGCTTCATGGCTTGACAGCTCCCTCTGCCAAGCGAAATTTATCTCCCCTTAATTGCCTCCAAGATCCAGCGAGAGGGGCTGCCACGTCAGCTAACACCGAAGAAGAGAAAGACGTGTCCGGTGTGGCTCCCCCCGAGGGCCCTGGCCGGAGAGAGCCCCCCCCCAATCTTGCCCTAGAAAGAGCCAGCCAGGCAGGCAGGGCCATCGCCACTGGGCCCGAGGGTGCGCGGGAGGGTTTGAGGCGCACCTGCTCGGAGGAGTGCTGCACTGGGGGTGGCTTGAAGGGGACCGGCGCCCGCCCGCCCGCCCGCCCGCCCGCGCCCCCTGGATGGCCCTTCCAGAGGGATGGTGGGTGGTTGGCACACACATACACGTCTGTGCGTCTGTCTCCTTGCAGGCCTGCTCAGAGTCTGCAGAGCTGCTCAGTCGGGGAGGGCGCCTGCCCAGTTCCCTCTACCCTCCGGGCCGAAGGAAAGCCCTATCGTCCTGCCCCCCCCCCCGAGTCCCACACGCCTGCAAGGGGTCAAGCCAGGTGGAGGGGGGGCAGGCTCCAAACTCCACCTGGGGGGGCAGCAGCTTGCCAGGCTAAGGAGCCAGGGCAGCCACCCCTTCTCCCCCTCTGCCCAGCCACTCCCAGCTGGCTCTTTTCTCCCACAGAGTTTGCCAGAGGTGGGGTAGGGGGGCTCCCTGGCAGGCCGTCTGCTTTGTGTCATCCACACACCTGCACAAGAACGCTGCTTCGCTCCCCCCCTGCCTCCCTCCCCAAGGCAAGACGCTCTCCTCCTCTGTTGTTGCTGCCTGCCTGCCGGGGGCCGTTTCCTCCCCACCCTCTCTCCCAAACCCATCGCGCCCCCCCACCCCCCATCTACCTGTGCAGCTGTTTCCTTCCTGGAGGCTGCAAATCCACACACACAAACACACACACACACACACACACACACACCGCCCAGAAGGACGCCAGCGGGAGGCTTCTGTAGGTGCTTGGGAACAAGACGGAACAGCCGTCGCTTCGCACCTGCCCCCCCCCCCCCGATCTGCACTGCGCTGGCGCCTGGCCAAGGCAAGCTGGCAGGGCGCCCCGGCTTCGGCCATCCACCAAAACTGCCCCCTTCTGGCACCGACAGCAGGCCTTGCAGCAGCGCCCCCAAACCCTGCCTCCGTCCCCCAAGGGGGGCTCCTTCTGGGAGGGAGCTCCCCCCAACCTCTGGGCCAATTTTCAATGCAGCCCACCCCTCACCCCTGTCCGAGTGGGAAGAGGCCCCCCCCCGGCCCTTTCCCCTGCCCTGGGGTTGCCGTCCCTCCCGGTCAGGGGGACCCTCCAGATCAGGCGATGGACGGGCGAGGGAGCAACCCTGCCCTCTCCCAGGGGCGTGACGGGCTCTGGCAGCAGCAGGACACGACAACGGTCCTCAAGGGAGCGGAACGGACCAGCCAAGCCCTGCTCAGGCACATCCGACGTCCCCCCCAGTCCCATCCTCCCCCCCCCCGCTGTCAGAGAACCAGAATTGGGGGGGGGGCACTTCAGCTGAGGCCTGGTCCCAGGAACTTTGCCGCCTGAGGCCACGGAGAGCTTGTGGCCTCAGAGAGAGACAGCTGGCTCGGCTTTGCCCCCAGAAAGGCTTTGCTGCGGGGGGGGGGGAGAGGACGACAAGGGAAGAAGCGTCGTCCAGCTGGCGGACCCCCCCAGGGCGCCCACGGCCGCTCGTCAGGGCAGAGCCGACGGGACTCCCGGGAGGCCGAGAGCCGGACTCACACCTGACTCAACGGCTCCCTGGGCTTCCCCTGCTGCACAGGGGCCGGGGCAGGAGAAGGGGGGGGCATCCTGGCGGGTGGGGGGGGAGGGGGCTAGGGGCTCTCCCCAGTTTGCCCCGCAAAGGAGAAAAACACAGCCCGGCTGGGGGACCCCGAGGGAGAGGGCGCCTGGCTTTCTCAAAACTGGTCCTTGGGAGCCCTTCTAAACCAAATGGAAAGTCAACCTGTGGGGAGCACGGGGGGGGGGGCAGCTCAGTCTGCAGGAGCCCCCTCCCCAAAGAAGAGCCCCCAAGGACTGCCCCGAGAGAGTGTGAACCTCTCCTCTGCCAGAGGGAGCCCCAGAGCCAGGACCACCGCAGGGCGCGACCCTGGCCAGGGTCCCTCGGCTGGCCTGGGACTGCCCCGGGAGGAACATGTCATGTCTGGATGGCCAACGCAGTGCAATCATCATCATCATCATCATCATCATCAATATCATCTTAGAACTGCAGAAGAACTGGGAGGGGCCCTATGGACCACTGAGTCCATCACTGAGAATCAAATCCCCAAACTTTGGCTCCAAAGCCAGAGGCCGAAACCACTACGCTGTCCAGCCAGCCACGGCAAGAGATCCACATCCGAGGCCTCCACGCGGCCACGAAACCCTGGGGGCCAGTCTCTCCCTCGGCCTCTACTGCACAGGGTGGTGGTGGTGGTGGTGGTGGTAAAGCAGGGGGAACCACGCGCACCACCTTGGGATCACGGGGGGGGGGGGAGAGAGGGAAGAAAGTTGGGATTATCAAGCAGTTCAGATGCCCCTGTGGTCCCCCCTCCCGCCTAATGTTGCCAAACGGAATGGGTGATTCGCCAAGTTACGCTTCTGGACTCCAACTCCCAGCATGCCCCACTGCCCGGGTGGGTGGCGTATCCCAAGCACACCAGAAAAAATTTACATATAATAAAAAGGCGCGCTCCCTCCAGGCTCTGGAGGGTGGGCAGAAACGGGAGAGCGGACAATGCCTGGAATTTCCCGTAGGCAGCTTATCTGGAGGCAAACCCTGGCACCGTCTACTCATCTGCTGGGGGCAAATATCGCTGGGCGCTGCTGTCCCCCCCCCATCTCCTTGGGGGCGGCTGTTTCAGATCTTCTGGGGGAACGAGGGTCACGGTGGCAGCAGAGGAAGAAGCCAAGGCTGGCGTGTGTGCGTGCGTGCGCATGGAGGGAGAATGTGGGAATCCTTGAAGAGGGAAGCGAGACTGCGGGCAGGAAGGAGGAAGTGAGAGTGTCCGTCCCTCTCTGTCCGTCCCTCTGCCCCCTCCATCAGCAGCCACCGCCGGCACCACCAACACCGCCATCACCTCCTCCCCTCCCACCTACCCCCCCCTCTGCAACCAGCTGACTGGGCTCGCAAGGCAGTGGTGCCCGATGCTCCCCTGTCAGCTCACTTATCGCTCTCCGCTTCCAGAGGAAGAAAGATAGCCCCGACCGGCTTCCTCCTCACACAGGGCCCTGCGGCCAGCCAGGACGAGAGGGAGGGGGCGGGCAGGGGGGTGAGAGGAGAACGCCAGGGGGGGGAGGCTGATCGGTGCCGGACGAGAGCCATTTGGAGCAGCGGGGGCGCTGGGCCAAGGCAAGCTGCGCTCTTTAAACAAGGGAGGAAATGACCGTATATACAGCATGCCAGCGCTCTCTCTTGCTCTCTCTCGCGCGCACACTCTCTCACATATACACAGAGACAGAGAGAGAGAGAGAGAGCAAAAGGAAGTCAAGCAGGAGGAGGGGGTGTGTGATGGTTTCATGACACAGAGCTGGGATGTCAGCGGCTAAAAGGTCAATATTTTCCCTTAACACCCTTTGCTCAATGACTTAATCGTGTTCCGTTTGCACAAAATCTGCTTCCCAAGAAGAAAAAGCCTGGAGGGAGGGAGGGAGGGGTGGGGAGGAGGAGGAGGAGGGCAGCAAGAGGAGGAGGAGGAGGAGGTGCCGTGGCCCGGCCCTGACCTTGTCCGAGGATTCCTCCACGTAGCAGGGCTCCTGAGGGGCAACCAGCAGCGGGACGAAGCCGGAGAGCAGGCGGTCCTCCTCCAGGCTCAGCAAGACCAGGTCCTCGTCCGGGTCCTTGTACAGGGGCACCTCCGACTGGTTCACCGCCGTCAGGATGTTGCAGAAGTCGGCCAGCGTGGCCCACACGTCCACGGAGACCCTGGGGCAAAGGGAGTGGGGGGGGGAAAGGGGACAAGAAGGGACAGCTTAGGGCCCCAGAATCTCCAAAAGCCCTCAAGGGACGCCTGGCCGACTTCCGACGCCCCTTTGTCAGGACTTCAGATTCAATGCCCGCAGGATTCTATTTATTGTAGAATGTAGACATTTCTGGATGTCCCAGAAATAAACAAATAATCTGGCAGCTGGCAGCACACCTCCAGGCCCTCTCCCCCCAGCCTTTTTTTGCCACTTCCTTCCAACCACAGTTTTATCCGTGTCACCTGTGTGTGTGTGTATATGTGTGTGTGTGTGTTTAAGGCAGACTGAGACTTCGCTGTCCTTCCCAAGGTGTGACTGGGGCTGCTGAGTGGCCAGGGAGCAGAAAGCATTTAAGCAAAAATACCTTAGATCTTACGTCTGAGGAAGTGGACTTGTCCACAAAAGCTCACATTAAAAAACGTAAAAGTTAGTCTTTAAGGTGCCCCCACGTTTTTGCCTTTTTTAAAAAAATACTTTTTATTTAGTTTCCACCCATAACGCCTCCAGTTCAAGGGGTCAGGAGCAAGCCTTCCCACTGGTTGGTTTACGTTCTGGTTTGTCTCTTTTCTAATTTTTTTGCTTGCCTTTGTTTCATTATTAACCTCAGCCCTTTTGCGGGAGGGGAGGAAGGCAAGGCCCTTCACACACACATTAAACACAGCAACGGACACTCTTCCTCGGCCCTCCAACTACCTGACCAAAAAAAAAAAAAAAAAAAAAAGTTATAAATTTGGGGCAGTTCAGCTGGGTTGGTGGTTGGTAAGGGGAGATAGATGAGAGGTGTCTAAAATAACGCAGATGATTTCCCTCCCCTTTCTCTTTCATCGTACAAGCCCACCACGCTGAGCGGTGGGAGAATCCAGAGAGATCAGAGGCAAGGTGGCTTCATCCAGCATGGAGATGGAGGAACTCACTGCCACAAGATGTCGCGACAGCTGCCAACTTAGGCAGCTTCACGAGCGTGCTGGTTAAATTCCCAGAGGTCTTATGCCGTCTCCAGAACGAGAGGCGGGGCGCTTCTCTCTGTGACTTTTTTGTGCCCCAGAATTGCTCTGACGAGAAACAACGCCCCACCGAGCCGAGGTTGGTTTCACTTCTGGCCACAACTTCACTCTCAAGCTCACCTTGGCGAGGAGGCGTGCCGTGCGTGCGTGCACAAGTGTCACCTCGCGGGCCCACAGGGCTGAGAGTGAGAACGCAGAGGGTGCCACTTCCTCCCCCTTCAGAGTTGCAAAGAGGTGAAACCTGGAAGGGCCCCCGAAAGGAGCCCTTTCGAAATCTCAGAACCTCAGAAACAAATTCCACCTCAGCCTGCGCCCCTCTGAGTGCCAGGCAGGCAGAGAGAGCCCAGGAGCCCTGCGCCTCGTGCCCCATGCCAGAGATACTCTCGAGGAAGGGGACCTGGGGAGCGGGCAAAGGGAAGGGGAGCCCAGCTGGGCTCAGATTCCCTGGGAGGGCCCCAAGGCCTGAAGGTACGACGAGAAAGGGGGCACAAACAGGGAGAGGGGGGCTCCTACCATGCCTCCCCCCTCCCCATGACCTCTTCCCCCTCCCCATCCCAAGCAAGTGGCTCCAGGTGGACAATCTGTACTCATTTATTTGCTGGAATCAACCTCCGAGCTGGGGCGAACAGGAGGGGGGGGGGCGTCAGCGGGTGTAGGAAGCACAGCCATGAAACGAAACATCTTGTTTTCAAGAGCGTCCTGGGAGCCGGGAGGAATGAGCGGCCATTAATCACAGCCCCGGCACACCACCAGCCCTCTCTCGCCTGCGCCACAACCGCCAGCCGGCCGGCCGACCCACCCGCCAGAAGGAAGGAAGGAAGGAAGGGAAGGAAGGAGGGAGGGAGGGAGGCCAGGAGGGGCCCCGGGGCCCTCGGCCAGCCGGCCCAAAGCTGTCCAGGGCTGCAGGCTGAGCGCTCCCCTTGTCCCGAGAGCAGGCTCTGGCTGTCAGAAGCGTTTAAGGGTGGAGGAAAAGCACACAAGGCAGGGGAACGGAGGGGAGCAGGGGCTGCACCGGTGGGTGCCCGGGGGTCCCCATGATGTAATGGGAACGGCTTAGCCCTGCTCGACCAGTGTGAAGATCAACAGAGAAGAGAGAGAGAGAGAGACAGAGAGAGACAGAGCGCTTCCCAATAAGGGTTAAAAGAGAGTGAACTTCCTACGACCCGCTGCTGCTGCTGCTGCTGCCACCATCGCCATCATCTGTCAGTCCATCCGCACTGGAGGGAAATGACAGAGGCAGGGCCCCTATCCGCCGCTGCCCCCCCCCAATGCCTCCGGCCACAGTCCTCGGCCTTCTAGCCTTGGGGCCCGGCTGCAGAGAGAAGAGCCTGGCTCTGGGCCATCTAGGATGACAAGGATGGGGGGGGCAGCAGGGGGGGCCTCCTTGGGAGGGTGCTGGGGGTGCCCCTGGCTCTCTAGGAAGGTGTGGGGTGGGAAGAGTTGGAGGCTGCCCTCCAACCAGGCACGGTGGCTGGATTTCACCTCCCTCTGTGGGTGAGCCTCAGGGCTCCCCTCGGCCAGGCTGACCCAGAAAGGCGGATTGGGGGGGGGGCCT
Source organism: Pogona vitticeps (assembly GCF_051106095.1). Classification (NCBI taxonomy): domain Eukaryota; kingdom Metazoa; phylum Chordata; class Lepidosauria; order Squamata; family Agamidae; genus Pogona; species Pogona vitticeps. The sequence goes on along the minus strand of NC_135789.1, from coordinate 33,404,393 downwards.
CCAAGAGAAAGGAATCAGGGAAAGGGCAGAAAAGGCTGGTTGCAGAGACCTAAACCTATGTGCGGAGCAAGACTCGTGGTGCGTGCGTGCATGTATGCATCTGTTGAGTGTGTGGGGAGCACAAGCCAGGCCCGGGGCCTTCTCCTACACCAGCACGCGGGCCACCACCGAAAACAGCATGACCCCCCCCCCCATGTTCCTGGCTTGTGGGGCCCCCGCAAAGGTGGCCATTTCCTGTGTAATACCAGCCTGTTTAAACACACACACACACACACACACACACACACACACACACACACAGACCCTCACCACCGCCAGCAGCAGCTGCACAGCAAACCCGGAAAGTGCCCTGTGGAAACAGCCCTGCGCTGCGGTCCAGATGGCAAACCGCTCGGGCCCTTTTGCTCTCCCTCTCTGGGAGGGAGGGAGGGAGGGAGATGCATCCGCCTCCGTCTCCTCTGACAATCTCTTGTCCCTGTGCTCCCCCCCCCCGGCGCCCACACAGACTTTGAACAACCCACCCCGATGGCCTGGACAGGGAGGGTGGGTCTACCTAGCCCTTTCCACCCCCCCTTCCTCACTGGGACAAGAAGGAGGGTGGAGGATTCTGGAGGCGCTCTCGGGCGGTGGCCCCGTGGACGTGGGAGGCCAAGAGAGGAATGAACATGGGGGAAAGAAAGGTCAGCAACATAAGCCAGGCAGACAGAGAAGTCTGGCTGGTTCGAAAGGAACACCGAAGAAGGAAGTGCAAGAGCGGGACTACAGTGGAAGGTTAAGAAGGCAGAAAGAATGGCTGCCGCCGGGTAACGGCTGACGATTCAAAAACTGAGATTACTGAAGGTGTTTCAGCTGTCAATCCAAATGGCCAAGAACTCAGAAGAAGGCTGGGATTTCGAAGGGGGAGCAATTCTCAAGGGTGAGGATGTGCCCCCGGAGACCGAGGTCAAGATCCGTCTCCACTGTGGTCTCCCTGGGGTACTGCGGACGTTGTCCAGTGAAGAAAAACCGACAGGGCAAAAGCGACGACAATTCTCCCTAGGTATAGGAGAGGAAAGCTGCACAGGCACCCGGGACCGCCAGAGAGACCCACACATGGATCGCGGATCAATCTGTTTCGCTAGAAGGGAAAAAGACGTCGCCGAGGCTATCGCGCTTCGGGAAGATCCCAAGAAGACAGGATTCCCTGGAGAAGAGACCCGTGCTATGACACATGGAAGGCAGCAGGAAAAGAGGAAGCCGGGCCGTAAGATGGACTGACTCCGTAAAGGACGCCATGGTTTTTCCTCGGCGAGACCTGCGCCGGACTCCTCCACGACAGGATCGCTCGTGGGGGGGGGGAATCGTTAACTCACAGAATTGCCATAAAGCGGAAGCAACTGGGTGGCCCTGAAAGGCAGCCACCTCTGGAGACATGGGGGGCTTTCCTCTTTTTCCATGCCCCTCCCGGGGGGGCTGTCCAGAGGGGGCAGCCCTGAACGAGATGGAACAAAATTCTAAGATGGGAGGAGAGGGGCTCCTTATGCCGCCGACCAGCTTCCTTCCTCCTCCTCCTCCTCCTCGGGTGATGAGGCAGGTACGTGCTTGAGAGACCAGCTTCGGAGTGGAGGAATCCACGCATGTAAACCACAAGGTTCAGGGACTGAGAGGAGGAGGAGGAAGAGAATCTGGAAGAGGTCCTAAAGCCCCATCTCCCCCACTCCTCCCCTCCCCCCCAAAAAAAAAACACAAACCAAAGGTTCACCCTCTGGCCCGACTCCCTTCCGGTCCTGCTGGATCCTTGCAAGAGGGGCTCAGGGACTGGAAACATGCTCTAAAAAGGGGGTGAGAGTGTCTTTCAAGAAGAGGCGCCTTTCCAGGTGTGCGTGCGTGACCATTGCGCACGTGGGGGGGGGGGGAGAAGAAGGGCTCTAGGCATTTTTTTTTTTTACTGAATGCCACTGTTTAGGGCCAGGAACCTGGGTTGATACCTGCATGTCAAGAAAGAAGGGAAGTGGAATCCCACAGCGAGGGGCGAGGGGCTCCAAGGACACGTGGAAGGAGGACACCCGCACCGTCTTCCTTCGGGGAAGAACGAACCACCACACACACCAACCCTCCTGTGCACGTCAGAGCCAAGGGGTGTTGGGGGTGCTGCCCCTTTCTTACTGGGAGGGGGGGAAAGAGGTGAGAACAGCTTCTCACACTTGGCTAACCTAACTGCCCCCCCCAATCACGTAAGGCTTCCTTCCGAGCCCTTAGGAAATGCCGGCACCCTCCCCAAGCCCCCAAAAATCCTGCACGCCCCCCACAGCTGGCGTGTGTGTGTGCGCGCGAAAGAGAGAGAGAAAGCAATGCCACATCCTTCCTCTCCTCTCCCACCAACCCCCCCTCCCCACGGCCAACCCTGCCGGTGGTGAGAGAGGGGGCCCCCCCTCCTGTTTCCCCTTGGACGACTCTGAAAAATCCAGGCGGGTGATAAATGCGTCCCTGGGCCAATTAGGAAGATATATAGCATCGGAGTGGCGGAGGAGGCCGGGAGGAAGGAGGGCCCGGGCAGAGGCAACGGCAGCAGCCTAGCCAGGCAGCGGAAAAGCCAAGCGCTCGCTCTCTCTCTGGAGCCCCAGCGATGTTTCCCATTATGTAACCCTGGTCATGGGCAGGCCGCCAGCCTCAAATGAGAAAGAGACTCTGGCTTGGCACCCGTTCTATTTTCCTATCCTCGCTCAGGGTCAGCCGAGTGTCATACAGCTGCAGAGAAAGCTCCGGGGATTCAACCTGGGAACGGCTCCAAGGCCCCGAGACCGGGGTTCAAGTACCAGCTGAAAGCAATAAACCCAACCAGGGCCGAGCTCAGCCGCGGCGGCGGCAGCGGCAGCAGCAACGGCCACGGCTGCGTTTTGAGCCGGCCTCGGAGACGGGCGAGGGGTCCCTGGGAACCGAGCTGCAGGGGCGGCAGGGGAGTCCGACCAGCCAGGGGGTGCCGGGGGGGGGAGGAGGAGGAGGACAGAGTGGAAACAGGGGCCAAATCAAGGCCAGATTTCTTGGGGGGGGGGAGAAGAGGCTGCTGGAGTACGGAGGCGGGGGGGGGTGCTTCAAGTGGGGAGGCCGGAAATTCAGACCTGCCTTCCTCAGGGAATCTAGTAAGAACACCCCCGCCACGCACACACACACAACAAGCGCACTCTAGTTCCCTTGCACCTACACTCTGTGTGTATATATGGGGGGGGAGACGCAAGAGTTGCCAGAGGCCCCACCCAGGTTCCTCACCCGCCCAAGGCCCTTCAGGTCCAGTGGGTGGGAGAGCAGGAGCACCGGGGGGGGGGCATCCACATGCAAGGCCAGGTTCTCTGCTGTGGGGCTTTGGGTGCAGGGGCGACCCACAGCACGTGCAAGCCACGGGGAGGAGAAAGATGCCCGGGGAGCGTCCTGGGGAGCTGACCTTCCGTGGCTGCGCGCTGCTCCCCCCCCGGGGACAACAGAAGGGGACAAAGTGCCAGGAGAGCCGGCCAGAGGGGCAGACTGAACATTCGGAGGTGGGGGTGGGAAACTTGGTGGGGGGGACTGGGGAGGGCTGTTCCCTCCCTTTCTTACCCACTGGCTGCTGGGGTGCAGGTGAGTCCCCATTTCTCTCCCAGCGTCCCTACTTGTCAAAAGGGAACTGACCTCATGGGGTGGGTGACCTCCGTCCCCCCGAAAAGAAGCCGGGAGAAGCAGCTGGCCGAATCTCCCTTGCTTCCAGGGTCCCTCCGCCCAAAGGTGGGGTAGGTGGGGGGTGGTGGAAAGGGAGTGGGGGGGCTAGCGGGAGGAAGAAATCTGGGTGGCTGGCCAGGCTCCCCTCGGAGTGGCCGTGGCCGCAACCCTTCGGGAAGGGAGCCGGGAGTGGCAGGAAGTGGGCTCCTCCGAGCGCCTGCGCGCGCCTCCCAGAGGGGCTTGTGCTCCTGCCCAAAGATGGGCAACGGTTCCCATTCGCACGCAGCCGCCCTCCCGCCCACCCCGGCCCTCAGCAGCCAGCAAACAGAAAACAGACCCATCCTTTCTGTCTCCCCCCACATCCAAAATGGGGCCCAGCACTTCCTGCGCGAGATTTCCATTTCCTCAGCCAAAACGGGGAAGAAGAAGGAGGAGAAGGACAAAAAGCAGCCGCCAAAGAAGAACAAGCAGGCATAAAGGGTGTGTGTGTGTGTGTGTGATGGCAGCAAGAGAGAGAGAGAGACAAGAGGGAGACTGAACGGCCATCCTGCATGTGCCCCCCCCTCTCCTGCTGGAGAGCCTTTTCCATCTCCTCCCATGGGGAGGAACAGGATGGGGGTGAAGGGCGGGGAGGGAAGGATGATGGCCCTTAGGCCTGGCAGAGGCAGCAGGGAGAATGAGCAGAGAGGGAGACGGTCGTGTGTGTCCCCCCCCCCCCAAGTCCAGCCCCACCCCTGACACGCCCGAGATAACAGAGAGACCAGGAAGAGACCGAGAGAGCTGGACCGGGAATGGAGTCCAGGGGTCCAACTCCACCGTGGGGCTTGCGGGGGGGGGGGTCATGCTTCCCGCCCCCCAGTGCCTCTCGCTCTCCCGGCCTCGCCCCCACCTTGCAGGGCTGTGGGGAGGCTCAAACAAGGAAAGGGGGCCAGCAGAGGAGAGGAGAGGAGCTTCCCTCTGGCAGCACAGCGGCAGGGCTGGAGCCAGAGGTGGTTCTCGGAAGCCTCAAGGGGGCTACAAAAACCCCTCCCCTGGCTACCGGGGGCCGGCCAGCCAGCCCTTCTCACCCTGGCCTACCTCGCAGGGTTGCTGTGATGGTCAGGAGGGAGGGAAAGAGCTGTACGGACTGCCCCGCCTGGTGCTTACCAGAGGAAAAGTTGGCGACGGAAACAGAATCAACAAATATGCATGTAGAAATAAAAAAACTTCTTCATGGATTGCTGCCTTGTCGTGGCGAAGGGGCTTGAGTAACTCAGAGAAACTATGGGCTATGCCGTGCAGGGACACCCAAGACGGACAGGACATAGTGGAGAGTTCCGACTAAACGCAATCCACCTGGAGTAGGAAATGGCAAGCCACTCCAGTATCTTTGCCAAGAACGCCCCATGATCAGAAACAAAAGGCTAAAAGATATGACGCTGGAAGATGGGCCCCTCAGGTCGGAAGGCGTCCAACATGCTACTGAGGAAGAGCGGAGGACAAGTACAAGTAGCTCCAGAGCTAATGAAGTGGTTGGGCCAAAGCCGAAAGGACGCTCAGCTGTGGACGTGCCTGGAAGTGAAAGGAAAATCCAATGCTGCAAAGAAAAATACTGCATAGGAACCTGGAATGTAAGATCTATGAACACTGGGAAGCTGGAGGTGGTCAAACAGGAGATGGCAAGAATAAACATCGACATCCTGGGCATCAGTGAACTAAAATGGACAGGAATGGGCGAATTCAGCTCAGATGATTATCATATCTACTATTGTGGACAAGAATCCCTTAGAAGGAATGGAGTAGCCCTCATAGTCAACAAAAGAGTGGGAAGAGCTGTAATGGGATACAATCTCAAAAATGATAGAATGATGTCAATACGAATCCAAGGCAGACCATTCAACATCACAATAATCCAAGTTTATGCACCAACCAGCATTGCTGAGGAGACTGAAATTGAACAATTCTATGAAGATTTACAACACCTTCTAGAACTGACACCAAAGAAAGATGTTCTTCTCATTCTAGGGGACTGGAATGCTAAAGTAGGGAGCCAAGAGATAAAAGGAACAACAGGGAAGTTTGGCCTTGGAGTTCAGAACGAAGCAGGACAAAGGCTAATAGAGTTTTGTCAAGAGAATAAGCTGGTCATCACAAACACTCTTTTCCAACAACACAAGAGGCGACTCTATACATGGAAATCACCAGATGGGCAATATCGAAATCAGATTGATTATATTCTCTGCAGCCAAAGATGGAGAAGCTCTATACAGTCAGCAAAAACAAGACCTGGAGCTGACTGCGGTTCTGATCATCAGCTTCTCATAGCAAAATTCAAGCTTAGACTGAAGAGATTAGGAAAAACCACTGGGCCACTCAGGTATAATCTAAACCAAATCCCTTATGAATACACAGTGGAAGTAAAGAACAGATTTAAGGAACTAGATTTGGTGGACAGAGTGCCTGAAGAACTTTGGATAGAGGCTCGTAACATTGTCCAGGAGGCAGCAACGAAAACCATCCCAAAGAAAAGGAAATGCAAGAAAGCAAAGTGGCTGTCCAACGAGGCCTTAGAAATAGCAGAGAGGAGAAGGGAAGCAAAATGCAAGGGAGATAGGGAAAGTTACAGAAACTTGAATTCAGACTTCCAAAGAATAGCAAGGAGAGACAAGAGGGCCTTCTTAAATGAACAATGCAAAGAAATAGAGGAAGATAACAGAAAAGGAAAGACCAGAGATCTGTTCAGGAAAATTGGACATATTAGAGGAACATTTTGCGCAAAGATGAACATGATAAAAGACAAAAATGGGAGGGACCTAACAGAAGCAGAAGACGTCAAGAAGAGGTGGCAAGAATACACAGAGGAATTATATCAGAAAGATGTGGATATCCCGGACAACCCAGACAATGTAGTTGCTGACCTTGAGCCAGACATCCTGGAGAGCGAAGTCAAGTGGGCCTTAGAAAGCCTGGCTAACAACAAGGCCAGTGGAGGTGATGGCATTCCAGTTGAACTATTTAAAAGCTTGAAAGATGATGCTGTTAAGGTGCTACATTCAATATGCCAGCAAGTTTGGAAAACTCAACAGTGGCCAGAGGACTGGAAAAGATCAGTCTACATCCCAATCCCAAAGAAAGGCAGTGCCAAAGAATGCTCCAACTACCGTACAATTGCACTCATTTCGCACGCTAGCAAGGTTATGCTCAAAATCCTACAAGGTAGGCTTCAGCAGTATGTGGACCGAGAACTCCCAGAAGTACAAGCTGGATTCCGAAGAGGCAGAGGAACTCGAGACCAAATTGCTAACTTGCGCTGGATTATGGAGAAAGCCAGAGAGTTCCAGAAAAATATCTACTTCTGCTTCATTGACTATGCGAAAGCCTTTGACTGTGTGGACCACAGCAAACTATGGCAAGTTCTTAAAGAAATGGGAGTGCCTGACCACTTTATCTGTCTCCTGAGAAACCTATATGTGGGACAGGAAGCAACAGTTAGAACTGGTCATGGAACAACTGAGTGGTTCAAAATTGGGAAAGGAGTACGGCAAGGCTGTATATTGTCCCCCAGCTTATTTAACTTATATGCAGAATACATCATGCGGAAGGCTGGACTGGAAGAAACCCAAGCCGGAATTAAGATTGCCGGAAGAAATATCAACAACCTCCGATATGCAGATGATACCACTCTGATGGCAGAAAGTGAGGAGGAATTAAAGAACCTTGTAATGAGAGTGAAAGAGGAGAGTGCAAAAAACGGTCTGAAACTCAACATCAAAAAAACTAAGATCATGGCCACTGGTCCCATCACCTCCTGGGAAATAGAAGGGGAAGATATGGAGGCAGTGTCAAATTTTATCTTCCTGGGCTCCATGATCACTGCAGATGGAGACAGCAGCCCTGAAATTAAAAGGCGCCTTCTTCTTGGGAGGAAAGCGATGACAAATCTGGACAGCATCTTGAAAAGCAGAGACATCACCTTGCCAACAAAAGTCCGAATAGTCAAAGCTATGGTTTTTCCTGTCGTGATGTATGGAAGTGAGAGCTGGACCATAAAGAAAGCAGACCGCCGAAGAATTGATGCCTTTGAATTGTGGTGCTGGAGGAGGCTCTTGAGAATCCCCTGGACTGCAAGGAGAACAAACCTATCAGTTCTAAAGGAAATCAAGCCTGAGTGCTCACTGGAAGGACAGATCCTGAAGCTGAGGCTCCAGTACTTTGGCCATCTAATGAGAAGAAAAGACTCCCTGGAAAAGACCCTGATGTTGGGAAAGTGTGATGGCAAGAGGAGAAGGGGACGACCGAGGATGAGATGGCTGGACAGTGTCTGCGAAGCAACCAACATGAACCTGACACAACTCCGGGAGGCAGTAGAAGACAGGAGGGCCTGGCGTGCTCTGGTCCATGGGGTCACGAAGAGTCGGACACGACTAAACGACTAAACACACACACAATAAAAAAAACTTGGTTGAAAGTGAGCCCTCCTGGCTTCTTAGGAGGAAGGGGCTGAGGGAGAGTGTGGGGGGGGGGGGCTGAGGAACGAGGGTGAGGGTTCAAACAAACAAAAACCCTGTGCAGAAACTCAGTGGGGGGGGGGAAGAGAGGGACCCCCCCCAGTTCCTTTTGGGGAGGGCTGTCTCATTCTGGGGCTAAAAGGAGGGGGAAAAGGCCCGCCTGCCCGCCCCGTCCCGACCCCGCCGTGAGTGGACATACGATGGGGGCAGCTCCAAGGCACTAGGCGGGGGGTTCCAGGTGTCCGAGTGTCCGAGCATCCAGTCCGACCAGACCTTGACGCTGGGCAGAAGCTCCCTCAGGTCTGCAGGCAGGGAAGAGACTTTAATGCCGTCGTCTTCAGAGGCACCGTCCGGGCCCTGAGTGGCTGCTGGGGAAGAGGAAGGGGGGAAGAGGAAGGGGGGGCTGGTTATGGCACGCACGGTCTCCCCGGATGGACACCCCTCCCCGAGGGACACCTCATCCACCCCCCAGGCCCTCGGCGCTCAGGGCCAGACCGGAGGAGACTCTCCTGGGTGAGAAGGAAAGGTGTGTATGGGGGGGCAAACTGAGGGGGCTTAGGCTAGACAGGCTGCCCCCCCAAGGATGAGCCAGGGCCTGCCATGGAAACTGGGGGTCCCCTTCAGGGCAGGGGGGCACGGCTGCTTGCTGGCAACCCTCCCAAACCAGAACCCCCTCCTTGGGAAAATTCCTCGGGAGGGCTCCCAGCCTCTCTCCCCTCCCCCAGCATGACTTCCACCCAGCCATGGGGTGGGGGTGGGGGGGGTTGGTCTCCTCCAGGCCTCCCCCAGAGGGACCGGCTTCCTTACCATCTCTGGGGCTGGGAGGAGCTGATGGGAACCCAAGGGGGGGGTTGCGTGTGTGTGTGTGTGTTCTGGAGGTTCCCCACTTGCAGAGCTCCTTCCAGCCCCCCCCCCTGAGGTTTTAAGGCAAACCTCTACACAGGCCTAATTTTAAAAAGCGGCCGCCAGACTCCGGGCTTCTTTATTTTTACCAGCTGCTGTGGGGACCGGACACCACCGAGGACATCCGCCTGGTTTCGAGACAGGCCCGCGTGGTTGCCGCTTTGCAGGACTAGCAAAGAGGTGTCAGCGATGGCGGGCGGGCAGGCGGGGGGGGGAGGCTACCACCTCCCAGGGCAGACTGAGGTCCCAGAGACCACCTCCAGCGCCTTCCACTCCAAGACCCATCGCCCGCACTCTTGCTCTCTCTGCCACAACCCACTACATGTGGGCTGATAGAGCAGAAAGAGGCTCCTCGTTTTTCTTCAGGCCCATGAGGACTAGATGCTTGCTGTTAGGAGGAGGAACATGCCTCGGGGAGGTTGTGGGGATGCCGGGGGGGGGGTGACTTCCTTGCCTGCAGAAAACTCCTGAGGAAAAAATCCCCTGCATTTCCAAACAGAGAGAGAACAGGGCAAGAGAGGATGAAAGGACCCCCTCTCCCAGGTGAAAAAAAGCCGAAACTCCAAAGATGATGATGATGATGGGGGAATAAGGCAGGTTCCGAGGACCCAGTGCCAGGGGTGGGGGTGGTGAGGCAGACAGAAACGCTGATCCTGCTCGCCCCCCCCCATCTGGCCCCCAAAGCTGCCAAACTTCGCAGCCAGGGCAGAAGAAACCAGGCCGCGAGTCATCTCGGGTTAGTCATGGGGAGGGAGTGTGTGTGTGTGTGTGGCTGAATGGCACCAAAGGCTTCTTCTTCCCTCCCCTACCCCCCCCACCCCTCCACTCCTGAGGGTCTGGGCTCCTCTTTGCCCTGTTCCTCCTTGGGGCAGTGTTTCCATCATCCTACATGTGAGCAGCTTCCCCCCCAAAAAAAGAGCAACTGCAGATCCTGGAAGGAACCGGACGTTAGAAGCTTCTGCCCCCCCCCCCAGGAGACACTGGGGATGAGCGTATTTGTGGCGAGGGCGGTGCCACCTTCACCATCACAGCCGAGGCAGAGGATCCGAAGAGGGGCACAGAACCTCCCTTGGAATGGGGGGGGGAGGTGAGCAGAAGGCAGGCCACCCTGGGGTCTCGCATGCGTGGCCAGCGACGCCGAGGGGGCCCAGGCCGGGTGCCGGTGACTGCGGCCCTCCTGGCAGGGAAGCTGCAGTAGGATCTGCGCCCCCTTCCGCCCCCCGCTCCCCCCCAGCGAGGCCAAGGTCAGCCTCCTGGCCCCCCCAACTCACCCAGGGCGACGTCCCGCAGCAGGCTGGTGCAGCGCTTGACCAGGAGGGAGAACATGGCGAGCCCCAGGGCCGTGGCCTGTTCCTGGATCACCGAACGGCAGTCCTCCGACAGGCACTCTGTGGGAGGCGGGGGGGGGGGGGGAGAAGAGGCAGGTGAGCATCGGCCCCACAGCCCCACAACCAGGAGGGGATGGAGAGAGGGAGGGAGAGAAGGAGGGAGGGCCCAAGGCCACCCGGGACCCACCCATAGCTGTGCCTCTCTCTCTGGCCATCCCCAGCCCAGGCAGCAGGGATCCTCCTCCTCTGGTTGGCTCCCTTGGGGCCAGGTGGGCTCTCGGGCCAAAAGGGAGGACAAGGGTGCGCGACTCCCGGCAGAGGCCACTTCACAACCCCCACCCCTGCCTTCTGGGGGGCAACTAATGGTGTGGGGCTCCCCGCCAAGGAAGGGCCCCAGGAGCCGGGCTGCGCGGTCCGTGGGTTGCCCACACACAGGCTTTCCTGCTGGATCGAGGACCAGCCTCTCGTTATCACCCCCAAATAGGTTCACGTTATAATTGAGGGGCTGGCTTTAAAGCATTACGGGCGGAATCGAGGGGATCAGGCGTCCCATCCGACACAGCCTGTCGAGGCCTGAGTAAGAGCCGAGGGCTTTAGAGTCCTGACTCAAAGGTGACAGGAAAGCTCATCATTGAGGTCAAGGAATGGATGGTGACTGCCGTCTCTCTCTCTCTCTCACACACACACACACAAAGACACACACAAACACACATAAACAGGCCCCAAAAGACTGGGGGCAGAGAGCACTGAACCTCTCGCGCTCTGCCCAACCTCGGCGTTCTTGAGCTCACGGCCAGCCGACTCACGGGACACACACAGAGCCCTGCAGGGTGGCGTCTGCCTCGGTCGGATCCTGTTTCCAACAGCCCTTCTCATCTTGCTAAGTGATTCTAAGCCTGGCCTTTGAATTTCTCACGCCCACGAGCGGAGGGGGCAGACGAGGCGGGAGAGCTCCCGCATCCTGGTTTTTCGCGTGGTGCTAACACGGCCCCAGAACAAGACTGCAGGGGGGGGTAACCCAGGCCGCCACACAGATGCCACATGGCGGTAGGCAGGAGACCTGAACCCGTCCAAGACATCTGGCTTAATCCCCACCACGAGGCAGAGAAAGCTGCGGAAGAAAGCTTCCCTCCTGGCAAACCCCCCCCCCAGCAAAAGGGACCAAAGACCTCCCCCCCACCCTGAGATATAAAAGCAAAGCAGGGCTCCGTCTGGAGAGAGTGTGAAACCACGCCACCTTCAGAGTCTCACAGGACCCCCCGGCTGAGAAGAAACCCTTCTTTGAAACTCAGAAGGGGGCACAGTGGAGGCTGCGTGCCCCCCTCCCAGATGGGAACGCTCACCCACCCAATCCAGCCGAGTCCAGGGAGAGGGAGGAGGCCGTGCCTTTCAATGAGATCAAGGCGGCCCTGCACGGCCGGCCGGCCAGCCCACCCTCGGTTTCCGCTCAACAAGTAAATAACGAGAACAATTTTCTAACCGAAGGCAGGGCCCGATTTTGGCAGCCCGGAAGAAGGGGTGGCTTGTGTGTCGGGGTGGGGGTGGTTCCTTCCTCGCGCCTCGTCCCTGCCCCGCTGCCATCGATCCCAAGCCCCAGGGCGGTTCCGGCTTCCGGCCCTCCTCTACCTGGGCTGCCTCGTGCCCGCCAAGAGGCGTTGTTCCCGGTTTCCCAGAGAACATAATATTCATGGAAAACATAAACCAACTGTCGTCAAAAGTTGTGGGGCTCAGGAAGCGCCGCCGCGGCCAGGAGCGGGGCCGCCATGTGGCCGGATGTTATGCGATTCCAATTAGCACGATGCATCTTTCAGCGGCCGTCCGCCACGGCCCAGGGTCCCCTTTCTCTGCTGGGAATCCGAGAGAGTCCCGGTCCTTGTTATTGTAACTGTCAAGGAGCGCTTAAGCAGATAATCTCCAGGAAAAGTGATAAACATGATTCCCCTCTTTCTTCCTCCCTCCCTGACTGGCCGGAGGGTGTGTGTGTGTGTGTGTGTGTGTGTGTGTGTGTGTGTGTGTGTGTGTGTGTGTGTGTGTGTGTGTGTGTGTGTGTGTGTGTGTGTGTGTGTGTGTGTGTGTGTGTGTGTGTGTGTGTGTGTGTGTGTGTGTGTGTGTGTGTGTGTGTGTGTGTGTGTGTGTGTGTGTGTGTGTGTGTGTGTGTGTGTGTGTGTGTGTGTGGCTGGGGCTGGGGCTGGGGCTGGGGCTGGGGCGACCACCAGGTGGGCACGCAAGGGGAAAAGGGCTGGGAAATAGGGAGCAGGGATGGTCCCACCAGCCCACCTCTCTGCCCTAAAAAAGCTGGCTGACAGCACACCGTCCCATCCCAGCGGAAAAGAGCCACAGCACTGCCTGCTCTGGTGGGCACAGGGCGGGGGGGGGGGCGGGGGCGCTGGCACTGGCTTGACCGACCTCCAGAACAGCCTTCCACTGGATGGGGCTACAGCCTCGTTACTGCCTCTGGGCCAGACGGGATTTTTTTTTGGGGGGGGGGGGTCCGTGAAGCACGGCCTCTGGCCCCAACTGAATGAGGCTGATAGAAAGCTGTGCCGTCTTTTGGATTTCACAGGACTCCAGGTCGAGAAGAAGTTACCCTAGAAATCTTAGAAAGAGAACCGCCTGAGACGGGGGTTGGGTGGGGGTTTTTGTTTTGTTTTGTTTTTTCGGAGGGGATGGCCTTCTGGACGTGGGACTCCAGAGGGAGAGAGGCCTACCCAAAGCAAGATGTGGGGACTGTTCTAAAAGAAGGCCTGTACAAACGAGCAGACTTTTAAAAAAAACAAATGGAAGCAGGGAGAAGAGAGGCCGAAGGTCCCCACCCGTGAGCCCAAATCTAGGCAGCGCCCAGGGGCCGGCAGCTGCTCAAACCGCAGGGGGGCCTCCGCCCCATGGGACCCTCCTCTCGTTTGGCAAGGGGCTCGGAGCGCTTCTGCCCAGGTCTAGCGGGGCACAGAGATCCACCACGGGGTGCGTGTGCGCGTGCAGCCCTCGCCTGTGGAGCAGCTGCTGCCCTGGTGTTTCACCAGCAGCTGAGCACAAACGGAGGGCAGACTCCGCTCCCCACAGCTGGTGGGGCATGGCAGGAAGCCACCTGACGGTCCGCCGGCCGGCCAGCCGGTCTCCCTCGCCCGCCCCCAGGCCTGACCACCTGGAGCTCGAGAGGGCTGCCCTTGGACACTTATGGCTTGGTGAGTCACCCCTGGCCAGACGAGGCTGGCACCGGGGCAGGGCCTCCCCTCCGCCCCAGACACCCAGTGGGGCTTCCTGCAGGAACAAGACAGGAGAGGAAAAGAGCACAGCGTGAGGAGGACAGTGGTGGTGGTGGTGGTCGGTGATGCAGCAGACAACAATGTGCATGCACGCACGCACACACACACACGGAGAGAGAAGGGAAGGGAGGAGGGAGGCCAGCCAGACAGGAATGCAAGCCCCACAGCTGGCCAGAGGTGGGGCAGGGCGAGAAGGAAGTGCTCCAGCTGGGGGGGGGGCTTCTTTTGCAGACCAAGACAGGGGCCCAGCCCCACCCCGCTCCTCAAAGGGAGAACGTCCCTGCAAAACAAGGCCGAGCGTCTGGTCACCTCCAGCCGAAGGAAGGAGGAGACGACAGAAGAGGCTTCGTTCTCAAAGGGGTGGAGGGACGCCAGGGGTCACCTAGCTGGACCTTCTGCTCATGCGTGGGGCCGTGGCAAAGATGCAGAGACTGAGGGGAGGGCAAGGGAAGCAGGCCTAGCCGTTGCGGTAAATGAGGTGGAGGAGATGGAAGCCTGAAGCCCCCCACCTCCGTTCGGCCCCCTCCTCACCGTGCACCCCCTGCCCCCTTGGCGAGCTGGTCTCCTCTGGCCCCAAAAAGCACCCACTCAGCTTCCCTTAGGGGGAAAAAAGAAGGTGGGGGGGGCAGCAGATGACCCTCGGGTTCAGCAGAGGCCGTGCGGAAGCCCCCAGTCTAGTCAGGGAGATCCTCCCTCCCCCACTCCCCTGGCACCTGGGATTTGGGGGAGCCCCCAAAGTGCCTCTTCCCCCCTCTGGGTGGTGGAATCTTTTTTTTAGTGGGGGGGGCAGCAATCCTGGGCCCCCTGCTCTCCTCCTGCTGGCCTGGAGCGCCAGGCTGGCTCACCTCCGAAGAGAGACAAGAGAGGGTGTTTTGGCCCAGAGCGGCTTCGATGCACACGGGCCCCGTCTGGATGACTGGGGGCCGGTCCCGCTCTCCGGTTGGGGCAGAAGTGGGTCCCTCAAAGGCCCCAAGTGGAAAGTGGGGTGCTGGGGGGAACACCCCGTATAAAGGGAGAGTCTGAACAGCACCCTCAGCCTCCCGTCTCCCTGCGCTTTCCAGCTGGCGTAAGGAGAGGCTCTGTGGCTTACCCGTGTGCAGGAGGCGGACGCCTGGACCACGGGGGGGGGGGGGCTCCCCTGTTGGGTTTTTCCCCTCCCCCCAAGCTGGGCCAGGTGAAGCCGGCTGTGGAAAGAGGGAGGGGGGCGAGAACACAGCGCAGCCACGACCCTCCCCATGGAAGCTATTAGATACTCAACACTTTGCTAGTCCCCCCCCCCCGCCCTTGCCTCCTCCCCCCCCAACCGGGGAGCTCAAGTCCCTGGCTCCAGGACAGGAGGCTCTCCTCTGACGTAACCAGGAAGCAGCTGCAAAATTAAGGAATCCCTCCTGACATCATAAAAAGGGTCGACGGTTTACAGGGGAAAGTATAAAAATTAACGACATATTCCCAGCCATGGCCGCGGGGCCAGCCTGCCCGGGACATGCACAGGAAGCCGGGCCAGGCAGCGCCTGCATGGCCTCCACCGGCCCAGCCGGCCGGCCGGGGTCCTCCACCCCACAGCCCCCCTGGCCAGGCTCACTCCTCTTGGAGGGCACACAAACAGCAGGCCTGGACGGACCGTGTGTGCCTTCCCCCCCCCTCAGGAGGGAGGAGAGGGGGCTGGACCTCCACCGGACCCTCGCCCTCACCCGCTCTGGCTCTGCATGTGCCTGGCAGCCTCGCTCTCGCCTTCCCCTGGAAACGGAAACGGGCGCCGCTGGGGCCGGGGCTAAAATTAGCTCGGCCCTTTTCCCGGAAGTATCGGTGGAAAGAGGCTGCTGTTTTTAGAAGGTGTTATTCTCAGAAATTTCCTGAAAAGGGCCCCGAAGCCCAAACAGGCCGAGAAACCATTTCCACCCCATGCCAGGACGACAGGAAAGAGGGTGGCGGGGGCGGTGGGGGGGGGTTGCCAAGGAAGGCAGCCTGGAGGTCGGGCACGGCTTGTCCGCCCCCTGAACTCCTAGCCCTCCCCACCGCCGGATGTCCAAACAGGACCCTACAAAATATCTGGGGTTCCCCCCCCACCCCACCCTCTCAAAAGAACAGCACCACCTCAGCCTGCAAAACCAGCTCCCTCAAACATCTGGAACTGCAATCATCCTCTCCAGTCAGTGCTGCCCAGGACAGCAGGATTTGGACAGGATGGGGAGGTGCCATCCAAACTCTCTCTCTCTCTCTCTCTCTCTCTCTCTCTCTGTGTGTGTGTGTGTGTGTGTGTGTGTGTGTGCGTGTGTGCGTGCGTGAGAGAGAGAGAGAGAGAGAAATCTCTCCCCTTCCTCTCACTAAGGGGGGGCCCTTCCTTTCACCCCGGGGGGGGCACCCAGGGCCCCAAAGGCTGCCTCCCCTCTTCTAAGCTTCCATAGCCCTCGTCTGGAGAAGAACTGACGGCCCCAGTGATTTAAAGAAGATGCACGCACCCCCTCGGACGTTTCTAAAGGCTTATCTAGACAGTCCAGGCAAGGAAGGGCCTGCCATCCTCACTGGGAGCAGCCTGCGCTAGCTGCACAATCTGGCTTGATTTACTCTCAAAACAACAACAACAACAACAACAAAACCCCACACTTCTGCTCCGATTCCCTTTCCTCGTCAAGACAGCGATGCTGTGGTCTTCACACACTCGGGGGGGGGGGCGAGAGCAGGGATTCACATTCCACCAGCGGAACATCCAGGTGTAGGAATGGTCTACCTGTGAATCCCAAAGCACAGCGGCCGCTGCCTTTTCCTCCAACTGAGGGGGTTCTGAGTGACAGCTAGTTGGAAAACAAGACACACAACCCCCCCCAGGCAGGAGAGGGCCCGACACTCGCTTGTCCCCTTCTTTTTCAGACTGCAGGGAACACGATGCCAGCGATGGAGGTTTACCTTCCTACACTCTCTCCCCCCCCCCCCCGGTAACAGAACTGCAAGCTTCTGGCCCTCATTGAGATCAAAAAGTAGAGGAAAGGCAGTGCCCAAAATGTTGGGGGCGGGCAAGGGGGACAATGGGGCTCCCACCCTAGCCCTCTTTCCCTTCTTGGGGGAGGGGGCAAGATTTGGGAAAGCTGGGAATAGCTCAGCAGCCTGGGCCACGGCCACGATTCCTGGCAAGGGGGAAAGCATCCTCAACCGTGGGCAATGGTTTCAACTTTGACCAGGAGTAGCTGCGCACACTCGGGTCCACGGCCGAATAAAACATTTTTTCACAAATTTAACGCCAGCATGTCTGTGTTTGGAAACTCTGAAGGAGAAGACGAAGGGGGGGGTGAGAGAGAGAGGGAAAAGGGCCCATGTTGTATGGTTTACTACACTGGAAAAGGTGCCAGCAGAGTTTCAAAGGAAGGGAAGTGTATAACTGTTTCCTTTTAAATGCTTTTTTTTTTCCAATGGGATCCATTGAGGGAAAAAGGGCTGGAACTAACTAAAACATTATTAAAAACTGTTACGGAGAGAGACAGAGAGATGGAAAAAGATAGACCCCCAAAAAACACAGAGGGGGGAAAAAAAGACACCCAATGAGGTGGAATTGAAGGGGAGAAAGAGGAGGCAGAAAAGGGGTAAAGAAGGGGGCGTGACACGGCTGGGGGACCCACACGTGGGCCTGTGGGGGGGGGGAAGTGAGTGCAAGGAAGCCTTCTTGAGCCAGCAGACGCCACGCGTGGTTTTGCCCTCGGCTGGAGCTTGAGACTTTTGGGGGGGGGAAGGTTTTGTCCAGGGAGAACCACAGGGGGCTCAGGGAGGGGGGTGCACAAACACCCCCAGCCCCTTAGGAAAGCAAAGGGTTTTTCCAGAGAGAAAGGGCCTGCTTTGCCAAGAGGGAGGAGCGCCTCCCGTGCCAGGATGCAGAGTGGGGGGGGTGAGCAAAAGGCCCTCCTCCGAGCGGGGCTCCCACCTCACCCCAGGGGCGAGGGGCTGGAGCCAGGATTTTTGGGCACCTCCCGAGAGGTGCCCAGGTTGGACTGGCCGGCCAGCAGGCCCATGGGAGGGGCGAAGACCCTCGGCCCAAGCACTGCGGGGAAACTTGAGCCCCCTCCTAAGTCCAACATTTGCACCAAGAAACCTCCTCTGGTGGGAAAACCCCTCCCAAAATACCCCTCCCAAGGCACGCTCTGGCTGCCAACGGACACAGGGCTACCACGCGCCTCCCGGCCCCCAAAATTGCGGATTCAGCCCAGGGCCCGTGTGGTCGGCCCCTGGCTTAAGAGCCTGCAAAAGGCTCTTTCCTGTCCGTTCCCAGGAGCCCCTGTCGCTCTGTCAGCACTGAGGGCTAGAAGCATGGCCTTCTGGAACAATGCCCGCCAAGAGTGGGAGAACGCTGGAATCCGACCCTCCTGGGGCGCCCCCCCGCTGCCATGGCCTCACGAGCCCCCCCCCCCCCCCGCGGGAGAAGGAACCTGCAAGGAACCGGCAGGCACAAGATGCGCACATTTGCCTCCCGAGGGTGGACGCCATCACTGCCATCTCTCGGCTGGCACGGAACGATCCTGAAAAGCCGAGACGCCTAACTGCACGGCCAAGCCCCTCGTCCTCGGGGAACACACGGAAGAGGCTGGTGGCAGGCCCCTGGCACCTCCGAAGGAGACACAAAGGGTCCCCGCGGATGAAAGCCAAAGCCTGCCACATCTTACTAACATGCATCCACAAGACTGGGATTCCGCCCACCACACGCACGGCCGCCGTCTCACTTGTGGCTGGGAGTTCCACAGCACAGCTCCATGGAAGACTTTGCTCTGCCTGTCCTGAGCCTCCCAGGGTTCAGCCTCGGCGCGCTCCGGCTCCTGGCCTCCCCGCCATTTCCTGCTTCGCCCCCTCAATCCCTTCAGCCCCTTTTTCAACCCTCGCAGGCACTCTGGTCACCCAGGAGAGAACCTGACCCCCCCAAGTCCCCCCTCCCACACCTTGTGGGTTCTGGGTGTGGGTCTTCCAGGGGTGTGTGTGTGTGTGTGTGTATGCTCGCATGCCTCCCAGCCTCTGGTTCTCGGGGTGCCTGGACTGAAGCTGCTGCTGCTGCTGCTGCCGCCGCACACATGTGGAGGGATGAGGGGAAAAATAAACAGACAGACAAAAGAATGAGGCGGCCCTGCCAACTCCGATCGGGCCCGACGGCGTTTAAATGCTTATCAAGCTGAGAAAGAGCAGAGTTCCTGGAAGAGCGCCCTTTCTTTCTTCCCGTGCCAACGCCAAACGCCCTCGAGGACGGGTACAGGCCAGGCCCAGGGGCCAGCGAGCAGGCGGGTGGCCGGGAGAGGCTCATCATCCCACCCCACCCCACCCCTCCCGCCTGTGGCTCACAAAGAGATGTTAGCGTTTTTCATTCCCACTCTTATCATCACCAGTCTCAGATCTGGGGGCTTCCAACGGGCCAGATTACCTACGGACGCCAGGTGAGAATAAAAGGTTCCCACCCTCCTGAGTTTCGCAGAACAGGCAAAAAAAACCTTCCGGTGGTGAAGGACACAGCGCCACGATCCACGAGAGCGACACGGCGTGGTCCCTTGGTTTTATGGGCCAGATTCCTCCCGGCGGCGGGAAGGCTGGCATTCTAGCAGAAGTCAGAAGCTTGGGTGGAAAACGGGGCAGAATGCCTGGAGCGTTTGTGAGGGAGCCTGCCCGAGACCATGCCAGCCGACGGTGGCATGGGAGAGGGATCGGCCGGGGCAGGGAGGGGGGGAGGACGACTCCTCCTGAGGAAGGCCACGCTGGAAGTCCCAGGCTGGCCAGGGGAACATGGGATCTGCCATCCTGTATCCGTGGCCTCCTCCAGCTCTATGAGAAAATCCCCAGAGAGGGTCCGATTGACAGGGCACCTCCCCTGCTGAGGGAAGCTGCCCGGGGGGGCGGGGGCGGCACTCAGCCCCACAGCTACTAGGGCTGCTTGCTCCACCCTACACTGCGGACAACTGCCTGGGGCCCAAAGCCGGGGCACCATGCGCCCTTCCCGGGTCTCGGCTCCAGCCCCGGACGGTTCCCCTCGTGCAAGGAACGAAAGGTCGCAAACCCATCGGACTGCAGAAGGTGGCTGCAGTGACCCGAACCCGGCGGGTCTCCTCTAGAACTGGGGTCTGGATTCCTTGCAGGGGAGGCACCCGCATCTCCCACCCGAGGCCCGTACATAGCCCACGGGGTGCACTTCCCGAAGACAAGCCGGCTTTTTGACCGGGATTACTTTAATTTGCTAGCTAACCGACTCCAGCTGTGACTGGAGGGGGGGGAGAGAGGGGGGGAGAGCTAACTATAGCACAAAAGCAGGGCTGGTGTGAAGGCCGGCAACGGCTTGCACGCCTTCCCCCCCCCCCATTCCAAGCAGTGCTATAAAAAGAACACGGCACCATTTTCAGCCCCACTAATTCAAGCCCCGGAGAGCCCAGGTCTGGAGCGGCCCTCTTTCCCTTCCACGCTCACCACCCACCCGGCTCGCTCGTATTTTGTCTTCCTAAAAGCATTTGTATTTCGGAGGGGGGGGGGGAAGTGCCACTCTTTTTTTGCAACAGCCCAAAAGCCTCCCAAAGAAACAAACAAGAAGGGGAAAGAGAGAGAGAGAGAGAGAGAGAGAAACGAACCCTCACAAAAAACCCGCTGATAAAAGGAAACGAGGGAGACGCGAACAATTGAAAACTACCTAAAAGCTCGGGGAGAGGTTTATTTTATTAGTTCTTAATAAATATCTTGCAGATTTCCTGCAGGAAATACACCAGATCACATGTAGAATAGTTAGATACTGATGTCAACGGCATGGCCAGATGAAACCTATTAGGGGCGAAGCCACAGCAGGGCGATCCGCGCGCAAAAAAAAGGCTGCGCAGCACCAAGGCGAAAGGGAGGCGGGCGGGCGGGCGGGGTGGGGGGAATCTCACGGCCCTTCCAAATTCTTCGAGAGGTAAAAAAGTCAGCCAAGACACAGAAAGAGAGAGAGAGAGAGAGAGAAAGAGGGGGGAGAAGAAGAAGGAGAAGGAGGGGAGGGGAGAAAAAAAAAACCCACATCCTGCTTAGGGTCTGCCAGCATTCTCAAGTGCCCAGAGATTAATTCTGCGTCTGGCTAGGAAATGTGACTTTAAAGCGTTTTTCGGGGGAGAGGGGGAGCAGGGGAGAGGGGCTGAGGAAGGTTGGGGGGAGGCCAGGCTAACCGGGGCTGGCACCGGGCCACTCTCCCCCCCTTCCCCCGTCCCCCCAACCCCAACCTCCCCCCCACCCCCGGCACAAGCTATGTTTCAATGTAGACAGCAGTAAAGCCCAACAGACTTCGGCTCCTGCCAGCGGCTGCTCGGTTCGCAGGAACGGCAGCAGCTGCAGCGCGTCTTGCCGCTCGCTCGCTCGCTCGCTCGGCAAAGGCAGAGAGAGGTGGGGGGGCGGGCAGGCAGGCGCTTCCGCTCCCAGGGCTTTTAAGAGGCAAGCGGGAGGGAGGGCGGGTGGGGAGCTCAGTTGCTGGCCCAGGGGTTGGGATGCCTGGCCGGCGCCCCCCCCCCGCTCTTTCTCTTCCTTCTTAGGAGAGGTGTCTTTGTTGCTGCTTTCTGGGGGGGGGGGGCGGGGGGGCAGAGCGCAGACCCCCACTCCCAGCATCCCCAAAGCAGCCTCTTCCTCCCCGTCCCTCCTCCTCCTCCTCCTTTCCCCCTTCGGTGCCAGGCCTTTCTCGGAGGGGCAGTCTCGTCCTGATGGCTTTTCGTACATCGGCCATGTGGAAAAAAATCTGTCCGGGGTGGTGGCCACGGAAGAAAATAAGTACAGTGGTGCCTTGCTTGATTGCTTCGTACAACGAAAAATTCACTTAACGATGGCTTTTTCGGAGCAATCTTGTGCTTCACTTAACGATTTTCCCTATGGGCAATTTTCGCTTAATGATTTCGGGACCATGCTTCGCTTAACGATGACAGTTTTAGGTCCCCTTGTTTCGCTTAACTTTTTTTTACAGCCCCGTTTTTGCTATTTTTAAAATATTCTAAAATGTTTAAAAAATATTTAAAACGCTTGGAATCGTTAGTGCACCTAATAAAACCTTCGTTAACTTAATTTGGCTTTGTTCTGAGTCTTTTTGAATTTTTTGTGAAATTTTCCCCCCATTGAAATAGGCTTCAATGCATTTCAATGGGTTTCGCTTAACATTTTTTCCTATGGGGATTTTCGCTTAAGGATGGTAATCTGTTCCAATTGGAACGGATTATCTGGTTTTCAATGCATCTCTATGGGAAATGGTGTTTCGCTTAACAATATTTTCACATAGCGATTTTTTTTTTTGGAACCAATTAAAATCGTTAAGCGAGGCACCACTGTAAAACGACTGCCACAGCCGCTGAGGCATGGACAGCCCCACCTTCCCCCTGCCCCCCCCGGGCCAGGTCAGGGTCTCGCTCTGAATCCCACCTCCTGGGGAGCCCAGATGGAGGGGAGACAGAGAGCGCCCCCTACTCCCCGCCTGGCGGGAGGGTTTCTGGGAGGCCT
This sequence comes from Pogona vitticeps, assembly GCF_051106095.1. Classification (NCBI taxonomy): domain Eukaryota; kingdom Metazoa; phylum Chordata; class Lepidosauria; order Squamata; family Agamidae; genus Pogona; species Pogona vitticeps. The sequence continues at coordinate 33,382,292 of NC_135789.1, read as the reverse complement.
CCGACTGGCTGCGGAGAAAAACCTTCCATGCCGCCCTGCTTTGGGCCGGCGCGCATCGCTTTGTGGGGGGGGGGGGAGACGGCCCTTTTGGGACCTCCTTTGCTTTCAGCAGAAAGGCGGGCAAGGATGGGAAGGCAGAGGGGCTTCAGAGCCTTGGGTACGGCTAGCCCATGGGGCCCCCCTTTGACAGGCCCTCTCCCTCAGGGTGACCAACCATGCTGGGGAGGGGTACGTGTCAAAGTTAGAGACTCCCTGCCCGTGAGCGGTGGCAAAATAAAACCCTAGTCCTCATGGTTCCAGAGAAAGGCTTGAGTTATACAGGAAGGCAGCCTTTAGAGGAGCAGAACGGTCTCCCCTGGCTGGAAACGGGGCCTCTCGGGCTTTCGGAGAAGGGCGCTCAATTCCTTGCCCTTCCCAGAGAGAGTGCCGGGGGGGGGTGTTTCCCAACGGGTGGCCTCCCACTGGCAAAGCCTTTCCTTCCTTCCTTGAAAGCTCTTTTCCTCCCCCCCCTCCACACAAGCATTCAGTGCCCGAGGGAGGCACCCTTTTCCCCATCACAAGCCAGGCTCGGATCTCGCTGAGGATGATCAGAGGGCCCCCAGGATTGTCTGCACAGATCCAGAGCAACTGCCCTACCACTTCAGGCACAGAGAAGGGCCCTTCTCACTGCTGGCAACTCAGAAACAACCTTTCACGGGAGGCGGGAGGGCCTCTTCCTCTGGGGGCTGCAAGGACCCCCTTCTTTCCAAAGGGGCTCCTCGGGGGGGCCCTGCACGGGCAGGCTAAGGGCCGTCTGGCAGGGCTCGAAGACGCGGGGCCAGTTCAAAGGCCACTCACTCCACAGTTATAAAAGCTATTTCCGTCACTCAAGTGAGGGATCAATGCAGTGGACCCACCTGCGGTGGACCCACAGACACCTGACCCTCAGCACCTCTGATCCTGCACCCCTTTAGGGGCCAAACCGTCCTTTCTGGGACAAAGAGGTGTGGACGGAAGTGCAGATGGAAAACCAGCAGGGGCCACTTCCTTGCAGACGTTACTGTTTCTGCTCCCAGAAGCCGGAGGTTTCAGGCTTACCTGCGTGAGGGACTAATTTTACAAGGCCACGAACCCCAGAGAGCAGGCAAACCCGCGGCTATTTTTACTGACAGCTGAGAGAACCAGAAACCCACCTTGAAGGGCCTTCCGGCCCTCAGACGTGCTGCGTGGTTAGCCTAAAGGTGCAGGCAGGTTTCCCGTCCTCATAGAGGAACTCCCTCCCTCCCTGCCTTCTCTCCACGGAAGACTAGAAGGCCGACGCAGAGCAGCGCCCACCACTGGGAAGAGGGGCAAAGGTGGGGGGGGGGGGAAGGAGGAAGGGGCAGCAAGACAGGGAGAAGCGATCTCGGCGGTGGCCTCTGAACATCCTACAGTGATTTATAGGAACTATAATCCAATAATATTGCAAAACGGAACAGTGTGTCTGAGATGCGTTTGATTCCAGAAATTATAAAACAAATCATTAGAGCGAGCGAGAGAGGAAAGCCCCACAGAGTCCAGATTTGAATAAATTGGGCACAGATGGGAGGGGGAATTTCGCCTCCCCGGCGGAGGTGCCGCAGCTACAAAGCACGGCTCCAATTAGCTGGCTTGTAAAGCCAAGGAGTCTTCCACCACCCACCAACCCCCCCGCCCCCCCCAAAAAATTACAGAATTAAAAAAGAAATCGACATCTACATGCAACACAGAAAACATTCCCAACACGGCCACGGCCAGGATGAAGGGGACACCCTTGGCTCTGCCCGGTGGAGGTGCAGATGGCGAGCCCCCCCACACCAGCCCCCCCCCCAGGGCAGGGCTGCACACAGGCAGCTTTAGAGATGGTGTGGGGGTGGGGGTGCCCTCTGCTGCTGCCACCGCTGCCACCTCTTGGGGGGGGGGATCCGGACGCAGCCAAGAAGCAGAGCTCCTGTGGGAGGGTGGGAGGCTTTGCCCCCCCCCCCAAAAAAACCCCTGAAGAACGCAAGAGGGCATCTAGGCAAATCCCCTGCTCTTCCCCCCACACACACACAGACACACACTTCTTAGGGAGAAGGGGGAAGGGGCTGGACCTGCAAGGGCCCAGGAATCGGGCAAGCCTCTCCCTTCTGTGGCTCTCCTGGGTCAGAGATCCAGAGGTTAAGGAGACACAGACCGGCTGCTAGGAAGGCAAAGGAGGGCAGGACACCCTGAGAGAAAAGCTCCCGGGATGCGACTCCATTACCCCCTCGCGACCCCCCCTCCCAACCATCCCATGTCCTACGTGCATCAGGGCCTTCAAAAGGGTGACTACCCCCCCCCATCGAAGGGCTTCGGCCATGAAGCCCTCGGTCGTTTCCTGGCAAACCCGCCGAGCCGAGAGCGTGTGCTTCTCTCCCCCCCCCGCATGTCCTTCTAGACCTCGCCAACCCTCCTCGCCTCCCCCCTGCCAGGCACGCCTGCCCTCCCCGCCCCCTGTACCTTTGGGCTGGGAGTTATAGACAGCAAACATGTTGATGGCCATGAGCTGCAGCATGCGGGGGCTCCCGACCGGGGAGGGGCTGTGCGCCAGCAGCGCCCGGAACTCGCTCAGGACCTCGGCGGCCACAGCAGAGAACGTCTCCATCCTGCGGGGGAGGAGAAAGAGACAAGGGGGGGTCAATGCTGGAGTCCCCCAGACCTAACACCCCTCTTGCTCCCCCAACAGGCTGAGAGCTCTGCGGGACCCCACTCCAACAGGGGGAAAGAAAAAAGGCCGGGGGGGGGGGAGCAGCCGCTCCAGAGCTGCGATGGAAGAAGCCGGCCAGACCTGGCCTGCTCTCCAGGGGTGGCCGGCCTCTCCTGAGGGATCCGATTAAAGGGCTGATTTAATCCAAAGCAAGGGCTGCTGCCGCCTCACACCTAGCCGGGCCGCCACCTTGAAAGACGGGAAGGTCTCGACAGGTTTTGGCCCAGAAAGAGAAAGAGAGAGAGAGAGAGAGAGAGAGAGAGAGAGAGAGAGAGAGAGAGAGAGCACCAGGGGAGAGGTTTCGCTGCCACCCTGCCCTAAGAGAGGTCTTCCTGGCTGGATGGCGACAGAGAAGGAGCCCAGAGCCGCTCCCTTCCAGGGGCTGTTTTGATCCCGTCATGCCCCAGCCTCTGCAGCCCCGGCACGAGGAAGCGCTGCTGCCCAGCTTGGAGGTGGGGGGGCAGTCAGGAGCTCGAGGGGACGTCCGCACCCTCCACCTCTGTGGGGTTCGGCCAAAGGGTGAGGCAGAAGCAGCCGAGGCCCACGGAGACCGCTCTGCTGACAGGAGAGCAAACCCCCCCCGGCCGCCCGGCAAGCAACGAAGCCTGGCCGACAAAAGGGGGGTCCTCCCCCTTCAGCCGGAAGAGCCCTCTGTCCCCTGGAACCTCGTCCTCTACAGAAAAAGATGGGGTGGGCCAGCAAGGGCTGAGCCAGAAGCCCAAACAGCAGCACTGCAGTGATGGCCGTGGGGCTGCCCTTGGCCGCACCACCAGGATCCATGGCGAGCCACGGACAGAAAGAGCTCCCTGAAGCCTGCGCTGCCTTCCCTCACGGAGGCCGACTCTCTGTCCATCCTTTTTTTCAGGGAGAAGGGAGAGGCAGCGGGGTGGGGGACCCAGGCCTGCCAGAGAGCCTGAAAAGCCCCTGCGAGGTTGGGTGAGAACAAGGTGCAGGAGCCGGCCTCCGAGGCTGACAGCCGCCCTCCCCCTCACCTAGGCTCCTCCCCAGCCCAGGTTGGACTACATGTCCCAGAATGCCACTGGGTGGTGTCCTGGAAGGCAGGGACCCCGAACGTGAGGAGCTTGGGCCCCCTGTCCTGGGTGAGGATCGGGCTGCCCTCCGCAGCGCTTCCACCTGCAAGGGCCCTGGGAAGTTGGGACAGGGAAGCAGGGCGAACCTCTTTCCCTCTCGGGGCCCTCCCACTGAGCCACTTCAGCTGGACGGGCCGCCCGAGGAGCCAAACTGTCCTCTCCTGTCCAGCGGAGGAGAGGGCCGTGACTCGGTGGTCTCAGCAGCCCCTCGCCCCCTGGTCTCCCTGACCCAGCCTGGGAAGTGACCGGGCCCTCCCGGACAAAACCCCACCCTCCGGAGCCCTTCCAAGGAGAGAGGAGGAGGAGGAGGAGGGCCGGGAGCCCCCGCGGGTGCCCTCGGCTCCAAACACACGGCCCAGTTGCTAACAATATTGGAATTCCAAAAGGGCCTCGTAATGTAGGAAAAATAAGACAAACATCCTGCAGGGCCTTACCCAATCCGGGTAAACAGCTTCCCATGGGCATGGAGAAAACTCAGGACAAACCTTTTGTTCAGCTGCATGGGAAACAGAAAAAAAAATTATAATAATAAAAGGAAAGGGGAAAAAAAGAGAATAAAGAAGAAGAAGATGAGAAAAACAATCCAACCTCGCTCCCTCTCTCCCTCTTCCTGTGAAATGGAGCTCTGATTCCCCAGTGACAGGATAACCTGGCCAGGGCTGTGGGGGTGGGTGGGGGGGTATGGCAGATGGGAACCAAATGGCTGTGCCCCGGCCGCCCGCCCGCCCGCCCGCGCTCCTGCTCGCGCTCCGGCTTCCAGGGCAAGTGCCAGACAGCTGCGTGAGAGGGGACGAGGCCTGCCAAGCCCTCGGCCCCCCTCTGCTGGCAGCTGCGGCGGCTGCAAACGTTTTCCTGGGACACACTGGCCGGACAAGATAGGAAAAGGGGGGGGACGCCGGGGGGGGCCCCCGAGACCCTCTGCTCTGAGAGGAGGGGCATCGGAGCGGCTCATGGAGGGCCCGTGGCCTGGACCATGGCCCCCTGCCCAAGAAAAGGCCTGGGAAACTGGGCAGAGGCTCGCCGACCCCTCGCTTCCGGGGTGCAGGGAGGGCAGCATAAGTCAGCACTGGGGAATGAGGAGGGGAGGCGTCCTCCAACCACGGCCGGAGCGCCCCCCCCGGGTTCCCCTGCCCTGACCGACAAGATGCCCCCCCAAGAGCCGACGGCGGCTCCCGCACCCCCATTTTCAAAATCTCTGCCAAAGAGGATTGGCACCACCTGGGGAGCAGAGGCTGAGCGGCCTTCGCCCACGGCAAACCCGCCCTGGCAGGACCGGCATCCTCTTCCATAACGGTTGTGAGGCTCCCAAGCCCCCCCCCCTTTTTGCAACCCAAGCCGCCCCGATTGGCTGCCCCCTCCCCCTCTCTGGAGGATCATCACGCCACGGGCTCAGAGAGAGAAGAGGGGACCACACCTGGCACAAGCCGAGAGAAAAATCATCCTTAGGTCAGGTTTAAAAAGGAAACTGGACCCTTGTTAGCAAAAAGGAGGGGGGGGAAAGAGGTTGAGAAAAAGGGAGGGAAGCCCCTTTTCCTTCTGGCGACTGCAGGCACCCACCCAATCTGGGGGAGCTCAGCAGCCCTCGTGAGAAGGGGAGGAAGGAAGGTTCCCATCCCAGCCAGCGGCCCCGATGGCGAGGAAGAGGAGGAGGAGGAGGAGGAGGGCGGCCGCAGGCAACCCCAGCCCTTCCCCTCGGGTGACTCACCTGCCAGCCCTGGGCCCCTGGGAACCGCCGGCTTCCCACAGGCCGAGGGAGGGAAGGCCGAGACCTGCCAGAGCCCTCACACGCTCCAGGACGGAGGAAGCAGCACCAACCTGGAGGGGAGGGGAGGGGAGGGGGTGCAGCACTTCCCCAAAAACATGGCAGCAAAGACAGGAAAGGAGCCACAGAGGCCACGAGAGGTCGGCCGCCTCCCCTCCGCTTCCCTCTGCTCTGATGAGCCGGGCATTCCCCAACTCCCTCGCACGCACGCACACACAGAAAGACTTGCTTCCCCTCGCCCTGACCCCGGGAGCCACGGCAGGGCAGGGGCACCCCCTCCGACAGGTGGGGAACCGCTCAGCCGCCCCAGGAGTTGGAGGAGAAGCTTTGCTTAGGGTGTTTCGCCACTTCATTGAAAAAAAGAGAGAAAAACGGCACGCAAGTGTTTTCCAGAGGCCCTGAGAAAAGGGAGGGGGGAGGAAAAGAAGGGGGAAACGCACCCACAGAAACCACAACAAGGAGCCAAGCCAGGAAGGGGCCAAAGCCGCAGCTCAAGAGGATCCCAGGAAGCCCAGAACCACACTCGTGCCCTTGGCTGGATTGTGTCCCTTCTCAACACACACACACACACGGCAGAAAGGAGAGGGGCAACAAAGAAGATGCACCGGCAGTGCTTGTTCTCAGGCACCCTGTTCTCAGGCACAAGTCCGACTCCTCTGCAGGAGGGGGGCATGGTGTGTGTGTGTGTGTGTGTGTTCAGAAGATGCTGTCTCTGGCTGGAGTGCATTGTGGCACACACGCACAAACACACACCCTTCAATTATCCTCTCCCGAAGACAGCAAACGTCAGGTTTGGTGGCAGAACAAAAATACGAGGGCCAGCCACTTTGGGGAGGAAAGCTGCCTCGGCCCCTTCTCTGCTCTCGGGGGGTGGGCACAGCCAGGCCACCCCGGGGGTACCCAGGGCCCGGGCGAGGGCTGCGAGAACTCTGAACCTTCCCCCAAAGGACCAGGGCTCCCGGCCTGATGCCCACTGGAGGGTGTGAGGGGTGTGTTTGCGTGTGTGCACGCACCACGCCTGGGGCTGAGCCCCCGAGGGTCCAGATCCCTGACGGGAAGTCAGGAACCGAAGAAGGGAAGGCGTCCAAAGCAGCAGCTGTAACTCCTCTGCTGTTTGCACGGGGGGGGGGGAGCAGGAGTGGAGGGGGTCAGGATGGAGAGGTGCGGCTGTTCCAAGTTAAAAACAGTTACTTCAGGTTTGGAAGGAAACCCCCGGATCTGTTCTTTATCAACAGAGGCAAACTCCCCCCCCCTTTTTTTGAGCTGAGCAGCCACTGCCGCCTCGGCGCATCTGCGGAGCAGAAAGTGCCAACAGAGTCATCAGAAGGCGGGGCTGCCCCCCCTCGCCAGCAGGCCAGATGTGGGTGGGAGGGAGGGAGGGAGGAGCCGTGGGTGGGTGTGGCGGGGGCTCACTTCCCATCTGCTGCTGCAGAGTTATGTTGTTGTCCATGGGAGAGGTCCCAAAACCCCAACTCCAATTGCTTGGCTTAGGACTGTTTGGGGGCACCCTTGCCAGGAGGGGTGAGCAAATCCCCTAAGCCCTGCCTCTTCGTCCCTCCCTTCCCTGCCTTCTGAAAGGCCTCTGTGGCCCCCCACCCCACCCTGGAACAGAGAAGGGGCCAACTTCCCTCAACACCTCCCCCCCCCCAGGGGAAACGAGAGACATCTTCCTCCTCGGGGCATCGAGTGTCATCAGAAAGACGAAAGTTAGGGGACACTCCCTGTGGCCGAGCGCACCACACCCTGCGCTCAGCCTGCGGGCCGTTCTGAGCGGACAGACCGATAAGAGGGACCCAAGCTCAGGATGAACCGATTAAGAGTCTCCCGTCTTACACCCGTTCCCCAGTAACAGGGGACATCTTGAAGACCTCAGCTCCCCAGAGTAGGGTCTCCCCCCCATCCCCTTAAGGAAAAACACAGGCAGGGGAGCTTCTAGTCCTCATGGTTACATGGACTGGTTTGGGAAGGGAGGGGAGGAACCCTCAGGAAACAGAGTGGGAAGGCAGGACAAGTCTGAGTAGCGGTGAATCCCGGCAGCGGAACTGGGAGACCACCAGAGTTTTCTCTCAACCTGACAAAAAAGCGGACGGCGCAGTCCAAAGGCGCTGAGTGGGCCAACGTACGCCGGCCCTCCCGAGGCAGAACTTTGCGTGCCTGGAAACTCTTGCTCTCTGCTTCACCCTGGGGCTCGTGGGTGGCAGCGAAAGGTCAAAAGGGGAACCGGAAGGGGGGGGGCGGAAGACTCAGCTGCTGGGTCTCCTCATAAGGAGCTGGGTCGTAAGGGCACGACGAGGGACCCCCAACCCAAATTGTGTGCGTGTGATTTCCCCTATAGCTCTTCCGCTCTCCAGAAGAGGAGGGGAAAAAGAGGAGGGGGGAACAGCCTGCGGTTCAGAGGAGGGAAGCCGGTCGGTCGCCAGCAGGGGCGGCTGCGTGCCGTGTGTCACGTCCTCGGGCCCTCGGGGGCCGGGCATGCGGTTTCTGCGTCTAACCCACTCAGCTGCAGCCTGGCACCCTCAGCTTCCTCTCCAGAGAACTTCTCTCTCCGTGAGAGGAAAGAGCGCAGACCTCGCTGTGCGAAAGCGAAACAGCCCGAGTCAAAACACAGCTCAAAGGTGGTTTTGGTGACCGAGGTCAAGGGAGCTCGGGCAGGAAGGGGAGCGAGGAGCCGCACGCAGGGTTGCCCGTCACCCGGCGAGGGAGGGAGGGAGGGAGGCTCCCGCCAGCCTGGGAACAGGTTCCGAAACAGGGTTCCTGGAATCAAGGACGGGCCTTTTCAAGGGGCTGAGCTGACAAAGCCCTGAGCGCCCCCACCTGGTGGCGACACGAGCAGCAAACACTTCCCTAGGCTCTGCATGGGGGGGGCTCTGCAGCTCCGGAGGGTGGGTGGGGGGTGGGGGTGGAACAGGAGCCCCCGGGTCCTGCTCTCAAGGTGCAGCTGCCAGCCGTTTTGTCCCTCGAACTGGCCTGCCGAGAACCCAGAGAGTTTGACCTTGGCCTGCCCGATCTTACGCTCCCAGCCCCTGCTCTCTCTCGAGGCCACAGAGAAGGAAAAAGAAGGCCCCCTTCGCCAGGAAAGGTGTGGCTGCAGGCAAGCGTTCTGCCAAGATGCCTCCCATCAACACGGAGCAGGTTGGACGGGAGGGGGGGGGGGGAATGAGTGAGAATGCGGGGGGGGGAGGCCCACAAGGTCAGGGAGGCATCCCCTGTGCCAGGTGGGGTCGAAAGCAAGAGGAGGCGCCTTTGCCAGGCAGGAGGGCAGGAGGGCCAAAGAGAGAGAAAGAGAGAGGCCCACAGAGAGCAGCTTCCCCCTCTGCTGCTGCTGGTGCCCCCTAACACCCCCCTGCCAACCTTCCTGCCCCTCTCTTGACCCACATCCATGAGTCACAAATTCTCCTCCTTTCGTAGCTGGGGGCTGACATGGCAGAGGTACCCTAACCCTCCCCCTACCCACCCGGGCGAGTACGTTTCCCTCTAGTGTCCGTCCTGGAAAAGGGGGGGGGGGGGAGAGAGAGCAGCCTTGCTCAGCAGAGGAGCACCACCCCGTAGCAGGAGGGAAAACGGCACCTCCTGCCGAGGGAGGCCTGCTCCGGCGGCCGCCACCTCCTCTGACCACCTGCAACTGCCCTGTTTCAAAACCCTTTAACTCCAAGCCCTGAAACGGTCCCCAACGCCCCAATTGTGACAGGCTGGCCGAATCCTTGCCACTTTCCTTTCACCCGCGCTTTTCTAGCTCTTCCCTCGGCAGGGCAAGGAGCGGTGGACCCTCTCGGATCCCGCCCTGCTTTCTCCACCACCTCCTCCTCCCAGCCCTGCCCTCCTCTAAAATACATGACCGAGGGGGCCCTCCCGAAATCTGCCTTGGTTCGGAGCAAGGAGGACACAGACAACTTGGGGGGGGGGATGTTCTCTGAGGGCTTCTCATGCTGTGAAGCCCAGGTTTTGCGCCACAAGGGAGGCACCGATCCTGGGGCAGGCGTGCCAAAGGGGATACGAAGGCCTGGGGCTCTCGGACACCCCGGCAGCCCCGTTACGTTAACCCCTGCGTGAGGAGGGGGAGCCGTGCGCCCATCCTTCCCCGGTACTCACATCGCTGGGGCTCAGGCCCCCGAGGCCGCCGTCCTGCTCCGAGTCGCGGCCTGACTCGTGGCCCTGGCCGGAGGGCGGGTGGGAGGGGTGGAGCCAGAGCTCCAGACGGGTGGCGTCGTCCCCCGAGGGCCGGAAGGCCGACTTCTTCCCCTGGTTGGCTGCCCGGATGGGGCTCTTCTTCTGCTCAGCCTGCTCAGGGAAAGGGAAGAGGCTGTTCAGGGGGGGGCGGTGGCAGAGAAGGAGGGGGGGGGACCAGGGAGGCAGCGACCCGGCTTCTTACCTTCCGCTTCGTCTCCTCAAAGAGGCTCGTGAGGCTCTCCTTGGCGGTCAGGATGGGGTTGCTGGCAGCCAAGCTCCGCATGTAGTAGTAGACGGCGTCCAGCTTTCTCCTCTGCAGAGGCACCCAAGGGCCGGGCGGGCGTTAGCAAGGCAGAGGCGGGAACTCCCTGGCCCCCCACCCCCGGTCGTCCCACCCCACACGTGTTGCTTCAGCTGCCACCCAACTTTGGGGGCTGCCAGGCCCACTCTGGGGCCCCTCCCACGGAAGGGCCCTTCTTACCGTGTAGACAGCCAGGAGGGCCAGCTGGTTGTAGGGGCGTCCGTTTTTGGGGGCGATCTGCTGGGCCTTCAGGTACCAGCTGGGGAAGGAAGAGAGCCCCGTGACCCCACAGGCCGGGCTGGGGCAACCTCACGGCAGCGGCTTTTGAGGGAAAGGCCTCCCTCTCCCCCACAAGCAGATGCTTTGGGGTGGAGCACCACACTGGAGGTTGGGTGTGAGGCCGACAACCAAGCCACTAGGCAGCTGACTCCGTTCTACATTGGTGTGTGTGTGTGTTCTCTCTCCTTCCCCCCCTTTTAAGTGAAGATGCCACCGCTGAGGACCTTACAGGCCTCAGACCCATAAACTCAGCTACGGTGACGTTTCTCAGAAGGGGGAGAGGGCGATCTCCTTCACCACCACCCTGCCCCCCCCCAGTTCTGAGGCCTTGCCAGTGGGAGAAGGAGGCTCTCGGCTGCGCTCCGCCTCCTTCCCGAAGCCTTCAGCCTTCTCTGACTTCAGCCACCCCCCTCCCCAGTCCTCGGCGCCCTCCCGCCTATCGAGCCGGGGTCTGCAGACATTGACCCGCTTCCCACCGCCTAACATGGAGCAGCAGCGACAGCAAGTGCCCCCGGCCGGCTTCCTGGCTTCCTTTCTGCCTTCACTCCCAGGATCTCCTCCTACCTGCGGGCTTTCCCATAGTTGGCGGTGTCGCTCCCTTGCTCCCGGTACCGGCAGATGTCTCCCTGGCAGATCAAACTCCGCTGGGCGCTGATCAGGGCGTACTTGACCTGGGAGAGGAACAAGAAACCCCCTTGAGTGGGCAGCACAGCCACGGATGCCTGGCCAAGATGTGGGCTGTTCTGTGGCTCCACGTTTTCGCCTTCGAGTGTTGTTTCTCTGGGGAGAATTCAGATGGATTCCAAAGCGGCGCAAAACTCCAGAATGAAACTGCCCCAAGGACCTTTAAAAAGTAACTTTCCAAAGTAACCCAAACCCCCAGGCATTTCAAAACTAAAAGAACAGGGTTTCTCCTCTTCTAGTACAGTCGGATGCCTCTGTCCATGGGGAATGGGTGCCAAGCCACCCTGAAGGGCAGCCAATGCTACTCTTACAGAGAATGGTCCGTGTCACGTGGTCTCTGGCTCTCTCTAGCGGCCAGTTCTGGCCCCTTCATGGTCAAAAATGTACATTTGGAGCATTTTTCTTTTAATATTTTAAATATTTTCAGACCACGGACAAGTGAACCATCCAATTCTGATCCTGAAGGTGAGGAGCTCTTACTATACTTTTGAGCTGCATCTTTGCAACAGCAGCTTAAGTCCTCCCTCCCTCCCTCCCCTGGGGAAAATGTTTAATAAAGGAAAATATTTAAATGCAACTCTGTTCTTTGTGACTGGCTCTTTCTAAGCCCCAGCTTTGCCACAGCCCTCTTGGGCTACAATGCTGCCCTCCCTCAGCACCTTACCATCTTCTGCAGGGGTTTGCTGCGAACGGCCGTGCCATCCATGTAGTCCTCCAGCTTGAACTGGTAGGTGAGCTGCAGCTTCTGGAGCAAGCCGTCAAAGAAAAGGGTGCCCTGGCAGTGGAGGGAGAAGGCAGAAGGGGGTGAGGAAGGGAGGGAAGGAAGGAGCCGGAGGCGCTTACAAGGCATGAGGAGCCCATGGCACTTCCTGATATTGGGAGGAGATCAAGGAGGGGGCCTTGATAAGGCGGGAACCATCGGGGTCTGCCTACCTACCTCGTCCAGGACCTGGAAGAGCTTGCTGCGGAGCTCCTGGGCGTTCTCCCCGAGGGGGTCCTTGAGCAGCTGCCGGAACTTCTCAATCACCTGGTAGAAGGCATTCTTCCAGAGCAGCTGGTCCACGTTCTGGGCGTCGGCAAACTCGATGTCGGCCAGGAGGCAGCGCTCGTACAGCTGCAGCATCTCGCCCCTGAAATGGCACCACCCCAAATGCCCCACCACCACCAAGGCTGAGCAGGGGCTGCTTCGGTTACGGGGATGGAAGGCCTGTCCTTGATCCCTCTCTCCCAAACCTGAAGGAGACGGGGGTCAGGAGAGGGAAGGGGCTGCTGTGGAGGGGCTGCCCCTCCCTCCAAAAACAGCAATAACATTTAGATGCCTCTCCTGTTTTTTTCCCCCTCATGATAAATTTGCAGTTTATCCAAGGGAAACAACCTCGGGCTGGCTGATCTCACGCCAGCAGAGAGAAGGGGGCCAGCTCAGGACATGCTCACATCCACCTCTGGGCTCTCTCTCTGCCGCTGCCAAGAACCTTGCCCCACCGGCCCCTTGCTCGGACTGGCAACCTCTCCCTCGCCTGGACCCCTAGAAGCACAGCCCTCGGCTCCCTCTGGCCACGTGCACACACGCACACGCACACACACGCACTGCTCCCGCCCCGAATCCCAAGGGAAGCCTCTCACCTGAGCTGCCCCATCTTCTCCAGCCCCTCAGGACTGAGCCGGTCTCTGGACAGGAGGTTGCTCAGCTGCTGCTCCAGGTTGCTGGCCTCCCGGAGGACTTGGCTCAGCTCCGGCTGCTGGAGGCTGCGGACCGGCGGCTCCATCTCGGGGCACAGAGGGCTTGCCACGAGAGGACTGCAGAGATAGGGCTCGGCGTGGCTTGGGTAGCCGCTGCTGCCGGTGGGGGGATAGTAAGGCCCCGGGTAGACCCCGTTGCTGACCCCCACCGGATAAGGCAAGGAGTATCCCGGGTAAGGGTAGGGGGGCCCCTGGCCCACCGCCCGGCCATAGTAGTAAGGGTTGTCGGAGTTCTGGAAGCGGTAGTATGAGGCCGGCACCTGGCGGGGGTCGCCTCCCCGGGGGACAGGAGTCGCCACCGCCTCGTCGTCCGTGTCGAGGAAGTGCAGCTGCGCCATGGGGCTCTTCAGCGCCGGCTTCTGCTCGGGGTTGTTGGGGTCCCAGAGGCGGCGGACGGTCCCTCCTCGGCCCCTGGCCCGGGCCCCTTTGCTGCCCCCTGTCCCAAAGAGGAGTCTGGGACCCCCGGCGAGAGGAGCTTCTGGGGAGCCGCCAGCACTGCTGGCTGTGAGGTCCGTGTTGGCCGGGAGGACCAAGATGCCGCGGCCTCGGCCCTGGGGCTTCCCCTCTCCGGGCTCTGCAGAATCGCTCAAGCTGGTCCCGGAGGGCGTGCGCTTCCGCCAGTCCCCCTTGGCGGCCGAGAGGCCCCTGCTGCCTGGCTGGGCGCCTTTCTCCTCCTGCCGGCTGCCCGCCCGGGAAAGCCAGTCCTGCTCCAGGCACCTCTTCGCCTCTGAGTTCCTGGCGAGCCCACGCTCCACCCGGTCGTCCTCCAGAGAGTCTGTGGAGGATCCAGAGAGGCGCTGTTGCTGTTGCTGCTGTTGTGGGGGTGGCTGCCGAAGGCGAAGCCGCTCCTTAGGGGCTTCTTGCCGCTTCTTGCCCGCCTCTCCTTCCCCCCGTGCCCCCTCCACGCTGTTGTTGCTCCCGGCCGAACTGGTGCTACAGGTCCGGTAGCGGTTCCGGCGCTTGTCTGAGCGGGAGTACCGCTTCGGCGTGCCCGCCTTGGTGCCGCCCAGGAGGGCCTCCTCACTACCCTTTCTGGACCCCTCTGGTTTCTCGGCTCGCCGACCCTTCTCCCCTCGGACGGAGTGGGTGCCTTCTGTGTTGAGGCTCCCTTCCTTTGCCTCCTGGACCGCCGGCTTCCTGGTGGGGCCCTCACCCCCCTTCCCGGCCTCTTTGTCTGTCTCCTTGCTAGTCTCATTCTTCACGGGGGGCTCCTCAGCTGTTGGCTCCTTGGAAGAGCCTTGCAGTCGTTTCCCAGCCTGGTAGATCTGCTGGTCGGGCTTCTTGGCTCGCCTGGTGACCTGAGGACCCCCGTCTTCCAGGGTGCCTGCCTGGCTGTGGGGAGCCCCCACCTCAGCGTTTCCTTCTGGGATGCCATTTGGATGTGGGCCGTTGCCTCTCTGCAGGTCCTGGGAGAGGCCGGGCTCTTCCCGGGGGGGCAGAGCAGGAGGAGAGTTCTGGTCACCCGCCATCCCGCCCTGGGCCTCCTCCTCCTGCCCGGGCCCCTCCGGCTTTGGGACCGGCGGCTTGTTCCGCAGGCGGGAGAGGCCAGGCTTGTAGATCTCAAGGTCTGGGCGCCTGTGGTCTTTCCGATGCCTTGGCCCCTTTGTGGTCTCTGCAAAGGAAGGAAACAGAAGCAGAGGTCAGAGAGAAGCAAGAGGCGAGGCAGCACTCCGGAGCGACCAGAAATCAAGATGCCTGCCGAAAGGGCAGGAAAGAGATGAACCGGAGCCTTCAAAATATCACACACACAGCAGATGACCGTAACAGTCAATTAATGGAAAGCTGCCAGCTCAGCTCAGAGGAACCACAACGCTAAATGGCTGTGGATAATGGGACGTGACCCTTGCCAAAACCATTTTTTAAAAGCCTCTTGGGCTCTGCCCACATGGATCCTTAAGAGGCCACCCCACACCTACCAATGGAGAACACACCTCCCGGGGGGAGAAGATCATCCCAAACGAAGCAGACTCCGCGTGCCCTGGCCTGCTCGGGAGCCCGAGTCAAGAGAATGGCCCGTCCCTTTGGGGGTTCTGGGTCAGCCAGCATCAGAATGCTGGAGGAACGGGTGCCCGTGGCAACAGAGCCTTGGCAGGGCAGGGCCTCGGGGGCTGCTGGGGAAGAGCTGCCTCAGACCCCAGGCCCAGAGGAATCTTGAAACCCTCTCCAGCCACTGCCCACCTTTAGGTATTATTTTAGCGGAAACAAACTGGGGAAAAAAGAAAAAACATTTTTGGTACATCTGGGCGTGCCTGGTAGTTCCCCCAGACCCGACCAAGCGGCTGCGCTGCCTCTTAGGAGAGTCTCAGCAGGTGACCTGAGGAGCTCCAGGAGGCGAAACCAAACTCCAAGCCCAGCACGTCTGAGCTCAAGTACAGCCCTCGTTCAGTGGCTCCTTCTTGGCCGGCTTCCCTTCCCCCCCCCACCGGAAGCCTGTGAAAGGGAAACGTGTCTCCCCCTTCACGTTAGAACTCCGTTTCCTTTGGGGGGAAAAGAGGACAAAAGTGGCTCATTTCTCTCTCTCCCCCCCCCCGCTAATCTATGAAAATGAATCTCAGCAAATAACCAAATAAGCTGTTTGCAAGTTCTTTTAAAAAGGATGCTGAGAAAACAGATGCCTCACATGCAAACACAACAACAGATGCCACATAATGAGTTGGATTTCGCCTCACAAAGCCTTTGGGTTTGCTCCGCCGCCAAGACCGGGGGGGGGGGGGGGGCTATTTCGGCTGCGACCGTTTCTCACAAAACCAAACTAACGCCGGCGGCTCTCCTTCGTTTTAAGAAGGCATCGGCTTAACCAGGAACCCTGGCCGACCCACAGAGTCTCCCTGGCGGGGCTCTGACCGGCTCTCCGGTCCTTCTCCGCTCTCCCTGGAGAGGCAGGCAGGTTGGCTGCCGGGAATGGGGGGGGGGGGTCTCGAGAGCCTGTGGGGTGGAGGGAGGACCTCCGGACCAGGCGACCCTCCTGGGTCGTCAAAGGGAGCCCCGTGGGGGGGGAGGGGGGGAGAGGCGTCGCTGGAGGGGCTTTCCTGGGGAACCCAGCCGCCCCCCACGGGTCGTGTGAGTTCGCTCTCTGGGCAAGACCACCTTCTTTTTTGCCTTGCTTGGGTCGGTTGGGGTGCCCGTCCCCACGTTGAGGGGAAGCTGTCGTCCTCAGCAGTTCCCTCTCCCGCCATTTCAGCACGGACTCTTTTCCTCCCCCTTCCACCACGTCAGGGAATAAATGTATATACAGTATATATTTTTAAAAACCACAAGCAAACAAAGGCCCTCCTCCTCCTGGACGGGGGGGGGTCTCCCCACAGAGTTGAGGGGGGGGGAGTTGGACGAAGGGAACCGGGCGAGCAAGGATGGCGGGGTCGCCCGGGCGTGGAGGGATGATGGGACCTGGAGTCCTCCTGCCTCTGGAAAGGGGCGTTTTGGAGGGGGGGGAGTGGCTGCCTGGGAGGAGGGCGGCCGAGCCCCCACAAGCGTCGCCGGAGCCGCGTGCCCCCCTCCTCCTCCGGGGTTGTGTGGAGAGAGAGACGCTCGGTGCGGAGAGAGGGCCTCTCCCTCCCCTCCCCTCCCTCCGCGACACGCCCCCCTCCTCGGCCCGGCTCCCCGCCAGCCTCCGGCGCGTCCACACGGGACCGAAGCGTCGCTCCGGATTCAGACCCGGGAAAGGGCAGCGCTGCCTCCCTTCCCTCCCGCCGCCCGCCCGGCCCCTCACCTGCCCGGCCTCCACCCAGCGCCGCGGCCTCCTCGGCCGCCAGGATCCCCCGCCTCAGCTCGGCGGCCGTGACTCGGACGCGCTCCAGCTCCGCCGCCGCCATCTTGGTCCTCGGGAGCCAGGGAAACAGACGGGCGGACGGAGGCCGAGGAGGGTCAAAACACCCGCCCTCCCGCGCGTGCGCGCAGGCGCAGCCGGGGCGGCTGTTGTTGCCGCCGGGCGGAATAAAAAAAGGGAGGGAAAAGTTCCTCCGGGCAGCCCTTGTCTCTGTAACCACGCCCTCTCCCCCGAGCCACGTGGTTTCTTCCCCTCCCTGGCCAAGAGGAGAGGGCTGGACTGTAGATGTCAGACAACGATAGAAGAGTCCACCCTGCAGGGGAATTCCGAGTTCGCTTAGAACAGGGTCGCCCCAGGCTAGAGCCAGAAGGAGGTTCCCAGGGGCCATCTAGTCGGACCGCCACACCCAAGCGCCGCCAACGCCTCCTTGCCAGAGGGCCACCCAGTCCCTGCGTGCGGGAGAACTCACAACCCCTGGCGGGCCAAAGGTTCCCGGCCCCATCTCTCTAGTGGCTCTCCAGATGTGGATGGACTACAACTCCCATCTATCTGCCCTCCTCCCCCCCCGCGCTGGACTGCAGTTCCTGTTCAATTCAGGACCTGCCCTGTCTCCTCTGTTCTTGCTACACCAAAGCAGCTTTTTGCGACCCGAGGAGCCTCCTGGGATATTCTAGATGGCCAACTCACACAGAAGACGCACTTAAAAGACTGGAATCGGGAAAAGAGCAAGTGTGCCGAAGAGACCCTTCCGCAGACGAGAGGGCGTCCCATCCTCTCAGACCATCTGCCTGCCTTCACCCTAGCCGCCTTTGGCCTGCTTTTCCCAGCGAGGGGACATTTCGATTCTCTGGCCATCAACATTTCCGGCTTCATTTTTGGTCGAAAGGTTGGAATGGAGCGGAAAACAGGGCTGCCCAAACCCCAATGGCCTTCAAACTCTGGGAGTCTAGCTGGGGGAGACCTAGGAGGAAGACCGACTCTGTTTCAGACTAGAAGTGGGCTTATAGAGGGGCGTGTGTTTAAATAAAGACCAATTTCTGCTCTCAATTGAAGCACCACATAATGAAAGCAGAGCTTGAGAAAATATACCGGTAGTTATTATTTTTTGGACCACCCCTCTTAGAAGCTCCCACCCTCCAGCCAGAGGCATGCTGACTGGGGGGGGGGTGGAGTGAGGGTCCTAGGAATGGTTATCCAACCCGCCCACCTGCCTTCACCCCCCCAAAAAAAATAATATTGGCAAGCTCTGCGTGGAACTAACGGCCTGACCTGCAGCCCAACGGAGGACACCATGGTGGTTGAGGAAGAGGAAGGGACAGCTGCTCCCCCCGGTCACTGAGGCACACCCAGGATGATCCTGCAGAAGGGCTGCCCCTCCCTCAGTGAGCCATGACCCCACGGCGAAGGGAAGAGCTCCACGCTTTCATTGAAGAGCGGCTTAATTTTTATTTTTTAAATTTTTTTACAGTTATTTACATCACCAGGCCAACCTCTGGCAACATCTGGAAGCGCAAACGTGGCTGAGGAAGGTGTTGCCCCTTCCCTGATCGGGGTGGGAGGGGCGGAGGGGGGAGCAGCCCTAAAGAAATAAAGAGAGCCGAGTAAAGAGAGACATTCGCCAGGTCGTGGAGGCCTCCCCTCTGGCCCTCAGGCTGGGGGGGCTCGCCGTCGTGTCTCACATGTCTCAAGGGGGCACTGCCGGCTTCCAGGCATCCCCCGGCCATGAGCAGGTCCGAAGGGGGAGGCCACTTCGTTCTAAGTCCTGGGACGGGGTGTGTTTAAATAAAAGCCAACCAGCAGGCAGAAGGATCAAGAGCAGCAGAGCAGAAACTAAGGAGGGGAAGGGAGTATTACAAGCCACGCCAGGGCAAGTTCTCAGCAACCTCACCCGACAGCTCCCAGTCCCCTTGGGCATCTACGCTAGGCTTGACGCTCACAAGAGCCAAGGCTACACGGAGATGGAACGGCCTGCAAAAGGAGACAAGGCCGGTACCTTCTGGAAGGAAGAAGGCTGGGCAGGAAAGGAACGCCCGGGGGCCTCGCCTGCCACCCATCCCTGCCGCTCCGTCCGAGAGTGCGGCTGAGCCAGAGACCAAAAAACGGGCTGAGAGCCTCTTCTGAGGCTGGCCCTCTCCTGCCACCCCACGGGGCGCTCACGGTCCTTGCGGCGAGTCTGCCAAAGGGGAGCGGTGGGCAGAGACAACCCGGGTGAACCTCAGAGAAGCTCCGCTTCCAGACTGCCTTGGCCCTGCTGCTGTTTGGAGCAACCTGGCTGCCGGTTTCCTCCTTGAGTCACCCCTCTGGGTTCTGCTCCAAAGAGGGTCACAGAAAAGAGCTACCCTCCAAGGGGAACAGAGAGAGGGGTGTGAGAGGAGAAAGAGAGGAGGAAAAAAGAAGACATCTGGGGAGATACCCCTGCCATCGGGAGGAGGGGATTGAGAGGTGACAGGGAAAGGCGGCAGGTAGAGCAGAGCAGCTGTGTGGTCCCCACTCCTGCCTCCCTCCTGGCCCCCAGGGGGCGGGAGGGGGAGAGGGAAACAGACAGCAGCTGGGAAGGGCTAGGCTTCAGCCTGATGGACCAGGATGGCTGGATGGGGGCGGCGGGGCGTTCACAAAAGGAAGACCGGATGGAACTGGGGAGGGCCTGTTTATTCAGAGAAAACACTCGCACGCACCCCCTCACACTCTGAAGGGCCCGGAGGAGATTTGAGTGGGCACCTTTCAAGACTCCGGCTGTAGCACCTCGGTTCACAGTCTCTCAGCTCCGAGTCCAGAAGGCGCACCCTGGGGAGGGAGGTGTGGACGGGGCCTGGGAACCCTGAAACCAGCCACTCCCACCCAAATCCCCCACATTCCAGCAACAGTTAATAAAGGAGGAGAAAAAGAAGAGAGCGAGGGGACTCTGAGATGGCTCTCGATTGACAGAACTACCTGCAGGCCTCTTGAGGGAAGAAGAAAAAGAATGGAACCCGAAGGAGGGGTGGAACCGAGGGGGGGGGGTGTTTCCTCAGGGCTGCTCTACCAGTGGAGGCCAGAGGGGGGCGTCTTTTCATCCTTATTGCTTTCCAGGGAAAAGGGTGGGATCCGGACATCAAAGTGGGAGCCGTCGGATCGCTCAAACCGAAAAGTCCCCCTACAAAAGCAAAAGAGAGCAAAGACCGGCGTGAGGAACCTCCGTCGGCTTCACAGGGGGTGGGGTGGGAGCATTTCTTCCCCTGCTCCTCGGCTGTATGCATTATTTCCGGATTCTCCAGTTCAATGTGCTCAAAGATTCCAATGTTGGAAACGACCGGACACAGGAAGACGGTTTGGAAGGTCCTCCGCTGTCCAGCCCTTGCTTGACTGAAACGGTGACTCGTTACAGGTCGCAAAGTAACTGGTTGCTGTTTTACCTCCAAGCGCCAACCATGCCAATACCAGCAGGGCTTCCTTGACAATCGTCGGCAGGGACCCCCCCTCCTGCAGGGGAGCGCAAGTCCCCCCCCCAGAGGATCACCCACTCCCTGCTTTCCTGGGATGAAGTAGCACAAAGCTACCCCCCCCTGCTCTGGATCCTTACCACATGTGGCCACTAGATGCGTGCAGAGAGACGTGGCTGCTGTACTGGAAGGCTGGCTGCTCTTTGGATAAGACCGGCTCCTGGGAAGACAGAAAGCAATCCTTACTGGCCACCAGCACAGCCCCCCCCCCTCCTTGCATGGCTGCCAAAGGGCTTCACCCCAGCAAAGTGCACACCGGGGGGGGGGGGGCGCGGGATTCCAAGTTCCTTTCCCAGGGCTGCTTTTTCTGCTAAGCTCCCATTTTGCACAACTGAACCAGTGGAATACGACAAACAAGCAGGCGGTGGGGTCCTGTGGATCAGGCCCCGGAGGGACCAAAAGAGGAAGCCCCCCGCCCAATCGTTCTGGTTTGGGTGCCTGAAGCTTTAGGATTGGTCATTCGCCCAAAGCTGGAACTAAAAAAAGGCAGCCTCTGCCTGGGAACTTCCATTTAAAGACGTGTCCTGGGGCTTCCAGGTTTGGGGAATTCCTTGTTTCTTCCCCCAAAACCCAACGCTTGGGGAGGCCCACCCTGACAGAGAGTCCCAGGGAAAATCAGCAGCCCACTTTTCTATGACACTTTCCCCCTTCCCCAAATCATAAAACAATCTGTTTTCCTACAGTCTGCTCTCTTTTCAGTAATTCAGCTGCTCTTCACCCTTTAACTTTCTATCCTACAGATGGAGAAGTGGGAATACAGAAAATAAACTGAACCAAACCGAAACTCATCCACCTGCCTAAGCTAGGATGATTCGGGTCATTTGGCTCTCTGCCGCAATGCCATTTTGAGTCAGCAGACCCGTGCACCCAGGAACGACCTGCTCCGAGCGGCGCCCACCCACCGGCCCTACTCACTCGCCCCACGACTCCCCGGCCACGGATGGTCTCCAGCGTCCCCGACAAGCTGAAGATCCGCCAGTGCCGCTCCCGGAGCTGAACGACCTCATTGTTCAGGTTCTCCAAGCGGATGCAGTAGCGCCACTGGATGGAAGAAGAAGGAGAGAGAGAGAAAGGGAAGAAAGTCACACTTCCCGGCAGAACCAATGCCAAGAGAAAAAACAAGCCATCCACCCACAACCAGACAAACGGCACTCACCCAGTAAACGTGGGAATTCTGGGCTTCCTGTCAAAAGATTAAGAAACACGATTACACATTGGAGCCCACCAGGAAGCAGGCAGGCAGGCAGGGCTGCAGGTACCGATTCTGGCTCAAGGATGCATCTGCTCTTTCTCCTACCCAGGGGAAGACTGCAGGGCCACAGCCCCTGGAGGCCTCTGGCTAGCCTCGCAGATGCTTGGCCCAGACCCCCTGCAACAGTCCGCAGGTTCTTGTGACCTTGGAACAGGGGAGACCCATCAACAGCCAACGCTGGCTCCCTCAAGCACAGGCCCATGAGTCTGAGGAAGACTGTGCCTCGGGCCGGACGCACAGCTGGGTTGGCCTGCACGCAGGACGCCGGGCCTTCTGTTTTGCAAACTCATGCTGCCACAGTGCTCTGAACCTAAAAATGTCTGGAGATGTCTGTAGCCCGCAAGGCAAGCAGAGCCGGCCCAGCCCTCAGGCGGCAGAATTTGGAGAGGTGGCAATAGCAGCAGCGGCCCATAGGAGTGGGAAGGAGGGAGAAGGGAACCACTCACCGTGGGCCTCAGGCGGCAAGGTGTCTGGAGCTGCCCCAGCTCCCAAAGCCCTCCTGGGAAAAGCAGAACGGCCGCTGGCCGTGTTCGCAAGGAGGCCTGCCAAAGCCTCCCACAGTGCCAGCCGCACGAGCGCGGGACCTACCCTCATGCCCATGTAGAAGGGGATGACCGTCACGCGGATGTTCTCCGTGGTCTCCCGGTGCACGTCGGACAGCTCCAGCCACGGGTGGTTCTTCTCCTGCCACGCCAGCAACGTGTCCCTTGCCACAAAAGGTGGAACTGGAGGAGAAGCAGAAGGTCCAGAGAGTCACTTTGCCTCTAACGGTTTGGCGATCAACGCTCTGGGTTTTTAAGAATGAATATCTGAGCTTGCATTTAAAAGGAAAATGGGAAAGGAAAATACCTCTGATGTCCACTCCTTCAGCGTACTTCAGATTCCAGATCCATTAGAGCAGTGGTCCCCAACCTTGGGCCTCCAGATGTTCTTGGACTTCAACTCCCAGAAATCCTGGCCAGCACAGGTGGTGGTGAAGACTGCTGGGAGTTGCAGTCCAAGAACATCTGGAGGCCCAAGGTTGGGGTTGGCCTCAGCTTCTCCCTCGGCTCACCCTTTCCAAATCCTCCCTCACCCCCCTTTTCCTCCAGCGAGTATTTGGGAACCCAAGAGGCCGAGAAGGACGCAGCCTTTGGAGGGCGGAAGGGCTTCCACCTTCTCCCCTTTCCACAGAAAGGGCGTTTTAAATTGCTTCAAGCTAACTTTGTTCCAAATAAGAAATATGTACTTAATTGCCTTTTAACAGCCCAGTCTCCTGCTCTTTTGATGGTCCCTGTCATTTTTACTTATTCAGCCACTCACTTGCGTGGATGTGATAGGAAATAAATAGTCCATAAACAATACCTTTGGTCTGATCGTACACGAGAAACCGTTCAAACAGCTCGTGCTGGATGGGCACCTGATCGGTGGATGAGTAGGGGAGGATGTCTTCGTGGCTGACGTAGTCAAGGCCTAGAACACAACCCCAGAAAGGGTCGGGGGTAGAAAACACATATACTCACACACCTGTTTGTTAGTAAAGGAGCCGTAGACCATCACTGCTGCCACACCCCCACACTCACAGACACAAACACCCACAACCGAGAGCATGAACGACCTACTAAGAGACCCCCCTGGCCTATGCACCCAGACAGGTCAGGCAAAGCTATCCCAGCCAGCTGCCCTGGATACAGTCCTGAGATTTATGCACAGCCCGGGGTGGAGCTGCTCGGCGCCTGGGCCCTCCCCCTCCTCAACCGCCCCGCCAGCCCCCAGGCCCCTTGGCTCACCGGGGATTGCATAGAGGGCTCGGCTGTCGTCGTGATTTGTCAAGAAAGTCACCGCTTCTGTCTGCGACCTCTGGGACTGGAGAGGAAACCGGAAGAACAACCCTGAGGGGGCGCCACCCCTCGTGAGCCCGCCTGGCTGCAGGCCCCACCAAACACAGGGCGCCGTCAGCCAAATTAGTGCGACATGTCGGTTCACACAACCGGAAGCCAGAAACGTTGTGTTGTTCTTTTCCATCTCACAAAAATAACTAAGGATTCCTCCCACGCTCTGGTTTAAATCCAACCACCTTCTGTTTGGGAAAGTTATCACAAGCGATGGCCTCAGACAACAACGTCTTGATCGTGGTGTCCCTGCCGAGCCCAAAGCGCTTCACAGCCAGGCCTGCCTAGAACTGAAGACTCCCCCTCCTCCCACAAGCAGTTGTGCGATTTTTGTCTTAGCGCCACCTCACTGATGCTTATTCGTTAATTGTCTTCCACTCATTGAAATCATTTGGAAAGAGTTAGCTGTATTAGCCTGTTCCACTGTGCATAATGCCACCACCCCTGCAAAAATCAGAATATTTTTCCCTTGCCTTTCTCCATAAAAAAAACCCAGAGCTGCTTATGCCATTAAAAGACAGTCTAAAGACAGCTCCTCAGCTTTAATTTTATCACTTAGTTCTCCTTGCGTGCCGTACTGGCCTGTACACGTTTCCATAATGCTGTGGGTAGTGTTGCTTTTACCTGTCTGATAGCTGCCTGGCAGCCAAGAAGAGAGACACGAGGATGTCAAACTAATGATGGAACAAGCAAGAAACGAACAGGGGATGGAGATGGATTCTGAAGTCAGCGTTAAAAGTTAACGCTAACGGCATGGAAGGCAGAGGAGCGAAAGGACGCTCAAGCTTCCCACCCCTCTATGGACCGCCACCCTCTTCGGCCCGCACCGACAGC
Organism: Pogona vitticeps; assembly: GCF_051106095.1. Taxonomy (NCBI): domain Eukaryota; kingdom Metazoa; phylum Chordata; class Lepidosauria; order Squamata; family Agamidae; genus Pogona; species Pogona vitticeps. The sequence goes on along the minus strand of NC_135789.1, from coordinate 33,358,341 downwards.
GCCCCAGAGAGGCGAAAGACTTACGATATGTGGGCAGTCACGAGCATCAATTAGCACCTGGTAGTACGTATGCGTCTTGCCTTTCACCTCTTTGGATCCGTGGCCAGCTGTGTTCTCGCCCCTGACAAGTCAACACGGGAGAAGCGGTCGGACTCGCCCTTTGCTCTCCTAAAGGCTTATCACAAACAAAGTACCCTGAGGCTTCCACCCACGTCACAGCAAGCGCCTCCCTTACTTTTCAGCCACTGGAGAAGCGACGTCTCGATCGTACAGCCTGGCCTGCCAAGGAAACAGGACGATCCCCCGGTACCCGAAGACGCTGTGCAGAAATAACTGGAAGGCAAAAAGAGGGGGAAACAGGGCCTGAAATACCCAGAAGACAGACAGGAACGGGCGGCTCAGCGAGGTGACCGATCACAGCACCACCCCATGCAGGAAGACAAGCAGTCAGGCGGCCGCGGAGGGCTGTCTAGCTCAGAGCCCAGACGAGAGGTGAAGCCGATTCCCTAAGAAGCAGCTGTGCCACTCTGCCTCTGCCGGCTGGTGTCGACTACTGAAGCACAGTCCCACACATCATTCTGTTTGTCTGACCGACCTCCCGCATCGCTAAGTGTTCATGGGGTGTAAAAGTCTTCAGAATGGAGAACGTGTCCATCTACAAAAGCTTCCCTGCCTGGTTGCTGGGAGGCAATTCCGCCCCCCCCCCCAGGACCCTGGGCTCCGAAGGCACGCCTTTCCTCTGCGGGGCCAGGAGGGCCAATGGTGTGGACAGAGGAGGGGCACAGTCCCAACCCTGAGACTCTGCCCGTTCAAAGCCAAGACACCACAAAATGTCCAGGACAGAACCAGTGGCCCTTTGGTCAAGTCGCAGCCTCTCTTGTGCCAAGCAGGAACAGCGCCACCGCCACCCCCAAACACTTACCTGTCCTGTCTCGTATTTGCCCTGCTGCTTTGGCGCTTCAAACACACCCACCGCCTCCAGCACTTTGCCTTCAGGTCGGTTTCTAAGGTGGGGAAAACACAGAGCAGAGACCTTTTAGCCTCACCGTCTTGGAGAAGCAGCTTCAGAGTCTCTGCTGCCTGTGAACGTCCACTTTTTGCACCCCTGTCCAGCTGAGACCGTAAGAGGAGGGTGAGAATGAAGGCGCCAAACAACCCGCCAAAGTTTAACCACAAAGCCAACAGCCGAGAGAGAAATGCCCATTCGCTGCAGCTTGATTGACCTTCCAGCGGCCTCCTTCCCACCCAGATATCCTGAACAACAGCTCCAGAGACCCTCCTGTGTCAAAGCTGTCTGGGTACTAACAGGTGATAACAGAGGGCAGAAAACGAGAGGAACAGGAAACCCAACGTTGAAATGAGACTAAAGACCATGTCAAATTAGCCGGCGGGGGCGGGGGGGGGGCAGGCTGGTAATGCGAGGGGAGGACCTTTGAACCCTGTTAAGGGGTGACCCTAAGGGCCTCTATAGTTTGCCACGTGCAGAACCGGGAAGCTAGGCTTGACTAGACGGACCACGAGCGTGAACCGCAGGGCAGCCCCCCTCCAGGTACTCGATGGGGATGCTTCGACTTCCTGGCATCCACAGAAATTCATGCTAAAGACACATTTTTAGCCTTTTTCCAGGTATCACAAGACTCCCCGTTGTTCACAACGCAACCGGCTATTCTGGATACCGAACAGAAATATTCTGAGCAGAGTTACGCTCCGTTACTTTCAGGGTCATTCAAGGAAACACCAACCGCAAAGCAGGCCTCCTCGCGAGCCACAGAACTATCGAAGCACAGATCCCGTGCAGAAATAAAGCAAGCGGATCTTCCGACCTCAGGGCCAAGCCTGTCCTCCTAGACCACAAGCAGGCCGTTTTCCCTCTCTTCCCCTTTTCTCTCCCATTCTGCCTTTTCCCCCTTTTCAGGTGATGCGCCCCCTTCCTCAGCCACCGAATATGCAGCGGCCTGCAAGGGAAAGGAGTGGTGGCTTGCTTCCGTTCGGCTGTCCTGTCTCCATGCAAGCTATTTCCATCCGTCTCGACCTCAGATTGCCCAAGCGGGCTGATGCAGCAGCTTCTTGTGGTGGCTCTGCTCTCTCTCTCTCTCTCACACACACACACACACACACACACACACACAGAGAGAGAGACACAAGCCCTCACGGCCCCCGTTGAGTTGGTCACTGGAAAGGCTAAGAGGTGCAGGAAGGGCAAACACAGAGACCGGGGAAGACCTCTGAAGAGTCAGCGCATCAAGGGGGTGTGGGTGTTTAATAGCCACAAAATCCAACCGAACAAAAGCTACGGGGAGAGCTTGAAGAGCGTGCCCGGTAGAGACAAAAAAATTGCCCTGACATATGTCTGTTAGCAAGCACTGGAAGCGTCCCTAATGTTTCTGTTTTGGGGACCCTCTGGGGCAACCGTGATTCAGGGACCCCCAACACGCTTCCAACCAACATCCCAGTCGCCTCCCTGGGCACCCCCAGCAGGAGGTCCTCATGACCAAAGCCATGTTCCTGGCATGCTTCACATCCCCACCTCCCTCCCTCCCCACCTGCCCAGGTCCTGATCCTCTGGAAAGCACCGCCTTCTCCTGGGCCGGAGGTACAGAACCACGGGGAACGCTCCGCAGGTTGCTGGACTACAAGTCCCATCAGCCCCCATGGGCCAACCAACATCAATCAGGGAGAAAAGGTAGACAGGTAGTGGGAGGCCAAATCGTAGGTGGTCCTGGAGGGGGGGTTGGGGGGGTTCACTGACAGCAGCAGAGAAGCACATGGGGGGCAACCGTGGCGATGCCAATGTGGGGCCAAAGCTACCCCCCCTTTATTAACACCACCTGCCCCAAAGAATCTCTAGCCCCGCCCCTTGCCCAAGCCCCGCCCCTTCTGCACCCATAACCCCGCCCCCAGTGTCCTCCAAACCCAACCCACCCTCCACGGGCCCCGCCCCCGTGGTGGCCCCTCCCCCTCCAATCTCCCTTCGTGCAAGGCCTTTCCCCCGGGGGGGGGTCTTCAGGCTCCTCCCCTTCCCCCCACCACGCCTCCCCCACGCACAGCAAGCCCCGCCCCCCCTCGAGGAAGGGGCCCCGCTCACCGTGAGGAGAGGAATCGGCCCGGGGGCAGCCCAGGCCACGCCCACAGCCCAGGCCACACCCCCGCCGCGGCCAGCCACGAACCCCGAGGCCCCCGGGCGGCCCAAGGCAGGGCCGAGGCGGAGGCGGAGGAGGGCCTGGCCTGGCCCCTCAGAGCCGCCACCGCCACCGCGCCCGACCAGCACCGGCCCCGCGCCGCCGCCGCCGCCGCCATCCCGCGGCCGGAGAGAGAGAGAGAGAGAGAGAGAGAGAGAGAAAGAGACCCGCTGAGGCGAGGACGACGACGACGCCGCTGCTGCTGCTGACAGGCCCCCCTAGAGGCCGCAGCCACCCACAATGCCCCGCGGCGAGGCGTGCGTTGCGCGGGGCCGCTCTAGGACTCAGGCGCGGGCCACGGAGAGGAGAGGGAGGCGGGGCGTTTCGCGGTGCTCCCTCGCTCCTTCCGTAGAGCTACGAAAGGGATAGAACGGGCCAGAGATTTAGAAGGGCGCCCGGACCGTCTTGTTTTCCTTCGGTCCTTGCTTGAGTTAAGCCCCGGCAGCCACGAGGCCCCCTCCCCCACAAAGCCAGGGGATTTGGACCACTCGGTGGCCCTTTTGTTAATTCCTTCTAGCTCCATTATTCCTTGGAAAAGGCCCTGATGTTGAGGCACGAGTGTGAGGGCAAGAGGAGGAGGAGGAGGGGAGGACAGAGGAGGAGGTGGCTGGAGAGGGTCATGAAGTGACCAGCATTAATTTGACACAACTCCGGGAGGCCGTGGAAGACCGGAGGGCCTGGCGAGCTCTGGTCCATGGGGTCACAAAGAGTCGGACATGACTGAACGACTCAACAACAACAACTCCATATTCCAGAGTCCAGAGGGGAAAAAAAAGAATACAGTATATGAAATAAGTGAACCCGGAAGGTCTTTGCAGGTGCACTCTCTACCGCTCTCTTGTCTCTGCGGTCCCGCCTTCCCCTCGTCAGCTCCTCCTCCTCTTTTCCCCGCCCTGTCCGGTTCCCTCTTTTGGTGGCGTGACCTGTTGGGGGGGTCACATGACCCGCGCGCCCAAGATGGCGTCCTCCCTGCGGCCCGGAGAGCCCCTGCGCCGCCTCCTGTCGGGCTCGGAGCTGCCGGAGGAGCTACGGGGCGAGCTGGAGGCGGCCCTGGCCGAGAGCGACCCTCGGCTGCCCTTCCCGCTCGTCCGGAGGCTCCACCGCGCCCTGCGAGAGGCCGGTGAGGAGAAAAGGCAAAACTTGACCTCTGGGATCGTGACCCTTGACCTACACCCTTGACCCCTCAATATTTCTCCTTCCCCCCCCCCTCATTGCATCTCCCCAGCACTTCCCCTCGACAGACTCTTGAAAGCTTGCTCCACGTGTAGACTCAGCATTCTTGGGATCAAGCTGCACTCCTGGGCTATTTGGAGAAGTTACTTTTTTTGGAACCCCCCCGCTAGCCTCTCCTTGCAGGTGCCCCCCCCAACATTGATTTATTATTTATTTCTTTAAAATGTTTTTGCCCCACCTTTCTGCTTCAAAAGGATCCAAAAGCAGCTTACGATGTTGGAAGATCGTATTTGAAGTTAAAAACAACGAGTAAAATAAACAATGCTGTTTAACAACGTTTCTAATTTGGATGCCCAGATGAAAAAGGGAGAAGAATTTTACAAGTAAAACTGAAATTGTTGCAGTGTATTTGGGGGGGGGGGCAAGCTGTACGTGGTGCTGAGTCACCTGGGCTGATGCTGCCTGCAGTAGATGATGGACAAGGCCCCTTCTCTCTGCCCTCCTCTGGGTTCCCCCAAACCCAGACTCAAAAGGGGAAGGACTGCTTCTAAAGGAGGACTCTGCTTCCTAGAATCAGATGCGTGGGCGTCCCCAAGCACTTTTCTGGGCACTGACACAGCTTGGGTAGAGGAGCCTTCCCCTGTCTGGCTCCCTGCAGCTCTTTCAGGCTACCTCTCCCATACCTGGGATACTGGGAGTTGATGTTCCAGCGTGTCTGCAGGGCCCCCATCATGTGAAAGGCAGCCCTGCAGGAACAACATGCAGAGACTTTGGCAGCTTAGTTTAATTTGTCATGTGGGGGACCTTAAAAATAGGTTCTTAGAAGCCATTGGTAGAGTCAAGCCCTCAGGTTTTCATACTTTGCTGATTTTTCAAGAGGACATGTTGTTCTCATGGGCTTGTGCAGAATGGTTCCATGGGGGTTGTACCTCATTTTTTCATGAAAGAGAGATGCTTCTGGGGAATTAGATTAGGTAAAGGTTTGTGGAACTACAGGGAGAAAAGTGGCACATAAATAAACAAGGCTGTGATGCAGTACCTCTGGAGGGCCCTGTGTCTTCGGAACAGACAGCATTCTGTGAGAGAGATGAATCTTGCCTAAACTGGTATAAGAAAGCAGCCCAACCTTTCCTGTGTTCAACTCTTTTTAGACCCCCATTCTCTCTTTTTTGGCTCTTAGGTTCTGAAATGTACCTTCATGAACTACTGGAAGGCAGTGAAATCTTCCTTCCGGAAGTGAAAAAACCTCCCAGGGTTTGTATCAGGCACTGCTGTTGCTCTTCTGAGGTGGAAGGGAACTCGGCAGTCAGTGGGAAAAGAGCTGCTTGCCTCTAATTAGTGGGTCAAGGTATCCTTGAAAACTTTGTACAGGGCAAGTTGGGGGTGGGGGGAAGCACCTCGCAACTCTGCCTCTCGTCTTCAATCTGTGCTTTGTTTTCCTCTTTCAGAATCCAGAATTAGTGGCCAGGCTGGAAAAGATCAAGGCTAGACTAGCCAACGAAGAGTACAAGCAGATAACGAGAAACGTCACCTGCCAGGTAATTGGAAGATGTAACACTAAGGCATCTCTGAGCAGTATAGTAAGCTGTTTAGGTAAACAGCTGTGCTTTTCTCAGGTCACTTTAAAAAGTGGCAAAGCAAGCCATTCAGTTCTCCAAAATGTTTCTGTAGGCAAAGATGGTATGAGGTTTGAAGTTGAGAAGAACAGCCAACTTATCTGGTTCTGCTTTCGAGTATCGCATGGCAAAGGTGGCTCCAGTCTAGGGTGGAGTTGAAAAGCCACGAGAGAAGGGCTAGGAAATAAAACGTATGCAGGCCATGCAGGAGAACATACTTAGCTTTGGGGAGGAAATAAGGAGCCAGGACCACTTCCTGGACCCTGGCAATATGACACCCACTTGCAGTGGGCTGGATTCAAGCTTCAGTCTCCTCTGTCTTGGAGGTGGGCAGAGGAGAAACCCTTTTCTGTAAGCCTCAAATGCAGTGGCCAAGAAAAGGGAAGAGTGAGTTAGGCGGCAAGGAAAGCAGAAGGAAGCCTTCAGAGAAACAACCAGGTCACTTCCCTTTCTCCTTATAGGAACTGAACCGATATGGGACTTTGGCTGATCTTGGAAGACAAGGTAGGTTTTGCTTGCGGTAAGAGGACAGCCAGGTAGCCCATCATCCGCAGCCAGGAAAATGGGTGCTGGAATTAAGACGAACGTCAGCCTGTTCTCTGGGCTGGATTTTAACTCCTCCCCATCCATGGTTCAGAGAGCTCCGTTTGGTGAATCAAAGCAGCAAGACGTACAGGTGGCCTGTGAGTAGGCTTTTGTAGGGCACCGAGGGCGTCCTTTAAGAGCAGAGTTTGCGAAATCAAGCCCCACACTTTGTTCCACATTATAGAAATGTGAAATGGTGCCAGGAAAGAGCCTGGGTGGGAAAAGGGGCCCTGGGCTTTTTCTGTTTTCTGGCATTTCCACAAACTACAGCATCCAGAAGGGCAGCGAGGTGGGTCAGCCCTAGGGTGAGCCAGAGCGCTGTAACAGAAGGATAGAACTCTGATGAGAAAGTGAGAAGGGACACTCCTCCCACCTCCCCCCCCCCCCCCGGTCATTGGTTGGAAACTCACAGGCAGTTTTCCCAGGTACCTAAGCTTTTGCCGGGCCCACCGATTCCAGTATAAGAAACAGAACTTTGTGGAGGTTCCTTTTCGGGGCCATTTCCAGAACCATCCTGCATTTGCTGGCTGGGAGATTCCAGGTGCTGTCATGTAAAAAAAAGAAGTAACTTCTCTGTGCTCAAAAGTCACGGACCGTGCCCTCTCTCCCTTCGCACAGTCAGGTCCACCAAAGCCCTCCTGGTCAACATAATCAACTTTATCATCACCGTTGGAGCTACTTTCGTCTGTACGTATTTGGGCAGCCAGTATGTCTTCACAGAAATGGCGGCGGTGAGTGCCACTGGGAACGGGAGGGAGGGCGATGCCTGGTGGCTCCGGCACCCGCTCCCACCCAATCTGGACTTTTCAAGCTTGCTGGTTCTTTCGACCGACTGGCAAAGTTTGCTCCTTCTGCAACACATGGACGGGGCCACCAGCGATGCGTGTTTGCATTAGGGGGCAATGGAAGGCACAGAAAAATTATCATGCAGATCAGCTCAAATTGCAGCTCCTGCTTTTTTGAGAAATGCAGAGATCCACGGCGCTGCTCCCGCCCCCCGTCTCTTTCCTGCTTCCTGCACCAAAGAGCAAGGCCACAGGATTTGCGGGGGAGGGGGTTCTGCTGTAACTTTGCCAGCCAGTCGCTGAGGGCAGAGAACTGTCTCGCTTTCCCCTTTCTTTAAACGACTTCTTCATTTTTTTAGATTTCTGCTCTGCCTTTTCTTCCCCAAAACGAGGCTCAACGTAGCTAATAATGAAATGGGTTGCTTTTTTAAAAAAAAGATTAAGGTTAGAAAAGTGTAACATATTATGTTTTAAAGCTGAAGAAAGGAAGGCCAATGGATTCAATCCCCTTCTCCTCGAGATCCCCTCTTGTGAACGCCATCTTGCCTCTTTTGCTCCTTCCAGCGCATCTTGTCTGCTGTCATCGTGGCCTCGGTGGTGGGTTTGGCGGAGCTGTACGTGATGGTGCGGGCCCTGGAAGGGGAGCTGGGGGAGCCCTAGTCGAGGAGGCTTCCCCCACTTGGGGTTGCAGAAGTCTTTCTCCGCCTGTGTGTTTTTTTTGCTTCCTCCAACTTGCCCCTCCGGAAAGTGGGATCTGCACCCAGGGACCACCACACACCCCGACTTCCAAGAAGAGCCGTCAAGGAAAAAGGGAGCTCCTTCTACCCTGCAGCCGTCACTTATTGTGGGCAAACAAACCCCTCTCCTCCTCTAAGACTGTTCTGCGCAAGGCATGGCGTGGCCTCAGGCGTTTCAGAAAAGAAGCACCCCTTCCCTTCCTTTCGACTCCCACGGATCCTGTCTTGTCTTCTTTTTCTTCCTGACTTTGTCTCCACATGGATTTCCCTGCAGCCGTGGAAGCTGAAAAAGGACAGATATGTGGACAAAAAGCGCATCTCCCTTTCCGACACGATGTTTTTAGGTCACTCCTTGCTCCCTCTAGGGTGGGCTGGCCATTTTCTTCACCCGGCTGTGCCTGGAGCCTCTTTTTGGCGTCCCCAGGAAACAACCTTCATCTTTAAGGGTCTCACTTGCACGGTCAAGAGCCTGCAGTTTACCTATGGTGCAGAATCCTGCCCACCCCCACCAGCTGTAAAAACCTGCTTCTTCCGGTTTTCTGAATCATTCAGCTGTGCCAGCCGGCTTGTCTCCTCCTCGTTGGATCGCAGGTAGAAAAACCGCTTCCCTACTATGTGCAGTAAGCGGTCCGATCCTGACAGGGGAATATTCTCCCTCCCTGCCCCCCCCTCCAGATGTAAGGAGCACCGGTAGGTCATCATCCCCACTACCACGTGTTGGGAACACCCTCAAAACAGAAATTGGGGCAGGGGGACGACAGAAAGGGGAAACGTGCGTTTGTGAAACGACCACATGGCAAGCTTGTTTGGAGGGCTCAGATGTCAGGAAGCAAAATAATGGCATAGCCCACATTAGCCCTTCCACCCTCCATGTATTTTCTCTGAAGTAAATCCAATTAATTCAACTCTCTCTCTTGTGGCTTGAATTGGGATAAGGGTATTTTATCACACTGGGTCTGTTAATCCACTTACCCATGCAACGATGTTCGTGTCGCAATCCGGCGGCTGTTATAAGGCAATTACTGTACTGCCATTTGTACATCTTCCAATTCAGTCCCCTCTCCTCCTAGCAGTTTCCCCGGTCTCTGAGCATCAAACCCCAAACATAACTTCAGGCGCCTTGAGATGCTGGTTGTGCATCACAAAACAGTCTGTAAAACATCCCAAGGGCGGAAAGCAATTGAGGATTGCCCCCCCCCCCATTTCACAGGTGGGGATCCCTGAGGCTGAGAGAGAAGTCAGCGGCTTGAAGCTGATGTCCCTGCATCTGTTTTCAGAATTTTATTTTCTGTTTGCAAACGAATAGTGGGAGTAAGATGCTCTTTAGAGATCACTTGGAAGTCAGCCGCTGCCGTCTAAACTTGTCTCCTGGGCCAGGAGCCCCCCCCCCATCTAGCCCTTGTTGCCCCCCCCCCCCCGAGCGTACCTGCCCTTGGCTGGTTCTGGAAGCTAAGTAGAGTCAGGCCTGGCTGGAAGTCGGATGAGCGATAACCAGGGAATACCTGGAATGGGTAGGGAGGAAGCCTGAAGCCTCGCGAGCCGTGGCTGCCAGTCAAGAGTTGGGAATATTGGCTAGGGGGACACCCACGGGTTTTGGTTTAATTAAGGCACTCCCTGGACTCTTCTTTGACTGGACCCTGGGAAAGTCTGGCACCCCCCCCCCGGAGCCCCCGCAGGATGCCAGGCTCGGGCCAAATGCTGGTTTCTCAAGAGGTAATCGTGGCAACTGCCGGATCCATTCCCCTGCCTGGAGGGGGAGGTAAGCCGCGGGCACCGATCCAGGGCCTCTCCCCAGCCCCTGATTAATGTTCTGATGGCTGCTAAGTCCCCTGTCCTGGATGCGCACAGCAATATTAATATCATGGATTCAAGCAAATCCTCCAAGAGGGGGCAGGAGGCTAGCCGGGGTGGGGGGACCTGGACCTGCAGCCACAGGATTAGGTGATGCATCTCAATCATCCCACAATTGACACAGAGATTAAGGTGTTTTTTTTTCCCTTTTTGCTCAGGACAGATTAGGAGGCATTATCAGCGATTGTAGGGCCTGACCGTCCGCCCCCCCCCCCCTGCTTTCACCCTCTCATTTATTCTGCCTCTGCTGGACACAAATCAGGAATGAAAATGATCAGGCTAAGCTCGTGGGGTATCACAAAACAGGACTTTTATTGGAGTTACAAGAGAGGGGGGTGGACAGAAGAGAAAAACCTGCAGATTAATCGGACCAAGGTGTGTGGTGCGAGCGTGGGTGTGTGTGTGTGGGGGGCTGTGGTCATTTAATCCTTAGTCAGGAGAGGAGATGCTTCCATCTTTTTACAGGAGATTAATAACATCTAGGATTTGTGTTATGGGGCTTGTGGAAGGGATACGGTGCTCCTCAACAGAGTTTAGGAGAGTTATTTGTTTTGGGTAGTGGGGACAATTTCAGGAATTCCACACACACACCCATCCACAAGCTCTTATCCAGGCCAGTTCCTGAACAACTGGGATATGCAGATAGAATGTTTCCCGATAAAAGGGTTCCATATGGCCCAAAATACACCACCCCGAACAGTGTATACCCAATCAAGGGAAGGAAAACTATTTGAAGGAATCACAACACAAAAGGAAAAGAGGAGGAGGAGGGAAGAGGAAAAAGGAAGCTGGTGGGTAGTGGTCTTCCCAAAAGGGAGTGCCGTGTACTGCCCCTCACCTGCTTCTGGACCCATCCCAGGTAAGCCTGGGCCCCTTTCCCAAGCTCCGCCCCCCCGCCAAGCTTTTCTTTAGGGGTCGTTCTTACACCTCCCCCAGGTTGGCCACCAGGGCGGCGCTGTAGATGAGTTCCGAGATGGATCCCAGCGAGGTGGGAGCGGCGGCCGGGAGGGCCTCCCAGCACCCCGAGAGCGCCGTCCAGGCCCTGGTGGTCGCCGCCGCCGCCGCCCCGGCCTCTGGGTCCCCGGCTTCCCCCTCCTGGAGGGAGCCCGCTGGCCAGCGATGGGGAGGCTCCGGAGATTCCTCCCGGCCGGAGGGGACGGAGGCTCGGATGCCCGGAGAAGGAGGCGCCGGGGGCACCGGGCGGGGTGGCTTGGAGATGGCGAAGACCCGTCGGGCCGCTGCGCCCCCGTGGCTGCCACCGCTGCTGCTGCTGCTTTTGATCCTGCGAGCGCGGCGGTTCTGGAACCAGACCTGGGAGAGGAAGCGGGCCGGCGTGAGCTCGGAGGCGCGGCTGGGGAGCAAGGAGGGGGCCCCCGGCGGCGCCTCCTCTCCAAGGCGGAGGGTCCCCCCCCCACCCGGCGGGAGCGGGGTGTGGGACGGAGGGAGGGAGGAGGAACCTCACCTGGATTTTGGCCTCGGGCAGCTGGGTGAGTTGGGCCAGGCGCTCGCGGGTGCCGATGTCCGGGTAGGGCAGGGCGGCGAAGACCCGCTCCAGCTCGCTCAGCTGGCCCCGGCTGAAGGTGGTCCGCTTCCTCTTGCGGGGGCCGGCGGCCGCGGCCGGGCAGGAGCAGCAGCCTCCCCCGACGGGCTCCCTCCCGGCCCCTGGAAGAGGAGCGGAAGGGAGGAGGAGAGGCCCCCGAAGGCAGGGGGGGGCCGGCCGGGCGGATGCCCCTGTAGAGTCGCCACCCACCCACCCCGCCGCGGCCGCCTCGGCGGACGAGGAGACCCAGAATCCCCAGCCAGCCCTCCGGAGGGTGATTCTGGGTCCCGTCGTCCGCAAGGGAGACTCTCCTGCCGGCTCAGGGAGAGCGCGGGCGCCCTTCTTCTTCTTCTCCCCCCGAGACTGGGGAGCCCATCCCAACCTTCTTGCCACTTACCTCCCCGGGGCTGGTCCAGGCCCGAAGCGGCCGCCCCGTCGGGGAACGGGCCGCGGGCCAGCGGCGGAGGGGCCCGGAGGAAGCGCCCCTGCTCCGCGGTGCCCATCCTGGCGCGCTGGGCTCCCCGCGGCCGGACGGCGCGCTTTTACGCACGGCTTTTTATCCCTGCCCAGGAGGGACGGCCCCGCCCGCCGCCCCTGATCCCCGCTCCGGATCCGTCCCCCCACCCCCGAGCCGAACCCCAGCCGGCGGGGGCGGCGCGGCGGAGCCCTCCCCAGTCCGCCCCAGGGGCACCTGAAGTTGGGGTCCAGGAGGAACCGGGCGCCCGGCCGAGGCAACGTCGGGACCCGAGGGCGCTCTCCTTGGTGCTGAAGGAGGAAGACACGTGCCAGACGTCTCCCCCCCCCGCCCGCCCGCCCGACCTTCGAGGCAGCTTCCCCCAAAGGGTTAGGGCCGACCCAGAGATTTGGATGCCCGAGCTCCAAGACGGGAGGGGTCGCCCACCTCTTTTTCCTGCCTGAGGCCCCGCGGCCTCTGAAGCTCCCCGCGGGCCCCCACCCCCACCCCTTCCAGGGCCCGAGCACCGGGCTGCCCCAAGGCTTGGCCACGATCCGGCGGCGGGGAGGGGGGAGTTCCTGAAAGGGAGCTTGCTTTTGCGGTGCCGCTTTTTCCGGGCTGCGCGGCCAAGGTGGGTAGCCGTCCTCCCTCCCTCGGAGCAGCTTCGCAGGAGAAGGGCCTGCCTTGGGGGCGCATGGGCGGGCGCGGTGGGGCTGAGCCCGGGGGGGGGGGGGGGCGGGGAAGGAGGGGAGGGGGGGGCTCCGTTCTTCAGAGCCGGGAGGACCCCAAGTAAGGACCGGGGGCGCGGTGGAGCGTTTGGCAGCCTTAAGGACAGAGAGCGGACCCAACGAGACTGTCCCCCCCCCGAATCAGTGGGGCTCCCGCAAGTGTGGGGCTGCCCTCACTCAGGCCTTGATTCCACGCTGTGGGGCCGAAAGGAGGGGGCTTCCACCCTTGAAGGAGCAATTCTGGGGCGGGCGGGGGGATCTACACAGAGGGAAGCCCCGCGGGCTCCATGGGCCCCATGTGGGGCCTCCCTGTGGGTTTCTCTCCCACCCCTTCCTCTGGACATCCCAACACACGTGCCTGATAACCACAACGCCCATGTGCCCCTGGGTGGGGCTGATCCCGCTATGGAGAGAGTTACTATGAACTGAGAGCTGTACAAGCCTGACTCTTTTCCCCCTCCACTTGGTCTTCTGATGGGGCTGTGATTTTCTCTCCCCCCCCCATCACCAACCTGCTACTATTTGGGAAGAGTTAAAAAAAAGATTTCACCCGTATTTAATATAGAGAAACTTTGAACGGGAACCTGAAGTGTATAGGCCCCCCCACACCTCACCGCACCCCCTAAGAAGCTTGGAGCGGAACTCCAAAAAAAAAAAAGAAAAGAAAAGAATTACTGAACTTTTTAAAATGACAATTCCGAGGATTTGGAGACCCCTAATCTTTAAACCCCCCAGCTGGGGGTGTCATGGAGCCAGGGGCTTGCTGGGCGGGAGCCCCTGGGGCGTTCTGGGTAGGAGGAAGGATATCCCCTGCTGCCCCCACCCCCACCCCCACCCTGAGGCTGCCCTGGTCCTGCTGAGCTCAGCTGTGCCCCTTGGGACTGGGGGGGGAGGGCAGCTGCAAAGCCGCCCCCCCTCTGTCCTCTCCTTGAGTGGGCAATTAAGAGCTACCGACTTTACAAAACCCCTGCTCCTTGATGGTCGAATAAGGATTACCCCAGCAGCTTGCATTTCCGCAAGTGGGTGGGTGGGTGGGTGGGCACTCTGGCTGTGGGGCCTCTCCTGCAGCGCTTCTGCATTTCCAAACCGACCCTGATCCTGCCGGTCCCCAGTGCATTTTTGGCACAGGGTTTTCATGAGGCGTCTGCGGCCTTTGGAACCCCCTGCCAAGGGATGCAGGACCGGCTTTCCCACGGCTCTTCTCAGGGAGGCAGGCAAAAAGGCTCATTCATCAGCCTGCGGTTTGGAGGTTCAGCCAACTGGAATACAGTTTTAGTGGCTGTTTGTTTCAGAATGTTAACTTTTAAAAATGATAACCCCACCAGAATTTAGCAGCGGAGACAGGCCATCCTGGCGCCTGGGTTTAAGACAGGAGAGACCGTTAATCTCTAAATTCTCTGAAACGAAGAGAGCGATCGTCACACAGAAGCCGAGCTGTTCGCAGAGGTGCAAAAACTTTTATTTTGCGGCCGTCCTCGGCCCGGAGGGGTTCGCCGTGGAGCTCAGGCGAGATCTTCCTCAGAAGGGCACCCCAGCCAGTACTTGGCGATCGGCCGCGGGTATTTGGGGTACACCCAGTCCACCCGACGCGTGCGCAGGTTGAGGCGGTAGTACTTGTCTGAGGCAAAGAAGAGGAGAGGGTGCGGGGTCACCATCGGTGTGAAGATGGAACCTGAGCCACCACAGACCCTGAAGATCTCCCCCCCACAAGGTTTTTCCTGAGCACACCTCATGCAGAAAGAAGGAAAGTTATTTTTTCCAAAGGAGTCCTCCCGACCCCATCTAGACTACATGATCAGTCAAAAAAGTAACTTTTACCAATAGTTGTTTGCAGGCCCTTTTTTTCTGTACCCATTCCTCTGCTCTCCCTGCCCGACTGTCAGTTCTTGTGGGAGTGAGTTCCACCAGCTCATTCAGGAAATACTTTCCTTTTCGGAAGCTCCCTACGAGCGCTCGAGTTGGATGTAGAGATTCTGGGATGTGGTGGATGCCTTGGCCCTCTCTCCTCCCCACTGATACAAAGAGGCATCGATTCAAAACCTCCTTACTCACCGTCGACAAAGAAGTAGACGCTCTGGAATGGCTGGCAAGCCGTGGTTCCACTCAGGAGCCAGTCCATTTCATCAGACTCGGAGCTGTCGCCGTGCCAGTCCCAAAGGGAGTCTAGTCGGCCCCAGCGCTGCCGGCGGCGGTACTTCTTCCGGTGCCGGCGCGAGGACTTCCTGCTCATGTGGCGCTGCGGTGGGCTCTGGGCCACGTACAGCCTCCCCAGCATGGCGGCGTCCACGTGGTTGGGGATCCCTCGCCAGTCGCGGCTGATGAAACGGGGTCTGCTGGCTCCGCCTAGAAAAGGGGCTGGTGGTGAAGACGTTTAAGGAGGCAGAGACAAACTATTTGTTTTAGACAACACCTCATTGTAGGGAAATTCCTTAAATGCTGATAGCATCTGATGGCCACAGCGTCAGATTGTCAGGTTGCTTTGTTTCCTGATTGGCCTTAAGGGCCATGGCCTTCATCAGCAAGTCTGATTTCCCAGGCATGGAGGTTTGCTGGAACTGAGTCTCCGGCGAGAGGGACTCTGGGAAAGTCATAGCCCAGAAATGGATCTTCATCTAGAACACAGAGGGGAGGGCCCATGCACACCAAGCCACCCCACTTACTCCTCCGGCTGCCCCCGAAGAGGATCTCGAAGATTTCGTCCCAGCTGTCCGCCTGCAGCTGGGCGTAGTGGTCGAACACCACGGACGGAGAGGTCTCCTCGCACGCCTGGCGGCTGGGCTGGTTGGCAAAGTCGTACGACCAGTACTTGTTCCCTGGGAGGCGCCAGAGAGACACGGGTGGGTCAGGAGGGATCTGGAGCGGAACGATCGACCGAGAGAGGCGCCGCCTGAGAGATTCCGCTGCCCGGGGCAGAGCTGCAAAGGGAGGCCTCCCTGGTCTCGCCCCTTCGAGGGCACAGGGAGGAGCCCCTTCCCGGGCTTCCGAACGCTCCTCGGGCCGGCTGCTGCTCTCTCGGCTCGGCCCTGCCTCTCGCAGGGTGGTTCTGGTGAGGGGGGGCAGGAGGGAGAGAGCCCCACAGGTGGTTCGGGGGGGAGGAGGAGGGAAAGGGTGGGGTCCCAAACGGGCACCTTTGAAGAAGTAGGCCCTCTCGCTGGAGAAGTAGTTCTGGGCCGGCAGGGCAAAGGCCGCGTCCAGGTGGTCGGGGATCCCCTTGAAGCCGTCGGAGATGTTGCGGGGAAAGCCCGGCTCCAGGACCCCGTCAGCCAAGCGCCAGTAGAGCCCCCTCTGCGCAAGCAAGAGCCGCGAGGCTGTGAGGGGGGGGCGGCGGCAGGAACCAGGAAGGGGTCCCTCCCCCACGGCTAGCCCAGGGACTTGGAAGCCACAGGTGTGGATCTGGTAGCCTCCCCCACCCCCACTAGTCTCAGAGGAGCAAGGGGGGGGGACCGGGCTGCTTCCTTGAGGAAGGAAGAATGGGCTCTGCACATGCCCAGGGGCACCCTGTCTTAGGATAGCACACATCACTAGCAAGGAGATTCTGGCCCAATCTTTGGAAGACCTTCGCGACAGCAAGGGCTGCTTGGAAAGGTCTTTTGAGAAGGGTCGGACGGCCCGCTCTCAAGGATGCTTCCCTGTGATGGAAGGCATGGGGTTGGTCTAGATGACCTTCAGGGGAGGGTGGAACCAGGGAGCCGCCAGGCTCTGCTGAAGTCAGGAGTCCCCCTGGCCCGATCCGGGTTGGGTCGAGGCTGAGAACCAGGAGTGCCTACGCCTCACCTGGAAAAGGTACGTCTTGCCCTCGCAGTTGATGCGGGTGAAGGCCGCGTCAATGGGTCCCTCAATGCCCCACACCTCCTGGATGAGTTTGGGGTACCCTGGGCGTGCGGTCTTCTCGTCCAGCTCGTAGAAATACTTCCCTGGGTCAGGAAAAGGAGGAGGTTGAACGGGATCTTTTTGCTCCCCAGTCCTTCAGTGGGAGGATGCGTGTGGGTGGGTGGTGGTGGGTGGGTGGGTGTGCACACTCACAGAATCAGATCCAGGAGACGCGGCCCTCCCCGAATCCCCTCTCCCTCCCTCCCTCCCTCCCGGCCAGGCCGTACCACGGAAAGCATAGATGGAGCCGTTCTTCAGACTGGTGAAGGCATCGAAAGGTTTTCCACTGCACAAAACCTCCTCTTCCGGCCCCACGGTGGGACCCTCCTCTGTGGGGGGGAGCAGGTCCCCCCCAGGGGGCACGCTGGCCCCCACGTCGGCTTCATCCACCCATGTGTAATCGGAGAAGGTGGCTGTCGGCACCTCGGGGGCGGCGGTGGCGGTGGCAGTGGGCACGAGGGCCGTGACGTTGCTTGGATCCAAGTAGTCTAGATAATCATCCTCTGGCTGTAGGAACATGTCTCCGCGGGTCACTGAGAAGGGGGAAAGCGTGACTCATCATCCCCAGGCTGGCCAGGGAGACCCCTCCCTCTCCCTGCCCCCAAATCCCCTTGCTGTGGGTTTCATTTTGGCCTCTGCATATCGGGGCTCAGATGCAATCCCCCCCTCCACTTTTCTTAGGTCCATCCCCATGCTCGACACATGAGCCCTCAGAGCAGGCCTGGGTTTCTCTGAGCATGTGCAGAGTGCTTGCACAGGGGTAGCCGCTTCATCAGGGCACTGAAGGAGCTTTGAAACCGCCCCCCCCCCCCTTTCCTGGAGGACAGAAGGATCCACACCTTTTATGTTTGTGAATCCTGGAGGCCCAGCTTTGGGGAAGTGTCTGTTTCATTCCTTTTGGACTACAAAGCCCAGAATCCTCCTGGTTGGGGGCCTCTGGGCCTCACCAGCCAAAAGAGCAAGGCTCAATCCCCCCCCCCCGCCCGAGACCAGCCTGGGTTGGGCTCACCTTTCGCTTTGCAGACGGTGGCGTAATCGATGCAGCAGCTCTGATAGTAGAGACACAGGTCATCGCACTGGCATTTCTTCTGGATGTCGAAGCCCGCCTCGCAGCGCCCCTCGCAGGACTCTGGGGGGGAAAGACACCAGGGAGCTGTCTCCACCCCGGCCCAGAAACAGGGCACCCCCCCACCCACAGACGGAGGGGCCCAGGGCGTCTATTCCCCCCCCCCCGGCGTTGTTCCAGCGCAGAGGGCCAGTCTACCAGGCCGCCAGCAGCCTCAGCTCTCCCACCCCACTCCCCTGTCCCCAAAAGGGGCTGCCCCACAGCGGGTGCCCTTCTGCCCGGAGGAGAGGAGGCGGAAGGGGGCTCAGACAGCCGTCCTCCCACAGCGTTGTCTCCTGTGGCTGCAGAGGGTGAGACCTTGAAGCCACGGGTTCAAATGACAAGAAAGGCGACGGGGACTCAACCAGAGGAAAAAAACTTTCCAGTGGTGAGGGGTGTTTCGAATGTGGGATTCCCGGGGGGGGGGAGCGGCTCTCCTTGCCTGCAGGGCGGAGGGTCCTCCAGTCGGTCTTTTCCTGCCATAGGCCTCAACCCCAGCCAAGGGGGTGCCCACCTTGATTGTGGGGGGAAGGATTATTCCCCCCTGCTCGGGGGCTCATACTGAAACCGTTGAGTTTGCTTTCAAAAAGTTTCCCAAAATCACATCCTGACCTCTCCATGTGTCAAGGAGTTCCAAAGTTGAATTTTTTGATTGATGGGAGAGGTATTCTTTTACGGCGGATCGAGGCCCCCCCTCCACTCTGCTCCAGTCCCTCCAAAACCGAGCTGGCTCTGCCACATCCCCCCAAAAGCGAAGACCCCAGACAGAGGGTGGGGGCTCACATAATACTCACCCTCGGCTCCGAAGGCCCCGAACATCATCCAGCCCAGCAGGAAAGCCAGGCGAAGGAGCCTCATGGCGAACATCCGAGAGCCCCAGCCGTACCCCCTTGGCCGGCCAGATCCGTTGTCCGTCCGTTTCTCCCCTGGCCGCGGAGAGAGTGTTTGCTCAGCCTCGCCTCTCTGCTCCGAGGGAAAGATGGCAAGGTCAGCAGGATGCCCCCCCCACGCCTCCGCTGCTGCCTCCCGCCCCTCTCTTTTGCAACCTCTCCGGCCTTATCGCTGCTGCCCTGCGGACTTTCTCTGGGAGGGTCGGCAACTGGAAGGCCCCGGGGTCAAATCCGCCTTCCTACTTGCTTTCTCCTCTCTGGTCCATCGTCAGCCTGAAGGAGCCGCTTCTTGACTCCCAAGCGGAGCCGAGAGTGGGATGCTGGGGGACCCCCAACCCCAGCCCCCCCCCGTTTCAAAGCCAGGCCGGCTCTCCCATCGGGCAAAGTGGACAGAAGCCTCAGGCGGCAAAGTTAGGGTGCTCAGAAAGGGCAGAGCCCAGTAGGAGTTAAGGAAGGCACTCATCTCCCAATTTTTATAATGACTTCTCTTCATGAAAAGTTCCAGAAGGTCTAACTCTAATCTCACCGTGTTTGCAGTTTTTCAGAAATCCAGTACATCAAGCTCCTGACCTACCTCAGGTTTTTCTCCCTCCCCTAAAGTAACTGTAGCCAAAGTGAGGGAGGCTGGAACAAAGTAAAGCTTGGATTGCCACAATTAGCAGCAAATGATGACGTTTTAAACTCCGTAACAGAGACTTTTGAATGAGCCTCTTTCTTTCTTTTTTAAAAAAAGTAACTTTCAAAGTATTTTGAGTGTGAAAGGAGGAGAGGGGGGGTGTTGTAAATCCTTTGTGCCAAATTAACCATGCATGGACTACCTTAGGCCAGCCTTGGCGGTTGTGCCTCAGGCAGCAAAATGCCGTGGGTCAGCAGGCTGAAAATACCATCCTGGGCGGGGGGGTGCCCCCCTGGCTCTCCACCCAGTACTGGAGAAGGTTGGGACAAACTCTGGCCCGGAAATCCTCCCACAGCGAGCTGGAGGCTAGGGTGAGCTCAGGCTGTGACAAGGGGAAGCGAGAGGCTCAGGCTGTTAGGATTTAGCCTTTTCCAGCCTTCTAGCCCTCAGTTAAATCAATAAAGAAACAAACAAACAAATAACAGGGACCTGGTGCCCTGCCCAGGGAAGAAACCCAGGAAGGGGGGGGGGGGAAGAAGGCTGCAAGAGGAATCCTGGAGTAAGGCCCCTGCAGGATGCTTCCTTGACCCGAGGCCCTTCCGTGAAAGAAAGTGCCCGAAAATTCACTTTCCAGGTAAACTCACCCCCTCCTCCGCCCAGCGTGCCCCCCCCCCCGGCCAGCCCTGGTCAGCTCTGCAAACAAAGCCCGGTGGAATTTGCTCCGCAGTCTTCTGCCCCAGATTGATTCTGCCCAGTTACTAATTAATGCAAACTCCCCTTGCTGCCTTTCCCCTCTTCCCTCCCCCCCTCCGAAAAGCCCAAGAGTGGTGGTGACTCATTAAGGGGGCAAAGGGCAAAGCCATGGGGGGGGGGGGCAAAGCGGCTCAGCCTGTCTCTCTCTCGGTCAGTCTTCCCAGGCCCAGCCGGAGAAAAGAGGCACCGGCTGGGGCAGGCTGGGGCGGCTCAGAAACAGGATGGCCGAGGACTACCAAGCCCAGCATCCCCCAGCTAGCACGCCCAGTGGCCACCATGGCTAGGGGGTTCCCGGTGGTGGAGTGACCTTTAAAAAGCCACGGCTTCAGGCTCTCCTTGTAGGGCAGCCCTGGGGGTGCTTAAAAAAAAAACACACACAGCTTCCGGCACCCTGTGAGTCCCGTCCTTGTTTTGTTTCATTGCCTGAGTTTTCTCAGTTCAAAGCGCTCCAAAGCAGTTCCCGGATTCTCCCTTCAGGGGGCGCTCTGCGACCCCTTGTGCCGCTTGCCCGCGGCTACCCAGGAGTGATGCCCCTCCCTGCAGGTGCTGTGGGGGGGGGATTCTGCAGCCGGGCACCCAAAAGCCCTTGTAAGAACACCGACTCTGTCCCCCTAGCTGGGGGATTCTGGGCTTTGTAGTCCAAACAAAGAGGAACGTTTCCAGGTTCTGGATTTTTCCACCTTCGTATCATCTGTAAATCGTGGGGGGGGGGGGGGGAGAAGGCGTGGACCTTTTCCCTGTTTTTATTCAAATCCTCGGTAAAACAATTATTTTCTGGAGGCATTTGGCCTGCCCATTGAAGGCCATCAACAAACACATCTAGGAGACGGCGGCATCACTAACAGTGGGTCCAGCGCTTGGGGAAGTTCCTTCCCCCCCCCCCCCGTGACTACAACCTCCCCCAACCACCACTTAAAGCAGAGAAGATTGGCAGGACTGATCCTTGATACGAAGCCAGGCGGCCTCATCGTCATCCTCGCGTGCCTCTGGAGACACTCACCGCCCGGTGACGGAACGGTGAATTTTCCCCCAGCCTTCCTATCCGGTGGATCGCGCTGGAATAAATCTGACAGAGCCTGGAAGCATCTTAGATCATCCTTTCTGACCAGCGATGGGGCCTTGCTTTGGTTCAAAGCACTCCACCCCCTACCCCACCCCCTGGTGTTCTCTCTCTGGCCGAAGCCACGGCCTCAAAGGTCACGTCCTCCCTCGGCCACAAAGGCAGGGCGCCTTCCGCCCGAGGGATGATGGCCGGCTGGACCCTCGCGTTCACCACCACTTTCCCAGGCCATGCGCTGTGCCAAGATCTGGAAGGGAACCTGGCGAGGCCGGCGGGTCCCTGGAAGGCAGGCTGGCGCTCTCTCTGTCTCCTGGGGCTCCCTGGGGGGCCCTTGACGTCCCCCCTGCCGTGGACGCATAAAGGGGCCGCCTAAAGCCACCTGGGAAGCCAACTGGCGCCAGAAGCCACCACGTAATGGAGCGGAGGGAGTCTCTAATCGGCTGGGCCAAAGCCGGCTTCTCCCTCCCCCCCCCGGAATCCACTTAAGGGATCTATCCAGAAATCCTCTCTCTCAGCACTCGTCCCCTGTTCTCCTGAGGGGGTCAGCCAGCAACCCCTTTCCTCCTTCTTCCCGCAGCACCAGAGGCGCCTTAAAAAGCTCAGCTATTTAGGCTCTTTGCCCCCCCCCGCGCTGGCGAAGCTGTGCAGCCAAGAGCCGACCCTGGGGGGGGGGCACAGCAAGGCGGCTGTGTCCCGGAGCGGTGGATAGCAGCCACGGGCACGACAGATCAGCCGACGCTGTGCCATTTTGCCTTGCCAAACGACCGCATTTTACCACCACGGACGGAGAGAGGGGCCGGCGGGCTTCTGCCTGCCTCTGGTAGCCAAATCCTTTGGCTGCTTTTGGGCAGGACCTGCAATACGAGTGAGGAGGGGGGTGGCATGGATCCGTGGGCCTCCCACACCAACATGTGTGTGTGTGTGGGGGAGTTGGTGCCCAAGCAGCCCCAAAGGTGAGCAAGGACGGGGCCAAACCCCACTAACCAATTCTGGGACCCAGGTCGGGCCTAGACCCACCTCCCCCCCTACCCACCCCCCACAGGAAGCCAGGCTTCCTGGCCACCGGCAAAGTCTGCCTAAGGCCCCTTGGGCAGCTTCCGTCTGTCCGGAACTGGCACACTCCGGAGGACGGCTCACCTACCTGCTCTAACCCACCAAATCCAGCCTGGCAGGGTGGGGGGGACCCACCACGCAGCGTCTCCGGGGCCCTGGCGGATGCCAGCCGGGTGCTCCCACCACCCTCTCGGCCGCCTGCTTCTCGCCTCTCTTTCTCTGCAGAAGGGAAGGGATTAGTCTGTCTAGAGGGCTGGCCTCCAAGCTGCCGACCCCACGGACAGAGGTGATCGCTCACACGCAGGCGGGGAAGCGCCAGCCTCCCACCATATGCTGGGTGCAAAAGAGAAGTCCATCTGGACGAGAAAAAGAAAAAGACCCTAGACCCCTCCCTCCAAGGCTAATCATCTCCTTTTGTGTATCTCGTCCTGACCTTAGAATAAGATGGTGGGAAAGCGTTCTGTGCTACCATAAAGGCTTGCCCATTTATTACAGCTCATGCCAAAGCTGTGCATATTCCAGAACCGAGACCCTTTCTTAGGCTTAACCAAACTTTTTTGGTGTTTTTTTTGGGGGGGGGGTCAGCCTTGCGCAGATCTAGCCTTTAGTACAGATTTAACAACAGTACGAACATTCTTGAGCCGCTTCTCTTTACATTTGGTCCACAAAAGCTCCAGACAGCAAAGATTTGCTAATTTTTTGGCGGGGGGGGGCTGTTTCTGTTTGCAACGAACTTGCGGGCTTGAGACCCTCTTCGGAAAGGAGTCTCCTTTGTTCTCTGTTCGCTGGCCTGCTCGTGTGTTTTCGTTCTACGCCCCTTGACATGTATCCAAGGATACTTTCTGATTCGTAAACAATGAGTGTGTGTTTCTTTTATTTTTGTTTTTAAAAAGGCAAATGTCTTCATTTTCCAAATGAAAACAAAAGCAGTACAAATGGGGCGGGGGGGGGAAGGGTGGGAGAGAAACCTGAAGCGGAAAAGCACACCGAGAAGGTTGAAACCCAGACAAAGCTGAGGATGTTTAAGACGCTTGCCCCCACCCCCACCCCTTTAAGGTCATCATTGGGGGGGGAGCTCTGGGCCAGACGGAACTGGAAGATTCATTGGAACGGAGCGAATGGAAGGCCCCCATCCGGCTCCTCAGCTGCAACAAAGCGAGATCAGGATGGGGCCCCTTCCGCCCTCCCCCCCACCCGCCCACCCCACAGGGCTCTTTCCTCTCTCTGACCTGCGCCCCCACCAAAGCGCCCTGCACTCAGACCTGCCTCGGAAAGGGGGGGCCCGGGGACCAGTCTGGCTACTTGCCTGCTCCTGACATCACCCGGAGGAAGGATGCAGTTGCCGTGGCGACAGGTCCTCCTTTTGGGGCGGTCCCTAGGAGGGGTGACATCACTGGAGGGGGGAGGAGGCCCCGGAACTGATGCCCCTTTGGCTGAGAAAGTTGCGGGGACAGGGGGGGGTGGGGGCAGACAGATGCCAGCTCAGCCCTGGCATGGGGGCGGCACCCACTTTCTGTCTGTCTCTCTGTGCTTCTAAATTCCTCCCATAAAGCTGCCCCTTCCAGCATCCTTGCGCACTCCCCATCATCATTCCCTCTTCTTCTGCTCCTCTTCCTTCCTCCTCCTTTCTGTGCTCTTCCTTTTCTTGCTTCTTGGCTTCTAAACTGGCCCTGGCCCTCAACATTTTGGAGATGCGGCTGCTTTAAGGACCTCCCGGCTTCTCCCCCCCCCTCTCTGCTGGCCGGCCAGCCTTCTCCATCCTCCTCCCGCCACCCCCATGGGGCTCACCCTCCTGCTCTCCGCTTACAAGCTCTGCCGGTTAGCCATGTCCAGCCCCGAGATGCAAACCCCCGAGGCAGGGGCTGAAGCGGCCGCCGCGTCCAAAGTCGGGAGTCCCGAGGGCTGGTGGGCCGAGGGTCTCGGGCCCTGCCAGGAGGTCTCGCCTGGGATGCACGCCGACATCCAAGCCTCCCTCGACCGGATCCTGCCCGAGCTGCACCAGGCCATCTCGGCCACCAAGCAAGCGGCCGGCCCCGAGCAACTCCGGCAGGGCCTGGCGGAGATCCTGGCGCTGGTGGAGGAAGCCTGGGTCATGCCCGCCGTGGGCCGGGAGGTGGCCAGAGCGCTGTGCCACGCCATCCGCCTGGAGGGGGCCCTGGACCTCCTCCTCAACCTGCTCCAGTCGGCGGATCCGGAGACCAAGTGCGAGGCGGGGAAGCTGCTGGAACAGGTGCTGGTGGCTGAAAACAGGTGAGGCCCGAAAGGGGACCGACTGGTGGGCGGGCGGGCGGGCGAGGAGGGGCTGCCACAGACAGAGGTGTGTTTATTACCCCAGGGAAGCCTGAGGATCAGGCTGGAGTACAGGCCCCATCAGCCGTAGCTGACCTGGCTCATGCCCAAGGATGATGGGGTCTGCTGTCCAGAGACACCTGGGTATCTTGCCCACCTCTTCCTTGCCCTGCTCCCTGGCTGCTGGGGTGGCAAAGAGGCAGCGAGGGTGCTCAGAGTCTCCCTCTTTTTGAGGGAGAGGTTCGGGTCCCCCTCCCCAGATGACCTTGCCCTGCTGGCCTCTTTCTTTCTCCCCTAAGCCTACCATGCAGGGTTGTTGTGAGAATAATAGGGAACAGAGAACTGTAACCACTTCCCCCCCCCCGACCTCTTGGCAATAAAGGCCCAGCACGAAATCCTTACAGGATGTGAAGGGTGTGTGTGTGTGGGTGTGGGTGTGGGTGTCAGTCCTTCCTCTGCATCCAGGTAGCCATTGCTGAGCCCCTGGGCTTGCAGGAAGGACAGTGGAGCCTAGGGAGGGACATGCATGCAGGCTTCTGGGGTCTCACAGCACTCCGTCTCTGCTCTGGGAAGCATGGTGTGGAATTGAGAAGTCAAAATCAGTCCTGCTGCATGGCAGGGGTAAGGATCGGTCCGAAATTTGGTGGAGAGCCCAAACTTTTCGTAAGCTGGGTGCCTCTCTTTTGGCGGTGAGGGAAGGCCAGGGATCCTGGCTCGTCTGAAGAGTGCTGTCGGTCGGCGATATCTGTGCATGCCATGCGGGGCGAGGGGTAGGGGACCGTTCCTTGTCAATCGCTGTCTCAAGGGTGCCATCCTATGGCACCAGATGTGTGACATCATCACCTCCCTTGGGGGGGGCATGTTCTTCTCCCGCTCACTCCTGGGGTCAGACATCATGGCAAGCAGGAATCAATAACCCATCCCTTATAGAGCCGAGAAATACTTCTTTTCAGAAATGGCCTCTCAAAAAAAGTCCTCTCCGTCGGCATATATTACAACTCCCAGCATCCTTGGCCTGCTAAAGGCAAGCTTTTGAACCCCCTGGCAAGACAGGCGGTCCTGAAGGAGGCAGCAAATGTTGAACTGTATCATCACCAAAGAGGGTCCCAGTTAGATTCATAGCCCGGAGGAGTGGGGCCTCTTGCAAAGCTAATGGCTTTTAATGGCCCCGTCCAAACCAAGGTCACCCAAAATATTCTGCAGTGCAACTGGGGGAGGTCCCCACAGAATAAAACACTGGGCTCTCTCCCCCCCCCCCAGCTCCCCTCCAGCAAAGGCTCCATTCTCCACCTAAGAGGTAGGATGAGTGAGCTACGGGGTCGAAGGGATGGCGGTCGAGAGGCCTTTTGGGGCGGGAAAAGCCGAGGCCGCGAAAGGACAGCCGAGCCCCGTTAGGCAAAGCGGCCGGGCCGGGAATGGGCAGGACGTTCCATTTAGAGACGGGCGAGCCGGCTTCTCCTCCGGCCGGAACAGCCTCGCCCCGGCGCCAGGTGGGCTTTTAAAGGCCTGTCGTGGCAGAGGCTAATTGGGAAAATGCATTAGGCAGCCATTACCTGCCGGGGAAGGAGGCCGAACCCATCGGCTGAACATCCCGGCCGGAGGAGAGGGCCCCGGGGGTGCCTGCCTCTCTCTGGCACGCCCTGTCCGGACATCCAAGGCCCGCTCAGGACAGAGGCCTCATCCCGGCGTTCTCTCCTAGGGGATACCCCCGGCCCTCTTCCTCTCTCCCTCCCTGGGCGCCGGTTCGAAGAGCTGCCCCCAGAGGCCCCAGCCTCCCCACCCTGGCAGCCCCGGGAGTCGCCTAAAAAAGAACGTCTCCAAGCTCCCCTGGGGGGGAGAGATGGGCCGGCACCCTCTGGCTCCCCCAGGCCGCTTCTCTGACGGCTGCCAGGCTGGGCTCAAGGTCAAGAAGAGGAGGCGTCCAGTGCAGTGCGGCCTCACTGGACGCTTCCTGGCAAAAATGAGACCGTTTTTTCTAGCGTCATGCCAGGCCGTTTCCAGCCTCTGACGTGCCTTGTCTTGTGCTGGTCGCCTCTTCCCTTCTCCATCCCATCAAAAGCACCCTTGCACCCCCGTTTCTCTATATCTCCCCCCCCCCTCCCTTCCACCCCTGCCCTGTATGTTCTCCCGCTTGCTTAGAAAACACCCCAGGCCACCTGAGTCCAGAGCGGCCACGTTAATCTGCCTCTCGGTTGGAATGGAACGAAAGGCCCCTGAGCATGTGCAGACAGCAAGCCCCTCTCCACCGCACAACGGCATTGGGGGATCAAGGGACTTTTTCCAGAAGGCAGCTCTGTAAGCCCCCATCGAACGGAATCATGAGGACTAGACTCACACTTTTAAATGCAGGAGGCGGGCGAAAACGGAGCTGAAGGGTCTCTCTCTCTCTCTCTCTCGTACCCAAGAGGAGAACAATTTTGCCACTGAGCAGTTTCTGAAATCAGATTAGACAGAGTGTACGGAAGGAGGTGTGGGCTGCATGCTGGTGGTTGTAGTCCACAGGGGTAACTTATTTCCCCCCCTCCCCCGCCTGTCCTGGGCTTCGTTGCTCTTCCGTTATAGGAACCGGGTGGCTCAGATCGGGCTGGGCGTGATCCTGAACCTGGCCCAAGAGCGGGAGAACCTGCCCCTGGCCCGGAGCACGGCAGGCATCCTGGAGCACATGTTCAAGCACTCGGAGGAGACGTGCCTCCAGCTGATCTCCGACGGTGGCCTGGACGCCATCCTCTACTGGTGCCGCTGGAGCGACCCCGTGGTCCTGCGCCACTGCGCCACGGCCCTGGCCAACTGCGCCATGTACGGCGGGCAGGCCAACCAGCGGCTGATGGTGGAGAAGCGGGCCTCGGAGTGGCTCTTCCCACTGGCCTTCGCCAAGGACGACGCCCTCCTGCGGTTCCAGGCCTGCCTGGCCGTGGCAGTGCTGGCCACGAACAAGGAGGTCGAGAAGGAAGTGGAGCGCTCGGGGACCCTGGCCCTGGTGGAGCCCTTCGTGGCCACCCTCGACCCCGGGCGCTTCGCCCACCTCCTGCTGGGCAGCGCCGACAACAGCCAGGGCCGGACGGCCGACGACCTCCAGTGCCTGGTCCCCTTGCTGGACAGCTCCCGGCTGGAGGCCCAGTGCATCGCCGCCTTCTACCTGTGCGTGGAGGCCGCCATCAAGGCCAGGCAGAAGAACACCAAGGTGAGGCCGGGGAGGGGGGGGCGGGTGCCGTTCGCGGAGGGGGGGGCACACACGGGTTTGACACGCACACACCCAGCGGCCCCGTTGGGAAAGATCGGGGAGCAAGGGGCAGGAAAGGCTGAGCTGAGCCGGGCGGCTTCCCATCTTCCTCTTGAAACCATACGTTTACCCCCCTAAACTCATGAGGACTAGGAACCTGCCCAGTTTTTAAAACAATGGTGTAGGAAACTTGATACCTGGGTAGAATCTTTGCCCAGGATGGGTGGGTACGATCTGGCCCCAAACCCCATGGAGAGCAAAGGCTGCTTTCGGGTCTAAAAGAAACCCTAAAAAGTTGAGTCAAACACGTCAACTTTTTTGTGTGGCTCATGGGTTTCTGGTCACACACACACACACACACACACACACACACACACACACACACACACACACACACACACACACACACACACACACACACACACACACACACACACACACACACACACACACACATACACACCCTGCCTGCCCGTGTGTCTTGCAGATTTTCACCGAAATCGGGGCCGTCCAGAGCCTCAAGCGGATCGTCTGCTACTCGTCTAACGGAACCACCTCCACGCTGGCCAAGCGGGCCCTATCCACCATGGGCGAGGAAGTCCCCCGGCGTCTGCTGCCCTCGGTGCCCAACTGGAAACCGCCGGAGGTCCAGAAGTGGCTCCAGCAGATCGGCTTCGCCCAGCACTGCCCCAAGTTCCTGGTAGGCACTCCTGCACCCCCAGGGTGGGTGGGAGGAGGACCCACAGGAGGCTTTAGCATCCCATGGGCTTTTGCGGGTCCTTCCCACACAAGAACACCCCCCCCACACACACACACACACCAATCTCTTCTTGTCATCACAAATCCCATCACTCCTGTGCTCCACTGACAGCGGGATACTGGGTCCTGCTGTCCAAAAGCTACGCTTAGGATGGGAGCTTCAGACAACCTTGAGAGTCCTTTCCTGGCGTGGTAGAAGAGGCGCAGAGACCTCACCGGGCCCAAATGGTGCCCTCCTGGATCATCAGAGACCAGGGCTCCCTAATTCCTCCACCCCCCAATTGCGATCCTTGTCTTGGACTTCCCTGCAATTTCTACTGGTCGCTTTACAGGAATGGTGCTCCATCCCCAAATGAGATATTCTGGTCAGCTCCTCCCGCACAAACACACAGCCTTTTGGAAATACAGTAGTGCCTTCTCCGTGGGTCTATCAAGAGCCGTTGCCTTTGCAAAAGACCGGCTCCTGGTGGAGATCTTGTCCCTAAACAGGGTCACCTCCCGTTTTACTCCAGGCTTTTCCTTCTTTGCAGCTTTTGTGGGGGAAATAATCTCTCTCTCTCCCTCTCCCTTTCATGGTGTTTTTTTTCTCTCTCTCTCTTTTCCTGCCTTGTGCAGGAGCATCAAGTGGATGGGGATCTGCTGCTCAGGTTGACAGAAGAGGAATTAGAGGTGGATCTCGGCATGACCTCTCGCATCACTCGCAAGCGGTACGGTATTATTTTTTTCCCCATCCCATGTTGTGCAAAATCAAGGGGTTAAACGCAGGAAAAGCCACCCAGATGAACCGCAGAGATTTTCCTGGGCCAAACTGAGCGATTACTTTCAAGGACCCGGTGAGTCACGAGAACATGGATCCCCATCAGCTTAGCAAAGATCGTAGCATATGACGGGTCCACTCTAGCTGGAACGAACAATTATATCCAGGCTGTTCCCCTATTACTCCTCAGTTTCTTTGGAGAACCAAAAAAGGAATGAGTTACTTTCCAGACAGTGTGGCAAGTAACTGCAATGAATTTTGTTTTAAACTTAGCCGTGAGTAACAGAGAGGGGTGTTTTTGGAAAACTAATTTTCCAGGCTCCGCTTTTCTAACCCCCCCCCCCCCCCAATCTCGGGATGTTTTTCCCTTTCTCTCCCTGGTCCAGGTTTTTCCGGGAGCTGACCGAACTCAAGACGTACGCCAACTACTCCACCTGCGACCGCAGCAACCTGGCCGACTGGCTCAGCAGCGTCGAGCCCAAGTTCCGCCAGTACACCTACAACCTCGTCACCTGCAGCATCGACCGGAATTTCCTCCACCGGGTCACCGAGCAGCAGCTGGAGCAGGACTGCCAGGTCAGCCTGGGTTTCCATCGGGTCCGGATCCTGAACGCTGCCCGAGGTAAACGGAGAAGGAAGACCCACCACCCACCCCCACCCCAAATCGCCAGCCCCAAACGCACCCCCAAGGAAAGTGACAGGAGCCGTTCACTGGAGGGGACCCCAGCTGAAAGAAGCATTGCGAAAGATGCAGGGATTGGAAGCAGGTCCAAAGCAGGGAAATCCGGCAAAGGGAACCAAGAGATTCAAGGAAGAAGAGCAAATGGGAGCCACTGCACACACGCAGGTCAAGTGGCCGAAATCTCAGCCCCATCCTTGTAGCGAAAGGTCCCCACATGGACCTGGGTCAAAACAGAGTAGGGGAAACAGTGACTCCCCAAATCTGCGGCCAGAGGAAGGTGCCTTGCTCTGCCCGGCTGCAAGGTAAAGGTAAAGGTTCCCCTTGACATTTTTGAGTCCAGTCGTGTCCGACTCTAGGGGGGCGGCGCTCATCCCGCTCTTCAAGCCATAGAGCCAGTGTTTGTCCAGAGACAATCTTCCGTGGTTACATGGCCAGCGCGACTTAGACACGGAACGCCATTACCTTCCCACCGAGGTGGTCCCTATTTATCGACTCGCATTTGCATGCTTTTGAACGGCTAGGTTGGCAGGAGCTGGGACGAGCGACGGGAGCTCCCTCCGATGCGTGGATTCGATCTTACGACGGCTGGTCTTCCGACCTTCCTGCACAGAGACTTCTGCACCACCATGTCCCACTCCCCAGCTGTAAAGCCGGCCCCAAACCCCAGCATTTAGTGATTGGGGAAGGCCTGATCCGTGGGGGGGGGGAAGGCTCCACTGCTAATGGGTGGTGGGAGCCCCTGACCCCCCCCTCTTTCCTCTCCTTCCCAGAGATGCTCCACTCGCCCCTGCCCTGTAGCAGCGGGAAATCCATCACCGAGGGGACCGATGTTTTCATCAGCTACCGGAGAAGCACCGGATCCCAGCTGGCCAGGTGGGGCGCAAGATCCCCCGGTCCCTCTTCTTTGACCTCTTTCACCGGCCTCACAAAGTTGTCGCCGTAGTTCAATGAGGACCCAGGCTGGCCACGTTATTTGTTAGCGGATGGCAGCAGCTCCCAGAGCCGACGTGGCTGGGGAGAGTGCACCACCCGGCCATCCCTGGCGGGTTTCTGTCCGAACTCTTTTTTAAACCCAGAGCGGAGGCGAGTCCACGCCACCTTCTGAGGCCCTCTCTTCTTCACTTTCCACCCAGAAATTCTTCCTGATTCTGGGCTTCCTTGTCCCGAAGGATGAGAACCAGGGAGGGGAGAAACGAGAGGGTCTTGGGGGAGGGGGCAGCTCCTTTCGGGAAGGGCTTCTCAGCGGTCCCTCCACCCTTTCCTCTCCTCCCGCAGCCTCCTCAAAGTCCACCTCCAGCTGCACGGCTTCAGCGTCTTCCTGGATGTGGAGAAACTGGAAGCTGGGAAGTTTGAAGACAAGCTGACCCAGAGCGTCGTGAACGCCCAAAACTTTGTGCTGGTCCTCTCCCGCAACGCTCTGGATCGGTGCATGGGAGACACCGAGAAAAGAGACTGGGTCCACAAGGTGAGGGGGGGGTGCGAGCAGGTGGCCGGAAGGGAAGATGGATCAGGCCCCGGGAGGCCGTCCCTAGAGACCCAAGTCAACCCTGACACCCTTTTCCCAATATTTTATTCATTAACTCATTCATTTACAGTTCTAGGCCATTTTTCTGCAACAACAAACCAACTAAAAGAGACGTAAATTATGGCATTAACAATTAAACAGATATAGTATTAAAACAATTACAGTATGACTTTAGTATCTGCAGGGGATTGGTT
This sequence comes from Pogona vitticeps, assembly GCF_051106095.1. Lineage (NCBI taxonomy): Eukaryota > Metazoa > Chordata > Lepidosauria > Squamata > Agamidae > Pogona > Pogona vitticeps. Next base: position 33,326,920 of record NC_135789.1, on the reverse strand, counting down.
CCAAGCCCCGCCCCAGATGCTGAAAAATGCAGATAACTGCAATTCCTATTTTAATATTGAATTCTATACATAGCATGGTCTCTGGCTCCCTCTAATGGCCAGTGCTGGTAAGTTCAGCTTTAGAAACATGTTTCTAGGATTTTTTTCCTTTTAATATTTTTAATATTTTCAGACCATAGATAAGTGAATCAGACGATAATGATCCTGCGAATAAGGGGGTCCTATGGTACTTTAAGCTGTTAAAAATCTTTAAAACACATAAAAACGCATCAAATAATTGCACACAAGATCTAACCCCGTTAGATTTGTGCAAAGGATGCTCTGTGTAATGCTGAACATCACCGAGAAACTGCGGGTGGACAGTCAGATAAAAACCCGGAAAGGAGGAGGGAAGCTCCAAACTTTTAAACATGGATGTGCCCATGTTTTTTTCCTGGCAGGAAATCGTCACTGCCTTGAGCTGCGGGAAAAACATCATCCCCATCACGGACCACTTTGAGTGGCCTGATCCAGAGCAGGTGCCAGAGGACATGAGAGCCGTCCTTAAATTCAATGGGATAAAGTGAGTCTGCTGAGGGGGGGGCGTGTGTGTGCAAGTGTGCAAGGGGAGGGAAGGGTTGGCCCCGTGTCTCCTGGGAGGCAGCTCTCGTGGGAGGTTTTCCCAAGCCCCCCCCCTGCCCGGCTGTGCACCACGACGCTGAGGCCGAGACCTCGAAGGCGGGTCCCTTTCCCTCCCAGCCTCGCCTCAGCTGCCCTTCTCTCGCCCTCTCTGTCCCCCCCCACCATATCTTCTGCCCCACAGATGGTCCCACGAGTACCAAGAGGCCACCTTGGAGAAGCTCATCCGCTTCCTGCAAGGCCGTTCCTCCCGGGATTCGTCTGCCGGTTCGGAGAACAGCCTGGAGGGCGGCCCAATGATGGGGCCGAACTAAGGGCGGAGGCGGCTGCCCCCCCTCCCTTCCCCGGTCCCCCCTCCCCCCCCCCCTCCCCCCCCCCTCCGCAGAAAGGGGGCCGAGGAGGACCTGGCCGGCTCCAGGATCGCTCTGAGCGGGCCATTTCTTAAGACATCCCAGATTGGGGGCGGGAGGGGGGGAAACAAATCAAGAGGAGGGGAGTTACTTTTTCAGACTGCAGCTCCCAAAACACCCCTGGGCCAGACGGGCGCATGCTGTCGGTAGCCACCCACCAACGGGCGGGGGGGGAGTTCCTTTCCCAAATGTAGAGGATAAAGCAGTCCTTCAGCCGCCCTCCCTCATCTTTCTCTTTCCCTCCCCCTTTTGGGGCTCCCCTCGTGCCCCCCACCACCACTACTCCCCCTTTGCAGCTTGTGGCCTTTCCAGAGATGCAAAACCCTTTCAGTGCCTGAGCCGAGGGATCGGTCGCCGAATAAACCCCAGCAGGGCTGCTCTGTAGGGCTCCGCTGATATTAAAAGGATTCTCGCCGGACTCTCGTGGTGGCCTCTGCCGTTTTCCTGCCACTGGTCCTTTGGAAAGGGAGCCCAAGGGGGGGGGGGGAGGCGTTGAAGCACTTTGCAAGTGGGGCTGAGACACATTCAGTCGGTCGGTTGAGAGGGTCCTTGTCTTTGGTGCAAAGGGACCATCATCCACCTGCCTGGGGGGCCATCATCCGTCAAGGGCTGGTCCCAGTCGACCTGGCCATAGTGCAACAGCTCCGGACCAGGGGACCCATTTTTCCTGGCAGGAGAAATCAGTGGCCTTCCAGGTACCATGTTTTTGGAACTGTGTTTCAACCTTTTTCGCACCCTGTCTCTCAGGGTTTTTTCCCCCCTTGGGCAGTCTGGAAAAACGAGTCCCCTTGGCATGCGCTTCTGAGCGCTGTTGTTTCCCCAAAGGGCTTCATCCTTTTGCTGACGCGGCAAGGCCAGGTAAACGCAGCGGCTCCGGGCGGGAGGCCAGAATTCTTTCAAGGAAGTGGAACAGCCCGGCAGGTACAACGTCCAAGACCGGGATGTAGAAACCTACCTTTGATCCATGGCTGGCTGTCCTCGCGGCCGGCTGGCCGGAGGAGGGTGTGTGCACCAAGGGGACTGAGGAGGAGCAGGATGCTCTGGAAGTGGTGTCCCCCCTCCCCAGCTGAAGAAGACCTCCGCCCGCCCGCCCGCCCGCCCACCCAGATGGAGGTCTACAGGAGGCGGCTCCAGGCCAGCTGAACAGAGCAGGAGAAAATCTTAACGTTTTGAACTTTTTTTTCCGCCAAGAAGTGGGACTCCAGCTCTCTCTCTCTCTCTCTCTCTCTCACACACACACACACACACACACAACACACACACAAAGCAACCCCCCCGTTAAAAGCTTTTTCCTTCTGACAAAAAAGGAGAAAAAATAACCCCTTAAAAACTCATACAATAGAGTGATTAAATTTTTTCTTTAATCGGGCGACAAGCCTTAAACATTCACGCTTTAGACTTACTGATTACAGCTTCTTTTTCCAAAGGGTGTGGAGACTGATCCTTGCTCACAAGGCACCCCCTGTTCCTGGGATCAATCCTGCCAGCTCATAAACAGGATTGGATTGGAAGAGGCCACGCTTGGACCCTGGATGCTGAGCGGTCCCCTAGGCCCTGCTGTGCTCAGAGAATAACCCAGGGCAGGTAGTAAGAGTAGAAGTAACTTCTCCAAGCCCAGGCTGAGGCTAGATCCGTTGGAGGGCCCGCTCCTGGAGGGTCCCAAGGAGTCCAGCACCGAGATGCGACATCGGTGCATTCCCCTGCCAACTCCAGAATCCTGAATATTTCCATTTTTCTAGTTCTTAATGTCTACATTTGCAAAAGAGGGAGTCTGGCCTCAGATGATTACCTGAGTAACGTGCCAAGTTTCCACATTCTGCCTCACCCCGCACCTTCTTCCTGAGACCCAGACATGTCTGGGTAAGTGTACAGAATTAGACCATCGGCAGAAGCAGCGGACTGAACATCTCAGTCTCCTGTTTGTACGCTGTGGGTTGGTTCTTTTTTTTTTTTAAATAAACCTGCCTTCCATCTTTTTTCTGCTCTCCATCCCTACAGAGGTAAAGTCTGTCAAGGAGGAGAAGACAGGGGTGTGACCAGAGTCACGTGCCTGGAAAACCGAGCACACCCCCCTACGCCCCTTCCGATCCTGCCCGTCTCTCTTGGAACGCTTTGTTCCTTGAATTGGCACCAGATAAGACAAGAGATAGCTGGAGGGAGGGAAAGCACCCCGGCCAAGAAGCATCACCAAGGCCGAGCTTTATGAGCCGGTGGGGCTGAGACGTGGGGTCAGATCCTCTCCCTTCGAGGCGTACCCTTCGGGACATGGAACACGTTTCAACACCCTCAATAAGGAGATTGTTATCTGCCCACAGAGAGAGAGAGAGAGACACACCGGTTTTATTATCTCCTGCCCAATGACAGTGTGCCCCTCACGGGCACACACACGCGCACACCCCGTAGGAGGAAGACCTCTTGAAGCAATGAGGAAATGGAGTTTGAACCCCTCACGCCTGGGGAAAAACTAGCTGTCTTCCTCCTAGAGACGGAGGTGAAAAACGGCAGAAGCCAAGGGCATCTGGCTGGGCTTGGAAAGAGAGATTATCCCAGAGGGGACATCGGCCCCTCTTCTTCTTCTTCCTCCTCCTCCTCCTCCTCCTCCTTCAATCCATTCTAGAGCTATCTCTCCTGAACTCTGGCCTGCACTTTTAACTCAGGTTAAACTGCAAAGGAGGTTTCTAGTGCTCATGACACCTCCAGGTGTCTCTTGGCTTCTTCTCTGCTTCTGGCTGGCTAGGTGAGTTTGGGGCCGCCACCGGGCAACTCAGGCTCCACCAAACTGGGCAGAACAAAATTCCCAGGCGAAGGGCTCTGCCGGCTCCTCAGGTCCTTGATCCTTCCCCGATTTGGGATTACATCTCCTCCGGCTCAGCCGACTCTTGTACAGCCGGTTGCGGGGCGCCCGAAACATCGCCAAATTGGCGGTACTCCGGCTTTGAATCTTGGGTCTCTATCCAGCTGGGGGTGGGGAAGGAGTAAGAGGCAGGGTTAGACTCTCCAAGAACCTGCCGCAGTACAGCAGGGTGGCCAGAGCTCTGGGGTCTGAGTTCGAATCTGCAGCTCTAGCCCCAAAGGCCACCAGCCTTGAGCTCACCTGGGGTTGGACAGGGAAGAATTAAAGGCAACAAGAAGAAGTACGTCCCTCCTCCCCTTGAGGTGCGGAGGCAACGGAGGCGAGCCCCTCCCTGCTCTCTTAAACCAAGCTGTGCCGGACTACCTGGCCCATCTGCCCCACCCCGCGGGGTTCAGGAATGATAGCCTTCCTTGCCCAGAGCGGCTGGACCGACACCAGAGGTGGCATCTCCCACCAGGCCTTGGCGGCAGATGGGCTTTGCAGTCCAGGAATACCCCCCCCCCGCGGGACTGCAAACGCCCCGCTCGGACAACGGCAAAATCTCTGCAGGGAAAGCCCCGATTTCCCCCCTCCCTCCCGCAAAAGCGTCCGAGACTCACCCCACGATGGCGGCTGGGAGGAGGAGGAGGCCGGCGCCGAAGAGGAAGGGGAAACCTTTCATGAACTGCAGGCAGGCGGGGTAGAGGGCGCTGAAGAGCCCCGTGGCCCCCAGCGAGCAGAGCCCTTCCAGGCAGGCCACCGCAGCGAAGAGAGCGCCTGCGCACGCGGGGAGGGGGGGACAGAGAGAGAGAGTGGACTAAGGCAATCAGGAAGCCCCCACGTTTCAGCACTTTTTTAAAGGCCCCTACAAATGATACTGTTGGGCAAAAAAACCCCATGAAGGACCCCCCCAAGCCACTGGTTACATCCCGTTCTGGCACACCTGAAGCACCAGCAGGGATCTTCCCTTGCAGAACCCATAAGGGCTAGGAACTTGGCTTTCTAGGAATCGAAAGCTGAGACTCTGTGAGTGCCGGGTCTGGCCACCCCTCCCACCCCCCTGCCTCCAGCCTGCTTTTCCAGAGGTGGAGGATGACCCTGTTGGAATGGTCTCATTATGGGTCAGGATGCGCCCCCCCCGGTTACCTTGTTCGGTCTCGTCCACCAGTCTGGACAACTTGGATCGGATCACAGGGGTGGCCATCATGGAGAGACAGAGGAGCCCGTAACCTAAAATGGGACCACAGGGGGAACGGGAAAAAGAAGGCGTTGGGCGAGGTTCGGGGTGGGGGGTGGGGGGGTCTATCACCAGAATATTCTGCTTATCGCACCCTCCTGTGTGACACCAGAGACCCAGCCACCAAAACCGCCTCCAGGTATTTAGGGAGAGCAGCAGGAGCTACAACATTACCCGACTTAAATTTTTTCCCTCCTCACACCCAAAAGATCTCGCTCTGCGATTCATCTCGCACCCACAAAATTCACGGTGGTGTTTCTAAAGGCTTCGGTGCCGTTTTGAAGGGTGAGGTCAGTCAACCGGATCAAGTCATAAAAGAGAATTACGACTAGGCGCAACCTCCGCCGCCTCTGAGGGTTTGGACTAAAACTCCCATCTGCCCCCTCTCTGGCACCGCAGCATTGTGGGAGTTGTAGTCCATCACACCAAGAAGATGCCCAAGTTGGAGAAGGCTGGCTTAGAGGTATTCCCTGGGGGAGGAAACCCTGAGAAAAACCAGTCCTTCTAGCATCCTTCAAGGGGGGGTGGTGTCTGTCCCCATTGTGGGGGGTGGGGGGTGTCTCAGCGTGGCTCACCTGTAAACACCACGGGCGTCGTGGCAGCCACGGCGATGGTCACCAGCCCCAGGAGGTTGGAGAGCAGTCCCGCTTCGGCCACCCAGCCGTCCTCCAGCCACCTCTGCAACAGCCGCAGCCCCGCCAAGCTGCTCAGGTAGGTCAAGTAAAGGGCAGCCGAGCCGTAGCCGATCAGATCCGAGCCCCAGCAGAGCGGGGCGCTGAGTTCGTACAGCACCAAGATGTCCCGGGTCCCGAAATGCACCGTGACCACCAGGAAGAAGGCCACGGAGTAGAGGACGAGCTTCTTCCATGCCCAGCCCCTCGTGCGAGAGGCGTACAGGCGGCACACGGCCACGTAATGGCCGAGGGTGAAGAGCCTGGCCGGACGTGGCCGGGCCACGGATTCCCGGAGGACGAAGAGGGCGCAGAGGGCGGCGGCCAAGCTCGCCGCGAAGGCCAGCCAGAAGGGCGTGATGCCCCCTTGGGCCTTCCGCCACTGCCCGCCCACGACGCTGGCGGCCATGCCCGCCAAGCCGAGACAGGCCTCCAAGACAGCCACCCGGAAGGTGCGCCCACGCCGGTCGCTCACGTCGGCCACGTAGGCGAAGCAGCCGGCCAGGATGAGGTTGTAGTCGCCCGAGAGGCCGCTCAGGAGCCGGCCCGCCAGGAGGTAGCCCACGGGCAGCTGGGCGTACATGACCCCCAGGTAGATGCCGGCCTGCAGCGTCATGCCCAAGGCTGGCAGGACCAGGACGGGGCGGCGGCCGACCCGGTCGCTCCAGGGCCCGAACAAGGTGACCGAGAAGAGGCCCACAAAGAAGCCGGCCAGGTTGAGGCAGAGGTTCCAGTGGGCCACCAGCGTCTCTACCTCCTGAGAGAGAGAGAGAGAGAAAGAGACGAGAGACATAAGAACGGCAATCGCTCCAGGGACTCCCCTCTGCAGGTAGAGGTAGACTGCGGGTGAACATGGAGGCTCTCTCTGGATCGACTCCAAAGTTTAGGGAAGGCCCCATGCCCTGTCGAAAATCATTGCCGGTCCTCTGAGTCGTTTCCCAGAGGAAGAAAGAAACGGCTAGCCAGGCCGAGCCTCCTTGCCCAGGGGCGGTCTACCCCAATCGGGACCCTCACACAGCCCAGGCAGATCCATCTTCATGCTTTGGAGAACGGCGACATGAAATAACAGCTGAGGATTTCTGAAGCTGCCATGAAACATTGGGGGGGGGGGATCCAGCCAGCAGTTCGATACTGAAGACTAATTAACCACGGAAATCAAACCCACCCACGACATCTACATTGTTGCGACCCTGTTTCCACTTCTTTCTTAAAAAGAAAACGAAAACTAGCAACAGTTGTGTCACCCGGGCTGTGTTTGCGTCTGGCTCCACTTCAAACAATTATTGTAATTACGTTGATCCCCCGGGGGGCAGAAACATAAATGGATACTTTCAGGCTGGTTTATCTGAAAAGGTTTATTTAGAATTATTCCCTAGTCAACGTTTCCCTTTATGGGCAATTGCGGGTGTGTGTGTGTTCGGTTGGCCTGTAATTCTGGAGTCAAGAACCTCCGCCCCGCAGACATTTTCGACCAGGGCCCCCATCATCCTGGCGGGGCTGAGGTCTCCTCCTCTATCCCCAGCAAGCGAACCAGGGACTGGTGGGTGGCCTCATTAGCCCGGGCTGCGGAAACTAGATCCTTTTGACTACCACTTCCATTTGCCACACAGCCTGGGGATGATGGGGGGTCCTGGCCAAAAATGCCTGAGGGATGGAGGTTCTTGACTCCAGAATTACAGGCCAACAGGAAACACACACACCCCCAATTTGGCCATAAAGGGAGCGGACACTCAGCTCTTAGGCCACCGAAGAAAGGAATCTGGGCAGCTGTGAAGTTTGGGTCCGGAATTTGGGGCCACAAAGAGGGGGGGTGTCTTTCCCCCACCCCCCCGCCAGCTATCCCGGGAGCTCTAAGAAGGCAACCACCGGGACTGCAGGCAAGGATTCCAAGGGACCCTGGCAGGACTCGAAAGCCTGACAGGTTTCGTGGAAGGCGGGGGAGGGGAGGGGGGGTTTTCTACCTGCCTCGGAGACACCAAGGGGCCCTGACGGGGGCGCCCGTGCCTCTTGGAGGCCCCCCAAGCTCCGGCCAGCCAGATCGAGCCTCTCTGCTCGAGCGCAGTCTACCCCGATGCGGGCAAGAGGCGCCCGCTTTGTGCCCGGCTCGGCCCGGCCCGGCGCAAGGTGCGGGGTCGGAATCCCGCTCCCGGGAGGAAAGGGGGGGGGTCTCCCGGGAGGAAAGGGGTGGGGGGCTCCCGGCGCTCCCCGCCGCCTTACCTGCTGCTCCTGCCCGGCGGGCCCGCCCCCGCTGGCGTTGAGGCAGGCGCCCCGGTGGCCGGCCTCCTGTCCCCCCGTCCCGGGGCCGGTCCCGTTGCCCAGCCGGTCCCAGAGGTACTGGGTGCAGAGCGGGCCCTGCAGGCCCAGGGCGAGCGTGGCCAGCAGCAGCACCGGCTCCACCGCGGCGGCGCAGCCCCAGCACGGCCGTGGCGGCGGCGGCGGCGGCGGCGGGGGGCGCTCGGGCCCGGCGGGGGTCGCCGCCTCCTCCCCCGTGTCATCCTGCCGGGGCGCTCGGGGACTCGGCGGCGGCGGCGGCGGCTCCCCCGCGCCCTCCGCCGGCTCGGCCATGGCCACCACCGGGCGGAGCGCCCGCCAGCCCGGCCCGCCCAGGCACCGGGGCGAGGGGAGGGCCATGGCGGAGCGCCCGGCCGGGAGGGAGGGAGGGAGGGAGGGAGGGGGGAGGAAAGGCGCGCCGCTGCCCTGACGTCACGGCAGCCCTGCGCGGAGGCGCGGCCAGGCGGCCTTTGGAGGGAGCAGGAGAGCGGAGCGGGCGGGGGGGCTCGTGCTCCTTTCTATTCAGATGTTCTCTCTTCCCCCCCCCCCAACTCCTCCGGCCTCGGTGGAGACCCCTCCTGGCCTTCCGGGCAGCTCCGCAGGGCTCGCGGCGCGCGTAAAACCCACGCGCAAAGGAAGCCCGAACGCGCGCCTCTCTCCAAAACCGCCCGTGGGGGGGGGGGAGCCCCGTCCGGCCGACCGCGGCGCGTAAAAGCGCAAAACCTCCAAAGCCAGGCGTTGCGCAGGTGGACTCAAGGGCGCGGTGGCGGAGACAAAAAGAGGACGCGCAGGCGGGCCCACATGTCAAATAATCCCTGGCTTTCTTGGGGGGTGGGGTATGTGTTTAGGACTACAACGCTCAGAATCCCCTAGCGACGCTGGCTGCGGGATTCTGGGCGCTGTAGTTAAAAAAAAGAGAGGTGGGGGAAGAGAGAAGGATATTTGTCAGGTACTGGTAGGAGGGCTCCCTAGGAAGAAGTGGCCTAATCCACTTGCAGGTGCGGCCAGGGAACCCTAATCAACTTTTATAGGGCTAATTGCTGGTAATCAGTCCAGAATTTTGCCAGGGAGGGGGGGAAGAGTGTTCTCAGCTGTTCTGGGAAAAGGCAGGCACAGGGCGGGGGGGGGGGGACTGAGATCTAAGCCCCCCCCCATCATGCCTGGGTCCTCTGAGAGCATCCACGCGGGCTATCCAAACCTAGACTGGGCTCTCTGAAGGGCCATCTAGGGCAGCCCCTCGGGGCAGGCAGGAATGAAGCCTAGCCAGGACCCCACCTGTCAGGTTTTGAGGCGCACAAGCACACCTTTGCCGGTCTGACCATTTGAGTCATTTCGTTGTCTGGTGGCACCCGGTGTGTTCCCTGCACGCCGTCCTGTTCTTCGGGGAGGGGAGAGGCATTGTGCGTAGCGTCTCAGGTGATTTTTTCCCCATTGTTTGTTTGTTTGTTTTAAATTGATTGAATGTATACCCCCTACAGACATGTCTCTTTGAAAAAGTAAGCCCCATTGAGTTCCTGGTGGCTCGCTGTGAGGTACGTGTGTGTTGGCCTGTTTTAAACCCTGGGAACAAAAAAAAAAAGCCATCCAGCTATTTAAAACCAACAGCAAACATCTTTCTGGTTTGTTAAGGTGCGGCTGCAGGGGGGGGGGGGGTTGGAGCCAGGAGAGAAAAAGTCTCCCCCCACCCCACCCCACCCCTACAAATAATAATCAGGGGCCTGGACCCAGCCCAGTTTCCGGCTTCCTTTCCTCGTCCCTTTCTCTCGTTGGCTTTTCTAAATGGCTCCCACGGACACAAACCTTATCAAATCTTATGCAACCTTACGTTGCTGATTAGTTGAAATTTTTTATGGCTTAATGATCTTATGTCAGCCGGAGTGTTTTTTTCCAATAATTTCCCTGTAAATTGCAGATAGTAAATGACCACCTCCCAGAGAGAGCGAGAGGACTCGACTAAGTTCTCAAGATAAAGGCTGGAGCAAGACTTATGGCTGCCAACGGCTCCTTTCCACCCTTCTGGCCCTGCTCTTGCGCCTCCAGTAACAGCCGAGGGCAGAAGAACAAGCCTGACTAAACTCTCACCAGGGCAGAGACGGAGGAGAGCCAGCCCGTTTTTCCAAGGTTCAAGCAGAGGGTGGTGGAGGAAAGAAACTAGTCCTCTTTGAGGCCCATGGAACTGCTATCTAGTAGAACAGCCCTGACATAATGGCATAGACTCTGCACCATATGGAGAACGATTCAGGTCCGAATCCTGGAAGCAGCTCCTGCCAGGGTGAAGGCAAACTCCTGCCTGAATCCTTGGCTGCTGCCAGCCAGAGTTGGGGATATTGGCCTTCCATGGACACCATAGTGCTGATTCAGAATAAAGCAGCGCTGCATGCTTCCTCCAGTTGTCTACCTGCATGAAACACTGAAGTAGGGAGAGGTGGGTTCAATTCCCTGCACAGCCTTAAAGTGCTAAGAGTACCCATTCCAATCTCTTGCTCTCTGCGAAACCTGCCTCGCAAGAGTGTTGTGGAAATGGCAAGAGGTGTGGGGCCCCCAAAGTTTGTGGGGGTTAATCTCAGGGCTTAGCTATCATGTTGAAAACACTTTCACGGCAGCTGAAAGGGTCACAGAGCAGCATGACATCAGCCGGGCACGCACGGCACCTGCTCCCCGGTGCCATTAGCCAGATGCAGAGAGGAAAGTTTGCAGCAACCGTGTTTGAAAGTGTTCTCCGTCTGTTTATTTTTTGCATTGATTTCCACTTCAAGGAAGTGCTCCAGGCGGCGGCGTACAACCCTTTTAAAAGAAAGAAAAACCAGCCTTTAGCTGAAGCGGGAATAAAAGTGTAGAAACCTGCCTCACTGTAAAACCCTAAAAAAATTAAGCAAAGCACATGTTTTTAACAAACAAAACCATGAGGGCCCATTAGGAGAAAAGCGGCATATAACTATCTTAAATAAACAGATGGATAGGTAAAATGGCACAGGGCAGGGGTTCGAAACAAGACAGCAGGGCAGGTTTCTCGTCTGGTTTAAAACCAGACCCTCCTGCCCCGTCCGTGCTGTGGGAGACAGAAATATGCGGAGCCATCCAGAGGGTGGAAGTGGCCTCCCTGCTCCTAGCGGTGGAGGGTTTTTTTTTCCAACTGGGGGAGTGAGGAAGGCCCAGACCCACCCACCCACCCACCCACCCTCGGGGCAGGGAACCAAGAGGAAGAGAGGACCAGCCCAGACCAGCCCCTGCAACCTGGCAAGTGAGGTGTTCGCCTGAGAGTCACCCAGACCAGCCGGACCGGTAGCAGCGTATTGGGAGGCGCCCGGCACAATGACGCTCCCGGCTGCCCAAGGATCCCGGGCTTTCTCCCTCCCTCTCTCCCTCTTTCTCCTGCTTGCCTCTTCCGTCTCCTTTCCTTCCCCCCCCCCCAGGCGCTCCTTGGCTGCCGGATTCCCCTGCAGGCGCCAAACGGGTGCCAAGGTCGGCCCCCCCCATGCCTCCAGAGCCTTTATAGGCCCTCGGAGAACAGGTCTTACGCCATTCCACCAACTGGGGCTGGCGACCGGGCACTGATGCCATCATGTGGAGACAGATCCTGGCCCACCGGAGCTACCTGATCATCATCCTCACCCCCCTGGTGTTTCTCCCTCTGCCCCTGCTCTTACCTGGCAAGGTACCGTATGTTGTTGGTGGTGGGGGGCTTGCTTCCCTCCCTGCCTTGGGGAAAACAGAGAGAGAGAGAGAGAGAGAAGAGTAGCGAGGCAGGGACTCCCCCCAGGCACTTGGGTCGGTGCAAAGGGCAACCTGTGAAGTCATTAAAAAGCCATTTGCCTTGATTAGGCCTCCTTAGGTCCCCAAACGACAGCTTTAGGGCTTTGCCAGACTTTCTCCCCAGGAAACCAGGGTGGAGCGCTTGGAAACACGTAGCCTGTCGCCTCTTTTGCCCCCCCCCCCGTGCCGGACATGACCCTTCTTGAAGGGACCTCAATTAAGCAGAAGCTTGTGAGACCCACTGTTTCCCAAGAATGCCAAAGAGGCAAGCCGGTGGACACCTTTAGAGTCGGAGGGGGGGCGGCTTGTCTCTCCCGCGGAAGGAATTCCGGAATGGCTGTCTTGCTTCTTCCCTGACCCTTCCGGCACCCCCCTTCGCTTGGAGAGACCAGTGGGAGCTGGTCAGCCCTTATCCTTTGGAGGGCTCACAAAGGAGGAGCAAACCGATGCGATCTCTGACTCCTAACCCTAAAGGCCATGAAACAACCAGCGAGACAGCCTCGGGAAGCAGTAAGGGTTCTCCCAGGTTTCATGGGAAGGGGGTGTCTCTCTCTCTCTCTCCTGAATCCTGAATCTCACCTGTTTTGCCCCTTCCGACCTCTGTCCTTTACTTCTGAACAAAGAGGGCTGCAGCCCAGAATCGGAGCCGGTGGTTCTGGCATGCAGGACGGCCCTTGTTGAACCCCTTTGCCGCTGCCTGCCAGCCCGTGGAAACGATACCGAAGGAGAGAGAGAGAGAGGCCAGCGGCTTGACTCAGCCTAAGGGGACGTCCGGGGTTCTAGTCTCTCTTTCCACCCATGAGGACTAGCTTCTTCGGCCGCCATGCTTCCCTGGAGAACAGCCCGTACTCTGCACCCAGATGGGCCGTGTTTCCATCTTCCACTTCCCTGAGCCAGAGGCTGTACCAGCTTGGGGATGATGGGGCTTGTAAGCCACGAAAGGGTCATTCAGCCCCTTAATGCATGGGGGGCTGTTTCTGTTCTACAAGGAATTCCAAATGGGCTCGGAGGCCCTTTTCCTCCTCCTCCTCCTCCTCCTTTATCATGACGATGGTCCAGAGAGGTGGGTCAGGTGGAGAGAATGAAAATGGGACTCAACCAGGGATTTTCAAGACTCACCAAGGGCTTCAACCTGGATTTCCCACACACACACACACACCCACCCAAAATATCGAATGCTCCACCCACTGCACCAGACTGCCCCGCTGTTCTTTTTCAGCTTCCAGGTTGGCTCACGTCCTTCTGCCTCTCCCTTTCACACCCCGAAGAAGAGGGGGTGTGGGGGAAGACGCATGAATTCCTTTTCAGCGTTGCCACCCGCCCGCCCTGAGCCGCCCCTCTCCGCCCAGCGAAGGCGCCCTGGGAGACCCTGGCAGTCCCAGGAAAAGTGAGGCTTCGGATGGGCAGAGTCCACCCGGCGGCCTCCGGCGGAGAGGCAGGAGTTCGTGACTAACCTGTATTTAGGCTCCTCGTGCAATCAATGATTCATGGTGGTGAGGTGTGGAAGGCTCGGCACGCCGGCCCTCTCTCGGTCTGGCTCGGCCTTACCCCCCCATCCCCAGGGGTGGATATCGTCATGCTCAGACTCCTGCCCCGTTGAACTACAAAACCCATGGGGCAGAACCACAGCCCGGGGAGGGGACGATAGAGAGCCCATGTCTGACCACATCCAGAGGGACACAGATTCTCAGCTCCCGGCCCACACCAGCCGGCAGCCGTGATGCTCTGGGGTTTGAGACGGAGGGCTCTCTGCAGTCCGACCTGGAAATGCTGCTCAGGAGCAGAGCTTCGATCCATGAGGACTAGCAGCTTCCTCCCTTTCTTCAGAGAAAGCTTGGCTAGCCGCACGTCTCAGGTTCGAATCACTGGGGCCTCCAGGTAGTCTTTTTCTGCCTGGAGCCTTGGAAAGGGGCTGCCGGGTCAGCCCTGGCCAGGTTCCTCCTTGCCGCCTGAGTCTTATTTATCCCTTTATTTCCAGGAATCACTATGTGGCTACACCATCATCCTGATGGCCGTGTACTGGTGCACCGAGGCTCTCCCGCTGGCGATCACCTCCCTTTTCCCCGTCATCCTCTTCCCTCTCATGGGCGTCATGGACTCCACGGAGGTAAGGGAAGAGGGAACAGGGAGCGGAGAGGCAGGGCAGGATGATGGGAGGAGGGAGGCGTGTGTGTGTGTGTGTGTGTGTGTGAGAGAGAGAGAGAGAGAGGAACAGCGGGGGAAGGATGGGCAGGAGAAGAGGTGGAAGAGCTGGTTGTGATCCACAGCCCAGCAGATTCCAGGTGTGCAAAGCACAGCTCAGTGCTAGGGATGCAGGGAAGCCGCAGCAGAACATGTTTCAGGCATGCAAAGCATAGCTCTCGAGAATGCTCACGAAAGTCTTTGTACTTATTCAGGTCATCATGACTTGACAAAACCCCTCAGTCTTCCTCATTTCCACCCTTGCTTTTTTCTTTTTTTGTATGGAGGTACTTTTGTACAAAATCTGCCCCAGGTGAGCATCCTTACTCCAAAGAAACAAAGAACACAGAGAGAGAGATAGAAGTTCATCAGTTACAGAAGGACTAGATGGTAGTCTTTTTAAAAAGACTCGAGCAACCCATCCGAGGCTTAGAGGTGTTTAATTTCCCTGCATCTCCGGAGCCATTGTCCCAATCTGGAGCAGACAGGGGGGTTTACCTTCCGATTTTGAGCAGTGGGCTGATCCAGGACCACCCCTCCTCCTTTCTCCCCCCCCCCCAGGTGTGCCAGGAGTACCTGAAGGACACTAATATGCTCTTTATCGGAGGCCTGATCGTCGCCATTGCAGTGGAGCACTGGAACCTACACAAGCGCATTGCTCTGAGTGTCCTCTTGGTCATCGGCGTCCGGCCGGCTGCGTGAGTAGCACCACTGGGGCCAGGAGGGGAGTTGGAGGGGTGGAAGGGGGGGTCGGGCTTAGGGAGAAAACTGGAGGGGCCCAAATGGGGGAGACGGTCAGGGGGCAGGGGTCTGAAACCAGGGAACAACTGAGGGTGCTGGGGCTTTTTTTAGCCAGGAGACCTAGAGGCCATCCATCACCAGGCCTCTGAAGGGCTCCCCGTGGAGGAAGGGAGCCAGCGTGGTTCGGTTTCTGTCTGCTCCACGAACTGAGACACAAACCACTGAATCCGAACAGGAAGCCACGAGCTTCCAAACCGACATGAGGAAGACCTTTCCAGTGGCCGTGGATGCTCTGGAGTGGAACAGCCTCTTCCAAAAACCCTCTCCATTGCCGGTTTCTACACAGCATACCGGGGGGGGGGGGGCTTTCATCAGGGATCCTTTAGCTTTGGGTTTCTCAATCAAGGGGGTCAGACTAGATGACCATGGGGGTTCTCTTCTGACCCTGTCCTTCTACGACTTCAAGAAATATAATAACTAGAGCTAATTAAACAAACAGACAGGAAAGGAAAGGAATTCTGCTGTCACGCGACTCCCCACCCACCCACACGTGCGAAATTACGTCGCTGAAATGAATCCAAAGCAGCCATCAATGGAAGGATATTCATCAGAAGCCTGAAATCCTAAGAAGGTGCCCTTTAGGGGGGGTTGGAGGGGTCTCGGGGTTCACACTAGCAAGCAAAGCCCTTTCCAACTGGATTTCAGCCCATCCCTCTAGAAAAAGATAAATAATCAGAGATGAACAGTTCAGCACCCCGGACAGATCTCGGGGCAAAGCTACTTGTTCCTGGATTGTTCCGGGACAAAAATAGCAAGAAGAGGGACTTTTTTTGGGGGGGGGCACCACCGGGCGGGGCAGAAGCCTTCATGATTGGGGAAGAAAGAGGTTCGGATGTGGGATCTAAAAACGGACTTATCCAAACTCTACCCATCCTGCTATTGCTGTGATTTGAGGCTTGAGCAAGCCGGGTGGTGCCGTTACAATAGAGGGCTGGTAGTTTGGGAGACCCAGGTTTCTAGTCCTCATCGACCCCTGACTTTCCTGAGGGCAACCTCGGAGGAGATGTTCTCTGCTTCTCTCTCTCTCTCTCTCTCTCTCTCTCTCTCTCTCTTTCTCTCTCTTTCTCACCCTGACCAGCTTCTCATCCTGAAAAAGAGACTGGTTTAAAATATCTATATATACCAGACTTTTCTGTAGGTTGACCATATAAAAGCCATGGCACAAAAGGAAAAGAGAGGAGGAGGGATGAGGAAAACTGACCGACTCAGGTGCTCAGTTCTTGGGCTCCTCTCCGTTCCTCTTCCTGGCTTCTGGCCAGAGCTGACAGAGGTATTCCAGTGTGAATTTTGGGGCCTCCAAAAGTCATACCTAGGAGTTCTGCCCTGGTGTAATCAGGTGTCTGGGGGGGGGGTTTGGGGGACAGCGTGGTCTATTGGGGAGAGCCGTCTTGTCCTCCTGGTCTCAGTCGTGGTTTGCTTCCGTGGCAGGCTCCTGGTGGGCTTCATGGGGATCACCGCCTTCCTCTCCATGTGGATCAGCAACACCGCCACCACCGCCATGATGGTGCCCATTGCCCAGGCGGTCCTGGATGAACTCCACCGGTCCGAGATGGAGAGGCTCCGAGCCCCGTGGGGAAGCCTGGCCAATGGGAGCCTCAACCCAGGCTTCGAATTGCAGGAACCCAGGAGGCCCCAGGAACGTAAGGGTTCGGGGAGGGGGGTGCTCCAGCATGCCTTCCTCCAGAGTCACCTCCTCCCACGCCACCCTGTCTTCCTCCCTCTCTAAGGGCGAGACATTTCCCCAGGAATAAAAGGCCCTTAGGAAGCAGAGCTCCGAAAGATTTCCCCAAGGATTACAACTCCCAGAATCCCCTGGCCAGCATGGAGGATCATGGGAACGGTAGTCCAGAACTGAACTCTTCTTCGAACCCCCCCCCCATGACCCATCTTTTTTGGCCAAAGCAGTGGGCCATCTTTGCTTGCAGCTACTGGCTGGGTGATATTATTTTTTCCTAACGCAATATTTGGGGGTGAGGGGGGTGGTCTTGAACGGGCAACCCAGAGCCGCTGGCCTTGCCAAAGACCCGCTCCCAGGGAGCTCGGGCAGCGAGGTCTGGTTTACTGACAGCTCAACGTACTGGGCCTGCGTTTTATGAACCAAGGCTTTGCTCTAATCCAGGTGTGCTTCTCCTCAGCGTCTCCCTCCTGCGGCCCCCAAGCCCCTTCCCCAGGGAACGGCCCCCTGGAGACCCCGGAGAAGGAGGACATGGCCGAAGAGGAGCAGCGGCTGGAGCAAAAGCACCAGTCCTTCTGCAAGGGGATGAGCCTGGCCGTCTGCTACTCCGCCAGCATCGGGGGGATCGCCACCCTGACAGGCACCACCCCCAACCTGGTGCTGAAGGGGCAGATGGACCAGTGAGTACCCGGCGAGGTCAGATCCTTCCTGGCCTGCCCCCGTGGGAGTCTGGAGCTCAGGGGAATGAGGGCGGCAGTGGGGGGAGAGAAGCAGGGAAGAACTACGACAGCTCCCATCGTCCCCAGGCGTGATTTGCCTGACTTCGAAAGAGGAACCAGACGAGCGAAAGAAGTGGCAGAGGCCGAGAACTGGAGCCCATGGGGGCAGTCGGGTTCCCTCTTCCTCCTCCCTTTTCCATCCTGACACCCTCAAACCACAGGAAGGGGTCCTGCATCTTTTCTGATGTTCGCCCCCCCCCACCTCCTGTGCCAGGCTTTTCCCCGACAACGCCAACGTGATCAACTTCGCCTCCTGGTTCGGCTTCGCTTTCCCCACCATGGTGCTGCTTCTGGTCCTCTCCTCTCTCTGGCTTCAGATCCTCTTCCTGGGCTTTGAGTAAGTTCCCCAAAAGTTCGGAGAAAGCCTGCCGGACAAACGGCCCACCGCCTGGGCTTGTATCCTTGGATCCATCATCCCGTCCCGGCCACCCATCGGAGGTTGGAAGCTAAGCAGGCCTTAATACCCCAAGGAAACCCCACAAGCCTCCCCATCTTTGGGCTGGGGGAACCCCCAAAGAACTGCGGCTGCCGATCAGAGTTGACGGTGTTGAGTTTAAGGGACATCGAGGGCCTGACTCAAGAGAACACGGGTCCCCATGCTCCCCTGGGTGGCAGTGGAGGGGGTCTACCTCACAGGGCTGTTCTTCTGAAGGACAACTGTAGGGAGGAGGGGGGGCATGTACACTCCCCGGAGCAGCAGGAGGAAAGGTGAAATAAAGATGTAACCGATAACGAAAGGCATAAATTCCAAGCTGGCGACAACAATGTTGGAAATCTGCTTTTTGTAAAAAAAGACCATGACTGTTCCCCCCCAGCCGACTAAAGTGATAGGAGTTGTCGTTGCCAAGTTTGATTTTTCTGCTCTTTGCAAGGGAGGAAATAAGCTCAGTCCTCGTTTGGAGCCAGTTTGGGGGCTGAAGAAAGCCAGAGAGAAAGAGAGAGAGAGAGACGTTTTTTTCTGTTTTGTTTTTTCTCTCTCAGCTTCCGGAAAAACTTTGGCTGTGGCACCCAGGAGTCCGAGAAAGCGGGGTCCAGGCTGGCGTACGAGGTGATCAAGCGCGAGCACCGAGCCTTGGGCTCCATGAAGTTTTCCGAGAGCCTCGTCCTCGTCCTTTTCATCCTCCTGGTGCTGCTGTGGTTCACCAGGTCGCCCGGATTCATGACCGGCTGGGCCGACGTCACCTTCAGCCATGACGGGCAGAGGTGAGACATAGGCCCCCCGCCCCCCACCCCTTTCTGCCCCTCCTCTGCCCCCACCAGGCTCTCTGCCCCACACCCGGCCTGTCCAGAAGAGCTTGGAGCAGTTCCTCGGAGAACTACAGCTCCCATCGTCCCTCCCCCGCCTGCCTCATGTCTCCCGTCTGCTTCTCCCAGTTACGTCACCGATGCCACCGTGGTCCTCGTCATTGTCCTGGCTCTCTTCTGCCTTCCCTCTGAGATGCCCGGCTGCGGTTTCTGGGGCAGGGCCCGGCACGGAGGTAAGGAGTAGCCTGGCCAACGTGTCTAGAATTGGCTTTGTTGTTACGGACCCAGAGACGGTCTGTATTTTTCAGACTTTCTTTGTGAGAGGTTGGTGTCCAGCTAAAGAGGTCAGTCGGCGTCAAAAAAAAAAAAACACCCCACAGGCTACGTTGCCCCATACCGCCGCACCCCTCCGCCTTTCCTGAAGCGCTGTGGAAAGGGGGGGGCGCCTGTTATTTGCCGGCTCTCAGCCGGGGCTTTGCCTTGCAGGGTGCGGAAAGGAGACCCGCACCACCCCAGCCCTCCTGGACTGGCCGACGGTCAACCGGAAATTGTCGTGGAACATCGTCCTCCTCTTGGGGTCAGGGTTCGCGTTGGCCAAAGGAAGCCAGGTGAATCGAGGGGAGGGGGGGCTCTCGGGAAGTTCGGAGTGAAAGGCGGTGCGGGGCCGGAGCAGAAATGGGGCAATCTGTTTCTCTTCCCTCTCTGACGCCTGAGCCAGATTCCGTGCAATGTTAGAGTCAAAGTTCCCATCATCCCCAGCCTGGGAGGGTATGACGAAAACTGTAGAGAAACGGGGGGGGGGGGGCGGAAAGGCAATCCCGTCTGGGTGGATGATTCTGTGCCGGAGAGGCTCCTTCCAGACACTAGGGGGCAGCACAGGACAGCAAAATCTCCCACAGGAGTCTTCTTCTTCTGGAAAGCTTCAGCCCCACAACGACCCTCTGAGGTAGGCCAGCCTGAGCGAGAGCGACTGGCCCTAAGGCAACTGGAGCAAATTTCTTTACCCTGGGAGGACTGGAAATCCTGATTTCCTCGCCCAGCCCTCAAAACCACTGTGCTGTTCCTCAGCGGTGCCCTTGCCTGAATCTCTTAGATGTTTTCAAGCATCTTTTTAAACATGAGAAAAAGAATTTTCCTTTCTTGAAAATTATTTTTTAAAAAAAAAAAATGGACATTGCTAGATAGTCCGATTCGACCATAACTTTTCTCTGCTTTTAGGAGAAAAAGATTGAAAGCTACGTACAGAATTTCTGGCGGTTTCCACACGTCCTTTGCGTTTCGTTTTTATCACCCGGTGAAGCAAAGGGACCCCTCCTTGGGCTGCACCCCGTTTCCCCTTCTGCTTCAGAGTGGGGCTGGGAATACCGAGAGGTCCTCTAGTCTGACCCCCAAAGGCGTTTGCCTTTTTCCACTTACCTCCTGCTCCCTTCTCTCTAGGTTTCTGGTCTGTCCGAGTGGCTGGGAAGCAAACTGACCCCCTTGCAGAACATCCCTCCAGCTGCCACCAGCGTGATCATCTGCCTCTTGGTGGCCACCATCACGGAATGTGCCAGCAACGTGGCCACCACCACCCTTTTCCTCCCCATCTTGGCTTCCATGGTAAGGGGGCCCAGGAGCCCTGGGGAGCCAAGGGCCCCGAGTCGGTGGGGTGGGGAGTTTTTGGCCTCTCTCCGAGCCTTCTCCCCAAATCTGGCTTTGCTTGACTACATCACCCATCGCCCCCTGCCCTGCCAACCTGTGGCTGGGGAAGATGGGGCATGCGGTTGAGCCTCCTTGGAGGCAGGAGGCTGCTTTCCATCTGGGGCTTCCCCAAGAAAACACACACACACACACACCCAGGCCCAGGAGGAAGTGGGAAAAGCGCTCTGCCCCTGCCGACACCATCCACCGTTTTGGGGTAAAAACTCCACCGTTTGGGACCTTCCAGGCCCAGGCCATCTGCCTCAACCCGCTGTACGTCATGCTGCCCTGCACCCTGTCGGCCTCGCTGGCCTTCATGCTCCCGGTGGCCACCCCTCCCAACTCCATCGTCTTCTCCTACGGGCACCTCCGCGTGGTGGACATGGTGAGCCCCCCCTTCCCTTGCCCCTATGAACAGACCCCGGAGGGGGGCGGGCGGGTGGATGAGAAGGTCCACATTCCTTCGGGCACGGAGGGTGTCCAGATCCTGCCTCTCCACCCACCGGGCACTGGGGGGGGAGCCCAAAGTGGGGGAGGGATTCCTCTTTGGGCCCTCGGACTCAGCCCGGCTCTTGCTCCCCACCCTCAGGTCAAAGCGGGGTGCGTTCTGAATGTCCTGGGCGTGCTGACCATCACCCTGGCCATCAACACCTGGGCCTCCCCCTTGTTCGACCTCCACCACTTCCCCTCCTGGGCCAACAGCACCCGAAGCCAGTGCTGAGAGCGGGAAGGCGGGCCCTCCCGGCGTGGACACCCCTCCAAGGCGGCCCTCGGGGGGGGCCATGTTTGGGGCCCCAGGGCATCTGGGGTTGCCCCTTGGAGCGGGGCGGCGCCCCCATTTTCTTGCTGGCCTCCGGAAGCAAGACCAGCGCACAGATCCTGCCTGCCCCGGCCAGCAACCGCTCGCCGTCCTCGGCCTCCCGCTTGGGTGTGTGGAAGTCAGCAACTCCGCGCGGCTCACCCCCAGCACCCCTCGAGAGCTTCGAGGGCCCCGGTCCCTGGCGTTTCATGGAAGCCGGGACCCATGCCGAGCGCCGGGCTGGGTCTCTGCCTGAGTCTGTGTGGCCGTTTTCTACACAGACAGCCCGTGGCCTGTTGAGACGGATCGGCAGGGGCGTGGAAGGCCAGCCCACCGGGGCCCTCCAGTCCGCCTGCCACAAGGTGAAGGCAGCTGCAACGCCTGGGGCTGCCCCGGGTGGCCCCGAGCCTGCAAGAGCTGCGGTTTCTCTGGGAAAAAGCACATTTTTGTACAATAAACATCACATTGAGCCAATCTGTCCCCTTTGCCACAAGGTCTTTTCCCAGGCTCGCTAAACACACCCGCACCATAGGTATAACACTGCATCAGAAGCCGCCTCCTGTCTTTGGCGCTTTAGCTTGAGAAAAGTTTTATGTGGCCAATGGATTCGTTCACCCCTGCAGAGAGTTTCTCGCACCCAGCACCTCCTTTCCATATCTGTTCCAAGCGCTCCCAGAGCCGTCCCTGCAAGGAGCAACAGAGGAGGCCGCTGTTCCCAAACTTTACGAACGCAGGAGCAGGCGACGGCTTCAAGAGACCACCGGAAAAAAGCCAGCCGCCAGCAAGCTTTCGTGGGTCCAGTCCACCTCCTCAGGCCAGGCACCGAAATCTTGTAGGAACATTATAAATATGAGCGCCCGAAATTCATGGCAGCAGGTTGTGCCAGGCTGGCTCCGTAGAGGTGAGTTAGGGAGAAGCGCATCGGAAGGGTGGTTTTCGAAGGGAGCTGCAGGCCTCTCTTGGGATTCATGAGGTCTAGGATCTTGTTTAACCAGGCTAGGCTCTCACCCAGGCTACGAGATCTGCACGGGTAAAAGAAAAAACACACACAATCCAAGCAAGGGCACAGGTCTTCCGGGAACTCTCCTCGCACCCGGGCCACACCCTTTCTGCCACCCCTCCAGCCCCCGATCCTAATCACGCACCCCGGCTGGTTGAGCGAGTCCCGATTTGGCACGGCAGGTGAGCGAGCGTGTGCGTGCATGCGTGCGTGCCTGCCCCGAGGGGGGTGGTAGCAGGTGCCTGCTTTGAGAAACCCCAGGTGCACCTCGCAGATCCCCTCGCAAGAGAGGAGAGGGGGCGAGGAGACACGTGGCACAGGGGGAGGGGACCCTGGCAGGGGACCCTTGTTGTGCTCCTTAAAATCCCACCCCCCGTTTTTGTCCAAGATCCCTTTTTCCTAGGGAGCAGGGACCCCTCCCCAAAATGGTTTTAATACACACACCCAAAAAAAGACCACAACCTTTTTTCAGGACAAGAAGGGTGGCTTTCGGCCCCTTTCAGCTTGGAGGATGATTGAGGTAGCCCCTGAAAGTTTCAGGGCCAGGAAACGGGTGGCTCAACTCGCCAAGAGGGCCTCGGACGGCTAAGGACCCCTTTGACCGAGCAGCTCAGAAACAGGGTGTTTTGCCTTCTTGGGTCCATTTAAATCAAACCTTTCTTGGGCCTCATGAGGTCTA
This sequence comes from Pogona vitticeps, assembly GCF_051106095.1. Lineage (NCBI taxonomy): Eukaryota > Metazoa > Chordata > Lepidosauria > Squamata > Agamidae > Pogona > Pogona vitticeps. The sequence goes on along the minus strand of NC_135789.1, from coordinate 33,304,288 downwards.
GGATCTTGCTTAACCAGGTGAGCTCACATTTACAGTATATTTATATATAGCTCTTCCATGGTTAATAGCCCTGATTCATGCCACTTTACAGAGGGAGGGAGCCGGGGCCAAAGTACCCAAACAAGCCGGATGGTGCTGAGCACGTACTAATCCCATGCCAGGTGCCCAAAATAAACCCCGTTTAATAAGCGCTAATTAGCACTGTCAGAGCTGGTCCCTGTTAAAGGCAGCTTCACGTGGTGCTTATCCCGTATTTCATCACACAGGAGAGGAAAAAAGGGAAATGTTCTCTCTGCCCGAGAAAACCTGGCCGTGGGTCCATCGAGCGGACAGCCAGGCGCGTGGTCGTGCACCTAGGCCCCGGCCCCCACGCGTGGACGGTTCTCGTGGCATGACACTCAAATGCAGACAGGCAGGCTTTGAAAGGAAAGCTGGGGGGGGGAGAGAGAGAGACACGACCACGGAGCCACACAGGGGGGACTCCACACGGGTCTTTTAAGGAACCTGTCCACCCGCAGGCCGGATCAACCCGGGCGAAAGGTCCAGAAACATTATGAGTGGAGGGGACAACAACGCCCAGAATCCCCAGCGAGCGCGGCCACATCTGTCACCGTCCCTCAGCCTTTCAAAGCCCCAGAAGCTGTCCATAGGTCTGCCTGCCTCCCTGTCCGTCCGTCTGTCCATCTGTCCGACGGGCCTTTCTGGATGCCGTCCCGCCTTCTCTGGCCTGGAAAGTGTTCTCCAAGAGGCATAGCACTACAAACCCCATCCTTCTCCAGCCCATGCTCGATGGGGATGATGGGAGCTCGCAGCCCTCTTCAGCAAAGGGCCCTCTCTCAGAAACAGGATCCGACCTGGGCTGAGGAAGAGGGCGGGGGGTCTCCTCCCCCTCCTCGCCACCCGCTGCCCCTCTGCTCCCCACAGGGTGCCCCCATCACTCCAGGGCCCTCCTGATGGGACTTGCTGGGAATTCAGAAAGGATCTCCCCGTCCCGTCCCGTCCCCCAGAGCGACGAGGCTTCCCCGGTGGTGTCATTCCTCCGGCATGAGGCAGGCGTTCATAAATCATGTCGTCTTCTCCAGGAGCAGCTCAGCCTCTTTGCCCTCCACCCCACCTTGCAGCCGCCTTCCCCTTCACGCACACCTGGCGCTCCCCCCTTCCCTTTCCCCCCCAAGGCTGAGCTGGAGGAAGGCTGGAAGTCCCGGGCAGCCAGCAGCCACGGCCACGGGCCACGGGCCACTCCCGTCCAGCCTTGCCCAGGACAGGCCCAGCCTTCAGGTCACCGGCTGTCCCACGCTGGCCGCCCAAAGCGCGATCAACTCCCGGGAGATCCCGCCATGCCCAGCCCCGTCAAGGCTTCCCGGGGGAGTCAGTCCCTCTCACACTCGGGTCTCCCTCTTTTCCTGCTGGCGGTCCATTTCCGGCAAGAGCTCGCCATGACCCGCTCAAAGCACCACAGCCTCAATTCTGTCCTTTTAGCCTCTTGTGAGCGTTGGCGCTCGGCTCGGTGCTCCCGGTTAGGGTGACCTTAATAGGGCTTCCAAGGTCAGGGAGATATTTAAGGAGCGATTTTCCCATGACCATCTGCAGTAAGTCTCTAGGGCCCAACGAGGATTTGAACCCAGGCCCTCATCTATCCACAATGCCACACAGATTTGATCGAGCTGCCCCCGATTTGTCTTTCAGGAGGTCCGTGGTCAGCCCTCAAACTCTCCCTCAACACCACACTTCAGAGGAATATATATATTTCCACCCCCCTCTCCCAAATAAATTGTCTCCTTTTTTCCTTGACCTGACTTTTGCTGCTTTGGGCAAGCTGTTGAGTTCCACAGGGCTCTTCACCCGGCTATTGAAAAACCTGTCGTCAAGTCTCACACAGCCCACCGAGGTTGCGTGGGCCTTGTCTGCCCAAAGAGGTTTGCAAAATAAATAAATCAATACGTTGCAATGCGATGCAATAAACACCATACAAAATACTCGTAGCCATAATTCGTAACAACATTGTAACACAACACTCCTTAAAACTGTGTGTCATGGGAAGCATATCGGAAACACCAAGAAAAACAGGCAGGATATGGAAAGGTTAGCTTTGCTTTTGGACAGCATCTCCCAGACCTAAATGGGGAATGATGGGAGTTGTAGTCCCGCACACGAACCTCTCTCCGTTCCGAGAGCAATACACTTCCAGCAGGAGAAACCGAGCAGGCCACGGTGTTAAGGGGGAAATAGGTTTGCCGCTGAAATGTTGAGGAATTCATTTGAGCCCCTGAAATTTTGCAAGAAGAACATCTCTGCCTCTCCGTGTGGATGCTCGCACCACAGTCCGCCACCCGGCATCCCCAGTCTTAGAAGCCAAGTCGCTGCTCATGAGGACTAGGACCTTGTCGTTGGGGGAAGAAAGGCGGCTCATAGAGGCAAACCAGATGAAATGCCCTCTGTTTGATCTGCAGAGTCTGTGTGGGGGGGCCGAAGAGGGGAGCGAGAGGCACGAAAGCCCCTTCTCCCCCAGGCAGGGAGGCTGGACGCTGACTCTCTCGGTCCAAGCAAGCTGGGCCACCCCGGGGAGGGGGGGGCAAACTGTCCAAGCTGGTCCCTCGGACGTTCCCAAGGCAGGCCTGGCATCGGGCGGCCTTCATGCAGGGCACCGAGGGCCACCCAGATGCCAAGGGGATCAGGGTGGGGGAGACGGGTGGGGAGCCAGCCGCCCTTTGTTGTGGCCGGGAAAATTCGCTTGCCACACCAGAAAAAGCGGCCGGGGAAGAGGAGTCGAGCCCAGCCTGGCACCGCCTGGCAGGCAGGCATTTAATCACAATAATTACCCAGGCCGTAAAAAGTTTACAGAGAAAGTAACAAATTGTCTCAGCCCTTTGAACGTCGTCCCGGCCCCCTGGATGAAAGGCACCACCCGCCAGCCAGGGAGGGGGACGCGCCAGGGGCCAGCCCCGGGCCCTGCAGAACTACGGCCTCCTTCCCCCCCCCACAAACACACACATACACACACACACACACACACACACACACACACACACACAAAGACCCCATGGATCTGAAGAGGGGAAGTTGCTGGGTGCTACCTGGGAAATCTCTGTGTTTGGATGTGGATGGTGGGAGATGTAGTCAGCCAGGGGCACATTTAAGCTACTACTCATTTTCCCAGTGAGCTTCTGTTCTTCCCAAATACTGAGAATTTTTCTCCCTAGCCTTAAAAAATCCAGATCCCGCTTCCTGCCTGAAAACAGTAAGGCTTTTATATAGAGAGCAGAACGTCGGTCTGTGTTTCCTGGTTTGTTTAGAAAAATCTCCTTAATGGGAGGAGCGACAAACAGGTAATTTTCCATGTGTGCTAATGAGGTCCCCGTTTAAATAATGGGTGGGGTGACATCTTGACCGGCCAGGCAGGCTGGGGATTTTGGGAGCTGTAGTCCTGGGACCGAAACCGATGGCTGGAGTGATTAACACTCAGAAGTGCGAAATTTTGATATTACCGACGTTCTGGCTGAAATCACTGGTAGAATGGTTTCTTTTTAAGTGATTGCCAATTACCCTGGAGCCCAGCTGGGTAGGGTTAAGGGTCTGGAGCCACCCCAGAAGGAAAAATTAGACGCAGGAGCGTGCTGAGTTCTGTTTTATGCCTGGGATGAGAAGTTGAACAGTGGGTGGTTTAGAGCAGAGTAAAGCAAACGCCCTGTGGAACTCTCTGCCACAAGAGTGTCGTGAGGGCAAGAGGGCTGTATCAATTCCCAGGGGGGGGCAGCAATGGTGTCCATATACTAGTCAGGGTGGGGATCTGGGCCTGGAAGATGTCGTCCAAAATCATGGGACATCTCATGACGTTTTTGGAAAGCAGCTGACCATGAAACTCTGGTCGAATAAGGAGGGAGGGGGGAAATTGCATTGCAGAATCATAAATATAATGGGAACTAACTATTTTTTGGGAAATATTGCCACTGCAGCAGTAACTAATAGAACCGGGGCTGGAATTAATTACTTTTTTTAATTCATGGTGACCAGCTCCAAAAATCCCAAGACTTTATGTTCTCTTCACTGAATCGTTGGCCCTGAAAGCTTTTAAACCTTTTTGAGGGAGCTGAAATAGGACCAAAGAATCCATGGGGAAAATCAGTTCCAAGCCCCGCCCCTTAGGTGCGGGGGGGGGGAGAGGGAAAGACCATGGTAATAGAGATCCATCGTGTGGTCTCTGGCTCCCTCTAGTGGCCAGTTCTGGTAAACTCACAGTGGAAAAATGTACAAATATATATTTCTGGGTTTTTTAATTTTATATTTTCAGACATAGATAAGTGAATCTGCATATACTGATCCAGCAGATGGGGGGGTTCCTATTGTAGTCATGGTTAATCTTCCCCCATCTGTCTTGGGATATTATTCAGCGTTACCTCCCTGCATCTACCTCAGACATTTTCTCTGCCTATAGAGAGTTGGGCATCAATAGATCAAGAAAAAGAAACTTTTTTTTGGTTGCCTCCTGTGATTGAAGACAGTTAAGTAAAGATTTATGCAACCACCAAGACAGGAAAACGTGTTGCGTTTTCCCAAAACACCGAGAACGATTGCCCCATTCCTGTAGGTTGCTCGAGCAAGCGAGCCACATTGCAAACTAGAAAGGGAAACAAATACAACTCCAGAATAAAAGAACCAGTAAATAAGAGAGCCATGTGGGATCACTCCTTAGAAATCTGTTCCAGTTAACCTTCCCGTTAGGGGTTTATTTAATGGTGCATGTCCCCCATGAGCCGGAGGAGAGGTGGAAGAGCTGGGGGGGTCGTGGGTTCAGCGCTCTGCTTCTGGAAATGCAAGCAAGTCAAGCTGCTGCCTGAAGGAGGGAGGCAGATTGACGGTTCCTTGCTCAGGCAGCACCCAGGAAATTGAGGAGGGAGAAAGCGGAAAATGAGAAAAAGGAGAGAGAGAGAGAGAGAGGACAAGAGTGTCTTCACCTCCTTTTTTTCCTCTCCTCATCCTGCTTTTTTTTCTCCCTTCGCCTTATTAAACGCAGGATGGCCCGAAGGCAAAAGAGGAGCTGATATCATAATTACGGGCTTCGCTGCCTGGCCAAACGCCTCCAACGCCTCCCGGGATGAGGTGAAGAGCGAAGCCTTGCCTTCTGAAAACCTAGGAGGTTCCCTGCCAGGGCAGAGCTGGCAGTCCCTCCATCCGCTTGACACCACCGGTCTCTTCAGCGGCTCCGCTTGACCTCGCCTCCTCTGGGCTCCCCCCCCTCCACGTGCGGCCACCACCTCGGCTCCGGGTCCTGCCTCAGCAGGAAAGAGGTAAGGCGAAACCTGGCGCGCTCTACGGCGAGGCTCCCCGCTGGACCGTGGAAGCCAAAAGTTAAAGTGGGGTGTGGATTTTGTGTGTGTGTGTGAGAGAGAGAGAGACGGTGCCGGGTGTTGACTCGCTCTGGTACTTAAGCGGCTTCCCTCCCTCAGAGGCTGGGACTGCAGGCAGGAGAGAAGGCTAGAGGCCTGCTCCGCATCCCGGAGGTCATCCGGCTCTGACCCAGGGGGGCATCATCCTCGCCAGGAGGGAGAAAGGACACCCGGTGAGCAATGGGGCAGGGACATGTATTCGTATTTCTGGCTGGCAAAAGAAGCCAACGCATCAGGACCTCCTTCGGTGACCCCCCAGTCCAGCCCCCCCCCCGCACGGTCCAGGTTGACCACTATTTTAATCATTTTTGACATTTTGAAAATCCTTTAATCGTGTTGACGTGACTGACCCTCCAATAACGGTTTGATCGCCCTTTCTCAAAGAGGCGGCTGTGTTGGTTTGTACTGGGGTGGAAAAGCCATTCTGGTGACATGGGACAGGCACTTGGTTACCTCAGTGGCAGAGGGAGAACGGAGGAAATATCTGCTGGTGACGGACGGGGGTCGTACGCTTGCTGGGTCCTTTGGGGCGACGACAGGGACTTTGATGGTGGGGGGGAGGAAATGTTTCTCCATCCCCTGTGGTATTTGACGGCCAAAGAACTTGTAAAGGGACGTCTGGAAGGTCCAGCGTGGAGGGAGAGACGGTGCAGGCTGAGAGGTTTTGGGGCGACGGTCCTTGGGTCACGCTGGGCAGCTGAAGGTGGGGGGCCGGGTGTCCTTGATTAAAAGACTTTTTCCTCCTCCCAAATCCTTCTCTAGCACTGGGGACAAGCTGGGGTGGCCTTCTTTCACAACTGGGCACCTTCTGGGTTAGCTAGACTACAACTCCCATCAGGTCCTGCTGACCGGGGATGATGGAGGCTGAGGCCCAAAGCTTTCTGGAGGCAGATTGACTACGTAGCCAACACAAGATCAAAGTTGCCCCAGAGTGAAACCAAGGACTGGTCCAAGGAGAGGGTGATGGAAGGCCCATGGAAAAGTGTTTTTTTTTGGGGGGGGGAGGGCACAGTTTCTAGATCTCTGGGTGTCCCCCCCGTTTGCCTTTGCCAGGAGATGCTGACCCAGTGGTGTTTGAGATGCAAGGCAGGCTCGTAGGTCCCGGCAAATTCTCCCAGGCCACTCCTAAAACCAGCCGCCAAACGCAGGCAGGCCCCCAAGCTGAGAACGGGACACCCCAGGAGAGGCCAAGCCTTCCCCCAAGGAGCAGAGCCGCGATCCGCCACGCTCCGGCCCACGCCTCCAGCTCCAGACCTCATGCCACGAAGGGAACCGGTTGCCACAGCGAGCAGCAGCAGCAGCAAGAGAGAGAGAGAGAAGCAGGCAGGAAGGAGCCCCTCGGATGCTCTAGCCGCTGACAGGCTGACAGGTGCTCCCCAGCACCCAGGAGAACAGGGGCCGCCCCGTCTCCCTTTGCCCTCCATCTGGAGGGAAGGAGGCAGGCATCCGGGCAGGCATCCGGGAAAGGCTCCGCTGCTCCCTGTGCGAAGGAAACGAGGGGAGCTGAGAACCCATAAGCGGGACCTTGGGATGATGCGAAGAAACACACACACACACACACACACCCTAGGAGACACTTTGCTTTCCTCCCCCCCCAACCTTCTTTTCCCACTTTTTGGAAAAAGGAAGTAGGGGACCCCCTCCGAGATCTTCCACTTCCCGCCTCCTCCTTCCTGCTGGCCGTCCAGGAGGGCTTGGAGAGCTTGAAGAGAACCTCGCTCGGGACTCATCCTGTCCTTTTGGATGCCGCGGTGAAGGAAGGATCGAGGAGCATCTAGAAAGGGGAGAAGGATTCAAAGGGACGGCGGCTCTCAGGTCCTGCCAAATAATCGGCTTTTACTCCAGTCCCGTTGCTCCAGGAGAGAGGAGGGGATGCGGAAGGTACAAAAGCTGGCTTGACTTGGGCCGCCTTCCGCCTTCCTTCCACCCAGGTGGGGAAAAGAATTAAGAGGGCGAAAAATGTGGAGGTTATTGGGGGGGGGGGGTTGAGGAGAGATGAATGGAGGAAAGAGTGCCGCTGAAATTAGTGCCAGAGATGAAAGCAGAGTCGTTAGTGTCAGTGCATCAAGGGCCAGAGATGGGCCTCCTGAGGAGGGGGTGAAAACCAGGCTCCTTATTTTCTCAGGGGGGTGGTGGTGGTGGTGATGATGATGTCGTTGTTTCCAGAGCATGGGAAGATTTTGTGTGTGGGTGTTTTTTTTGTGGTTTTTTTTTTGGACTACACTGCCCAGAATCCCCAGCTTAGATATCTGAGGATGACCCCAAGAAAAAGACAGGGTGACTTTAAAAGATCAGCTACGTTTCACCGATCCAGTATTCATTTGGCGCCCGAAAGTGTACCTTTGTTCATTGTAGAGAACCTGTTCCCCCTCCGCCGTGCGGGATTACAGCTCCTATCACTCCGCCAGGGAGGAGGATGGGACATGAACTCTAATGCATTAGAGGGGAGTCAAACGCTGGGCTCAAGCCAGCCAGCCAACCTCAATACGGAAACGGGGAACAGTGGTCCGCTTTACAGGGCCGTTGTTAGCCAGGTTGGTTTGGTTTAATGTAAGTTAAAGATGTACAGTATTTAAATTTATCTCTGGCTGCCTTTCCGGGTGCAACAGAGCAAAGGGATACGTAGAGGGATGAGGTTTTCTAATGTACTGGACTACAGATCCCATAATTCTCTGTTCAGGGAGTTGTACCTGACAGGCAGACACCTAAACCTGCCACAGGCCTCCAAGACTTCCTGTTAAGGCCTTTCTCCCAGGTGAGCCACACTGAGGGGTCTGTAAGGTGACAGTCTGTCAGGTAGATCTCTCCGAGTAGAGAATTATGGGATTTTTAGTCCAAGAGACCCCAATATCCGATCCTTCTGCAGAAGAGGAGAATTTAAAAAAAAAAACCTCCTGGAATTCCAGACCCTTCCCTCCTGCATGGCTGCCCCGTAAGCCTCCAGACCATCTTTCTCCTACAGGACTATTATGGGATGCCCTAGACATGGCTGAGACAGTCGGATCCCTCGACACACGTCTCCAGCCCGCCACTCGCTTCACCTGGGCACAGAGAGGGATCCTGCCCGGCCAGAGAAAAGTCTCGGGAGGTTCCGGTGGCTTCTCTCCTCTCCTCTCCACCCCACCCCGCCCGCCGAGGGGGGACGCCCCTCCCTGTCTTTATGGAATTAAGGCTCCCACACGCAAAACCCTCTCCTTCATCTCTCCCCCCCCCCCCCGCTTTGCTCCCACGACCGGCTGGGTTTTTGCCCTCGTGGTGCCAGGGCCTCCCGATTCCCCAGGCCTGCCGAGGCAGGTCCCAAAAAAACATTCCCATCAATGAGCAAGTGGTAGGAAGTGAAACAAAGAGGCGGACGGGGGGGGGGGAGAGAGAAGGTGTTTTCAGGTAGGAACCTGTTCTCCCAGGAGCGCCAAGGGTTATTCATGGAAAGGAGGCCGTATTTTCAACTCCATGAACGAAACGTTCGGGAATGTCTCCCTGATCAACCCCAGGCGTAGCAGCAACACAAACGTCTCTGCTCCCGATGCTCACCCAATAGAGTCGGCTCTGACCGGCAGCGTCTCTCGACCAGGTTCACCTCTGGAGATGCTGCAGGGTTTACATTTCTGGTTTTAATCTTTTTTTTTTTTTTTTTTTTTACGGGCAAGTCATTTGCTTTCCCTCCGAGTGACAGCCTTGCCTCCTTCAAAGGGGTGGCGTGCCTCAAGCACTCCAGCCGTTCTGGACTACAACTCCCAGAATCCCCATCCTTTATTATGGTTATGTTATATGCTGCTGTCATGTTGGAAGTGACTTATAGCAGCCCTAATAGGGCTTACAAGGAGATCTTTAAGGAGCAGTTTTACCCGTCCCACATACCCCCCCACGAGTTTCCACATCCGAGGGTCAGGGATTCGAACCCAGGCCTTCGGAGTCCTTGTCTGCCAACCTTATCCACGATACCACACTGGGTGTTTTATTCTGATGCTAGCTTGTTTCATCTGTTTTACCACCAGGATGCTTCCCTTTCTCGGCTTCTTCACTGACGCACCCACAAAGCCCTGCAAGGTTGTGGATGATGGGAACTCTTATCCCCTGTCCCCCCCAAAAAAGAGGAACATCTCCCGATCCTTGAAAATTCTCCGGGGGGTGTGTGTGTCTGGAGGGAAGGACACAGGGAGTCACCCCGACACCTGCTGACAGGCAGGAACGGAAACGGGTGCCCTTCACACCTCCCTCTGAGCGGGCAGGCCGTCCTGTTCCAGGGCGTGTGAGTCTTCTGGGTTTTATTAATAAAACGTTAATAAAATGTTTCAGTCATCAAAACGGAGGAGAGGGGGGGGGAAACAAGAGAAAAGAGGCCGGGACGGAGTTCAGCCACAATCCCAACCCCAGCCTGGAGCGAATCTTTGGAGCAGCCGCGGCTTCGGCTGTCTCTGCTCCTCCTTCCCAGGGAGTTCTCCGTGCTTTTTTTTCCCAGGAAAAAAGGCAAACTCAAAAGATCAAGGGGAGAAGAGGCGGCCGAGAGATGGGGATAAGGGCGTTCCACGCGCGCGCCCTGAGGAGGGCACCCTCCCGGTGTCAGCCTTGATCCGTGGCTCCCGCACTCCTCGCTGGGGGACCTCCTGAGAAGCCCCCCCCCCCGAGAGACAGGAGGCCAGCCTGGGCGAACTGATGGAAGGCCCAAGGTGCTGTCCCGTGAATCAGCCATACCACAAATCCCATCATCCCCCCGCCATGCATCGTGTGGCCGTCCCACACACCGGGATGGCGCCAGCTTTGAGAAGGGGCGCAGCTGGGAGACGTCCAAAAGACAGAGCGGAGAAGCGGAGGCCCTCTGCACGTTGGCAGGGGCACCCTCGCTTTTTTCTTACGGCTGAGGATAGGGGTCAGGAAAAGGTGACCCTTTAAGCCATTTTCCAAAGGAGGAGCTCTCTGTACTTGCACAGAGGCACTCTTCCCCACTTTGCCTGGCCTCGAGTCCACGGGCTGGTCATGTGTTCGATCCTTCGCGGAACGCCATTCTCACCCAGCACCATCTGCCCCACAGCCCTGTGAGGTAGGCCGGAATTCATGGGGGTAGGAGTCAATGCTGAAAAACCGCGCCTTTACTACAAACCCTTCGGTGACTTCACGGCAGAGAGGATGCTTGGGTTTCCAGTGGTGAGCCCTCTTTGACTTACTGAAAGGACTATACCACCTGTCGAAATGACACCCAGGTGGTGAAATAAAAGGCTGTCGCCCTTTCTCTGTGCGTGCCCCTAGTATTTGAGCTTTCTGTCTTTTACATCATGTCCCCCGGATATCTTGATCTTTATTCATTCGCTTTCATTCTTCTTTGTCGGTCATCCTCTTGGCCCAAAACATTCGGTACCTTTTGCAAGGCACCTGTTCCTCTGTCTTCCACTGGGCAGGTGGCATCGGGTCCAGGCTCCCTCAAGGTCCACAGAGGTACCCAAGGGGCCTCACCACAGCCCTGCAAGGCGGGACAGAACACTACTTCCCTAGCCCAAGGTCCCATTAACCCCACAGCCTCTGTGGAGGATCCTCCGGTTCCTTTTAAAACAAAGCAACCAAGTTCACACTTCCTGGAGAAACGGGTCGCTTGCCCTTCAGGTTGTGCTCCGGAGGGCCGCCTTCTCTGAAGGTTTGCAAGAGAGTTTACGGCTCTAAAATTTGGTTGAGCAGAGCAGACTTTTGAAAGACACCCTTTTTTTAAAAAGGGGGAACCGTGGAGGGGAAAAAATCACCCCTTTCTTTCGGGAAATGAGTCCCAACTTTTGTTTTATGGAGGAAACCCTTTAAAAGCAGCTCAGAAGTCTTGTTTTTGAGAGGGCTGGGATGCAAACCCTTGTCTGTTTCACTTCTTCTCCCCACTGAAGATGTGCCTGCTGGGGGATTCTGGGTAAAAGGGAATTTTCAAATCACCCCAAAGCCCTCGCTTCTAAAATCCACGTAGCCCCCATTTGTATCCATCCCTGTGGAGAGTTCCTCTCCCCCCCCCCCCAGATCTTGGAGTCAACTGTTTTTGTTCTATTAGGGATTTCTCTTCCCCCCCCCCCGCGACGCCCGTTCAGTGCCCATGGAAGGCAACCTCCCCGAATCCTTTGCTGCTCATCAAACGCAGGTAATTAACGAAGCGCTGCTCAGTGGGAGGGGGGGAGCGGCCCTGGGTGGGGCCGAGCGGAGAATGCCAGCAAGGCGTAACAGGGGCACCACACCCCATATAAAACATGCTGCCACAGCCAGCGCAGAGAAACCATTAGGGCTGGGTCGCCCCACACACCTTCCTCGTAAAAGGAGGGCCCCTGGCACCCTCCCCCCCCCAGGAGGGCCTCGCCACAGAGGGGGGTGGGTGGGAGACACAGCAAGGAAAACACCCGCTCTGCCAGGATGCCGGACAAAGGATGGGGGGGGCAGAGCAAATCTGGCCTTCAAGCTGGGGACACAGGGGGGTCTGGGTGGCGGGGGCGACACTCTCCGCCTCTCTTGTCTTGTCAAGGTGGGGGACTCCGACTCCCAGCATCCCCAGCCATCATGGGTGGCAGCCTGGGATTTGGAGGGAGTGGCGTGCAAAGTAAGACACAGGGAGTGGGGAATTTGACAAAAGTCCCTTTGGGCTGATATGGCAGGCTCTGGCAGGCAGCAGCCGAGAGCTCGGAATTTCCCAATGGATCTTCCCTCCATCATTCCTGGCAAAAAACAAGCGTCAGAGATCAGACAATTGGGGGTTCAGGGTGGCCTTTTTAATGCTGCCATGGCTATAAGCCCCAGCCAGCCTCATATTAGGGATGATGGGACCGATAGTCCAAAACGTCTGGACAGCCGCAGGTCAGGAAGAGTGATGGGCGCAGATGGAGAGCCATGTCCCCCCAGAAGGTTTTTAGGCAGGCGTGTTCCCTAAAAACCTCTGTTGCGATGGTTAGAGACCGGATCTGGTAAAATCTCTTCCTGGGTGACAAGCAAACCAAGATCCTAGTCCTCAAGGATCTGTAGAAAAGGTTAGCAACATTAGGAGCTGCCTTGCTATACAAAGGACAGCTAGGGGTTTTATTTATTTGAGCTTTAAGGTTTTTTGGGGGGGAGGGAGTGGCAAATAACAGTTCGCCTAAATTAGCAAATGTCTAAATGATTGAAGAGAAAGGTGTTTGAGGTGTTTATTTTTACAAAACTTCAGACAGGCCTTCCCTCCTGTCGATACCTAATGTATTTCGCCGTCCTCTAGCCTAGTGTATTGTGTTTTATTTTATTTTAATATAGTTGTTAGCCGCCCAGGGTAGACTTCGGTCTAAATGGGTGGGATATAAATAAAATAAATAAAATAAACATGGGAGGAAAAAAAAGGCTTTGAGTGCTTAGCTCTCCCAAAACCTGGCTTTCTGTCCCTGCCTCTCCCACCAGCAGCACCAAATTGAATCCGTCCTGTACGAACGGCAGAGCCGATTCCGTTTGGCCCCTTTCTGGATGAGACCGTACGGCATTTTGCAAATGTCAATAATTCAAGTGGACAGATCTCGAGACTTGGGAGAAAATTATAATAATAACAAACCACGCTAGGTTTGGAACCGCCCTCTCCCATCTCTGGACCCTCTTATTCTGCCAAATGGTGTATGTTCTTTGGGGCAGAGACCTGTAAATGCTGTAGCCATGTCATAATTATTCTCATTCTTGCTTCCCGAACCCATTTCCCAGATCCAAAACCTGGAATGCCTTCTGAGGTTCCCCTTGCCCTGCTCGTCCCTCCTCATGCCCCCCCCTTTAACCTATGTTTTTCAATCCCCTTTTGATCTTCTATTAATTTAATAATTTGTTTAAATCCCAGAAGTCACCCATTTTCCAACAGAGCTTGCTCTTCAAAAACCAGATAGGATAACAGCCTCTGGCAGCAAAGATTAAAACTGATTCCACTGCAGAAGCAACATGAGTTTTGAGAATCCTCTAATTAAAGAAATGAACACTTTCTTCCCCCCCAAGAATGCCTGGGAAGTTGTTTTTTTTTTAATGCCTTCTACCATCTTCGTAATGGAAGTCACCAGATGGGCTGCCTTGAGGTCTAGCTCTTTGCCCCCTCCCTTTTCCTTTGCCTTGGACTTTATAGCAAAGAGGGAGCCACCACGTCCGAGGCCCCGCGCTGCTTTTGAACCCTAGTCATTCTCCCGTGGGTAAATAAGGGGAGACGGACGCATGCGGGCCTCAGAGGACTCAAGGCAAACAGGAGAGCGTGCACGGGATGGGAGGCGGCCTGCCTTCAGGTGTGCTCTGATCCCTGGAGATAGCTTTTCGGGCGTGTTTCTCTCCCGGCTGCTCTCGGAGGGCCGGAGCCCAAATGATAGCTTGCTGCCGCTCTATCGAGCCATCTCCTGCCCGGCCCACTCAGTGCACCCTTGGAAGACGATTCCACACCCGCTCAGCGCCCTGCAGCCGCTTTCCAGGGAGAACGAGCCTCCCCAGCAATTAGCCTCTTCTTCTGGGTGCCGGAGTTAGGGATATGAAAGCAGACCGCTAGATCAGACGGGAGGCCGATGCGGATCCGACACCCGGTTTCCCACAGGCGCGGACGGGACGGCTGGGTGTCCGGCTTCTCCCGTCTCTGTTTGATGTGGCCTCGTCCCTTTCTTGCTGATGTGCTCCGAAATGGCTTTCGGTTCTTTTCTTTTCCTTAATTACATATTTTTGTTCTCTTGCATTTTTTACTATGACAAGTGTTGGTGGTTTCCTTCCGTGCTGCTTTAATGTGCCTCCTTTTGCTTGGAGGCTGCTCGGGTCCCCGTTGCCAGAGAAGGCTAGGATGCAGATGGAAGACAGGAGGGAATGATGCGAAAATCAAATCTTTTCCTTTGCCTCCGACCTCCAAGGCAACAGGGTTAGAATCTGAGTTTACAGGGCTGGTGGTGGAGGAATAGGAGTAATTGTTGTTGTTTCGTCGTTAAGTCGTGTCCGACTCTTTGTGACCGCCACGGACCAGAGCACGCCAGGCCCTCCTGTCTTCCACAGCCTCCTGGAGTTTGGTACCAAAGTCATATTGGTCACGTCAATGACCCTGTCCAGCCATCACGTCCTCTGTCGTCCCCTTCTCTCCTCTTGCCCTCACACTCTTGCCTCAACATCAAGGTCTTTTCCAGGGAGTCTTCTCTTCTCATGAGATGGCCAAAGTATTGGAGCCTCAGCTTCAGGGTCTATAGTAGTAATTGGGGGACTACAAAGCCCAGAATCCCCCAACAGCAGAGCCATGGGCCAAGCTTGTTTTGACCCATTTTTCGTGAGCGTTCTTGCCCGCCCCCCACCCTTCGACTTAATTCACTCCAAAATAGGGGCTGGACGGCACCAGCAAACCCAAATGGGGGAAAAGGTTCTCCCCTGTGGGCCGTACTGGTGAGGGGATGCTGGGGGTTGTAGTCTTTTTAAAAGGTTACCCTTTGCTTTCCTAAACCTCTGTTTTTAAAAGCGGGGGGGGGATGAAGAGGGTGTGAGACGTCGGAAACGCCCAAGGTGGGGACTTTCACACCCAGCCCAGCCTAACCCGACCTTGAGCATCTGGCAACCTGGCGAAGGTGTGGGAGGTGTGTGTTTTTTGGGGGGGGGATAGTTAAGAGGTTTAGCTGGGCTGCACCTTCCCCAAACCTCTGTGCCAGGGCCCCTCCCTCCCTCCCCAACCGCTGACTCAAAAAGGGCCTCACCCTGACAAGGGTGCAAGGGAGATGCCTGGTGGAAGTGTCTCTAGACGTCGTTTGGGCTGTGCCCTGATTTTGTGGTGTGGCGCTTTTGTGTGTGTGTGTTTGTGTGTGTGTGTGTGTGTGTGTGTGTGTGTGTGCAGGGGAGGGAAACAATGAATGGATTTTGCTAACAAGGCAAAGCCGCTGGGAGGAGGCCCTCTTTGATGGCTGCTCCCCCCCCCTGTAAAAAGTATACCTGGCCCTGGCCACAGTGCCGCCACCCATGCCGATCACACCACACGTGGCAGCTCTCTCTCCGACCAGGTCGGCAGCCGGAATTCTCCGCCCGAGCCCAGGAGAAGCCGGCCAGGTTGGCCAGCAAGGCCGAAAGAGCAGGGAAACATGGGCCTTGTGGTCGCCCTCCTTGGAAGGTGAGATATTGAAACCAAAACACACACACAGAGAGGAGGAGGAGCTTTTGAGGAGATGGCTGAGACAGGCTACCTCTCCCTGTGCTTGGAAGGGCGTCTCGACCCGCATTCGGGACATCTGCTCTTCAGGAAAACCTCCGAAGATGCCCAGAAGACAACTGGGCACCTTACAGATTTTTGGGGGGGCAGGCTACTACCAGCGGGAGACTCAGGGTGTGAGCAAAGAAAAACAGCTTGGCAAATTAAAACAGCGGAACTCACTGCCACTAGATGTAGAATGGGCTGCCACAGAGCACGCTTGTAAGAGCAGCTCAGGCAATGTCAGGGAGGACAAGACAACGGACAGTGCTCTTCAGAGGGCACGACGAACCATTCGCTTCTCCTGCCTTTCGGTGTCGGGGTCCCGGGACCCCCACCCTGAATTTCTAATTCTTTCCCTCCTGCCCATAAAGAAGGCTGCAGCCAAAAAAATAAAAAATAAAACACAACCCTGATTCATCCGGATCAGAGGAGGCCGACTGAATCAAAAGGATCTTCCCTAAACGGGCAACGGGAGGGGGGAGACGTCCAATGGCTCTCCACTACCGGGTGGCGAGCAGCTGGATTGATGGGGGGAAATGGGAGCTCAGGGAGATGACGAAGATCACCCACTCGGCCGTGCACCGCTCGGGCGTGCTTACTCACACAGCGAGCTGTTTGTTTTTAATCGTGTGTTGTTGTTTTCAAAAGCAAGCAGCTGGTCCATATTGTGCAACTCGGAAAAGAAAAACAGTGCGCAGCTGGAAGGCTGGTCTACGGGCAGTGGGAAAATGCAGGCAGGGAAGGAGATGTTGCGCACTTGAGACGGGACATTTGTAACCGTGCGTTGTTGCTTTTACATGCCGCCTCCAGGACTTGACAGCTCGTTCTGTCCCGAACGGCCTGGTTCAGCTCTTGCCAACTCAAGCCCTGTGGCTTCCTTGAGAGAGTCGGTCCATCTCCTCTTTGGCCTTCCTCTTTTCCTGCTGCCTTCCTCCTTTCCCAGCGTGATCGTCTTTTTCCACCCCAGAGAATCTGCCTGGCCTCTCAGGAGGTGTCCAAAGTAGAACAGCCTCAGAGTGACTCTGTGCATTCCTCAAAATGTTTGCACAAGCTTCCTAGGTCTTTGTGACTTATGGGGAACCAAGGCGGAAGAATCCAGTGGTTAGGAGTTCCTCATACGGGCAGCGCCAGATTGATGAGGCAGCAGAAACCAAGGGATCACCTGGCAGCTAAACCAAAGCAGATCTTTAACTTAATCGTCTCTCTCTCTCTCGGAGAGGTGATAAGAAAGCGCCACTCCCAGGGCTGATATCAGATAAAAGCAAGGAACAAAAGATGCAGGGTGTGCAGCATTTTGATTTCATGTGGGATGCCTCACTGCCTTTGGAAAATCTGCTTCAAAAGCTGCCTTGCTTTGCCCCCCCCCGGGGGGGGGATGGTGGCCGGTGAAGACTTCTGTGTGAACCCATGACTCTTCCATCTTGCAAACCCCTCTCTGGCTTGCAAGAGGCATCCAGGTGAATCAAAGAATGGTGAAATTGGGGGAGAGACAGAGAGAAGGAAGAGATGATTTAATGCTCTGGGGAAGGCGTGGGGGAATTAAAGCGGAGATCACAAAACCGCCAGTGTCAACCAGAGATCAGGCAGCTCCTTCGGGCATGTCGCGCGGCGCATGAATTACGAATTGGTGAGGTTCCAAGCACGCCTTTCCTCACGGAGAAAGCTGATCTGAGCCTCCAGGGTTGCAGGAGGGGAGGAAGCCCGCTCGGTGTGAGCGGCAGCACCTGCCACCCGGCCGCTCCGAGCGCAGCGCTACAGCGCTGCGGCGGCCTAGCGCCAGAACCCGGGCCTGGGGTGTCCCCGAGCGAGCGAGAGCTGCCTTCCGACACAGCGAGCGGCTTGTTTCGGCCTGGGCGCGACGCCAGGGCCCGCCAGCTCCTGCTCCTCACCTTCCTGGACTCCCCTCTAAAATATCGTAAAAAGAGATAATGATCTGAGGAGAAAGTTCAGGTTCCCAAGCATCCTCTGTACGGAGTAACGGAGGCGCAACGTTTGAGGAAACAGGTCCAGCCGCACCTTGGAGAGGTCAGCGCTCCGGTCAAAGGGTCGTTCGTGGCTTGTCACCCGATGAAGCCATCCCAACCTTGGCATAAAAATCCACCTCTCTTTGGAGAAGCGACACCTCCAAGTTTCCAGATCTGTGACCGGGGGGGGGAAGAGAGGCCGAAGTCACAAGTCTGTACAGATAATGGGTTTGAAATGTTCCCCACCGGCTCTTACTTAGAGGAAGTGGTTAGAGAGTGTGACACGGGCACGAGAGAGAGTTCCAAATGGGTGGCCTCTCTGCCCTAAACATTAGCTCTTCCTTGTCTTCCATCAATTGGTCTGAACTGCTTTTAGTACATCTGGTGGCGGTGAGTTCCGTGGTTTCATCTGGGCGTCTGTGGTGACACTGCCTTTTCCTTGGCTCTCCCATCTCTCGGTTTTGAGACAAGACCCCCCGTTGGTCTCTTGTATGGCTGGAGGAGAGGGAGAAAAAAAACATCATTTTTCTCTGCTTCTCAGATCTTCACAAGAATGATTTAGAAGCTATAATTAGAGAAGGGGAAAAATTAGCACTAATTAAATACTTGGATTTAAAGAAACATGTCGGGTCACTTCCCTCCCCGGCTAAACTGAGAGCAAATATCCAAGAATTTCAGCTGAAGGAGAAGAACGGACGAAAAGGCGGCAGACTCGCCAATTCAATGGGCGCTTTGGCTTTTGAAAGGCCAGCCAGCCTTCCTTCCCCACAGGGGTCTTCTCTCACTTTGGGAAACGGGTGGCAAGCCACCTGAAGAGACACCTGCACATTTTTTCCCCTGCCTGGAACATGGCCTCGAACTCGCTTCTTTTCCCCTCCTGGGGCTTCCGCTGCGCTCCATTTCTGTTCTCATCCCCTTCGGCATCCGGCATGTCAACAGGACTCTCTCATCAGAGAACATCCGTCCTCCCTCCTTTCACACCTTCCCCCCCCCTCGTCCTCCCAGCCACCAAAAAGATACAGAAAAAGAACCCTTTGAACTCCAAGATAGTCTTTGAACATTTTTTGACGGTGATGCCTCTCATTTTTTCATCAAACACTGAGAGATGAACGGGGAACTTCCCTAGATTAACTATTTGGGTGCCCAGGTGTGAAGCAGGAGGGGAGCGAGGAACTTACAGGACAGGCGTGTTAAAATCCCCGTTACCGTTGGGTTTTTGGAAAGCATTTGCTAAAAACTCTGTAGATGTCCTTCTGGCGAGGGGAAGAAAGTGGATTTTGGTGGGGGGTTTTTTTCAAAAGGAAGAAAGCAAAATGGAGAAGGTCTTCCACCCAGGACTGGGCCCTATGGCGCGTGCTTAATTCTTTAGGAGTCTAGCTTTCAGCCTCCTTGTGAGGCTGATCGGGTCCTTTTCCCTGATGGGAATTGCCAGGACCTCTGCGCGATGCAGACAGGGCAGGACTTCCTTTCAAGACTCTTCCAAGTGGATCATTTGGTCTTCTTATACTGAGTTCTGTACATATTGTATAGGTATTTTGCCCAACGTCCGTACGACATTCTTGTCTTGCTGAGCCCCGTGGCATTTTCTGCGACTTTCCGCAACTTTCCTTCCTCGCTGAAAACATGGCTTTACGCTTTGCGATGTTTCATTCCGAAGTGTGGACTTTAGTGCTGCAGCGTATCCTGTTTGCAACCGAGAGAGATTGCTGGCTGGAAGATTTAGATTACACTTAGAAAAACAAACAAACAGGTTCTCGAAAAGGAGCAAATTTCTTACTTGTATAAAACATTTCCTAGAGGGAAGTGGTTTTGTTAAACAAGAAAGAAGTGGCTTTTAAGGGGAAATTTTAGGTGCAGAATGTGGCCATGATCCTTCCTAACTGAGGAGGGGAGAAAGGGGAAAAATTGGTAATCTCAAAAAGAGCAGATCTCCAAACTCCAGTCCATTAAAAAAAATACTTGGATAATTTATTATTCTTAGTTTTTTATACGTCATGGTTTTCAATACTGTAAACCTGTTTTTTAAATAGAAATAAAATAAATGGGCCAAGGTCATGATGCCAGTGTTTCCACGCTCGTGTGCCACGAAGATGGCACCTTTTTTGGGGTTCCTTGCTCTCGAGATCTCCTTACCATGACTAATACACGAGGGCTGGTCTTTACAACACCCTGAAACTGCCCAAAATTCAACACGGCTGGGTTTTCCACAGGGAATTTATTTTATTTCTCTCATCAACTTAGCGATGAGAAGGATGGCGCTTTATAAATAGCAGTGCACCGGCCACAACGTGGCAAAGCGGGAAGGCATGGATGGAGCATCAGGATCAGTCGACAGAAAGAGAAAGAAAAATTCTGTCCGGAAAACTCAGCTGAGAAACGGCAGTAGAAAGAAGCTGCCAAGTTTGTGAGGCTTGCCTGCACTATTATTAACCGGTCGTCGTTTTATTAAAAAAAAAAATAAACCTTTTTATTAATTTTTCTCATGCCATCCGTGTGAACCTGGTTATTTTCAAGGCAGCAGAAGTAGCAGCAGGGCGAACCGACACCAGACGGGTGGCCCAACAGTCTCGATGTAATTAATTTTTAAAAGACCCCAAGAAAGGGTGGCTTTGAGGTTTGGGAATTAACAGGCAAGGCTGCGCGGGGGCCACCGAATCTGCTTCTTAGGAAAGGTGGCGTGCCAGCCGCCTGTGCTGTCTGAACGGCCGTCTCTCGGAGAAAATGTGTTCTCTGCCGCTCCGAAGCCGAAGACCTAAAACCGTGGGTTCAAAAGACCAGAAGGTGTTCCTGACTAAACTTTAGGGCGCCAAGAGCTGTTTGAGACAGGAACGGAGCGTGGGTTTCTTGCACGGCTGAGGATGGACTAGATGACCCCCTGGTGCCCCTTTATGTATTATTTTACTTAATTTTGCTTATATATCCTATTTATTTTATGTGCCACCTTTTTCCAGGATCTCAGACGAAAGCAGCTGACAATTTAGTTAGTATGGTACAGTTTTCAAGAGTTGGGTTGAAAAGATTTCTCATTTATTTCTCTTTTTCTCTCCTCATTTTTTTTCAAACCGTGGGCTCCAGGATTCCTCATCGCCTTGGGTGATGGTTTCACTCCTCCAGGATCAAGCCAACGTTACCTTTTCTTCTTCGGATCCTCTGGAAGGCCACCAATCCGCGCACCCAATGCACAGCCATGAGGACTCAGGATCCCCCATCAAGCAGGTAGGACGAGACCTTCGTATCTTTTCCGCGGCCGGCACCTGTCGAGTTGAAACCGGGAGTGGTGGGTGGCCGAGAGGAAGGGTACCCGAGGAGATGATGCTTGGTCATGGCGAACCAACAGAGATCCAATCATGGTAACCCATTTATCTGGACTGCTTGGAGGTAACCAATTCCAGAGCTTGGGGGAGGAAGTTGGTGTTTTGTTTTTTGTTTTTGGAGTGCAACACCCAGCATCCGCTAGCATAGGTGCTGTAGTCCAACACATACACACACACAAACAATATGCTGTACCCTGAGCCTAACGCCCCCTAAGGCTGCTAGGGAGCACACTGCCCGATCCCCAGCATGTGGGAGAGAAATCCAGCAGCCACATGTATAGATAAACATACAAATCAATCAATATGTCCTGGCCTACAGGAAAACCCTGGTTTCTGCTGCCAGCCGTACGAGGGAGAGAACAGGCTGGAGAGGGCCCGATCCGAGTCTTCTCAGAGCTCGAGTCCGGCCTCCCCGCCTCCGGACCAGATCTACGGAAGGTTTTCCGCCAGCCACGTCCTCCACGCCGAGATGGACCCCTACCAGGTCTCCCCCTCAGAGAAATTCGGCTGCTACGGCTGCGAGGAGGGCATCCTCGGGGGCGCCCCCGGCGGGAGGTTCCTCAAGAGCAGCCTCCGGGCCCCCTTCAACCCCTACAAGAGGCAGCTGGTGGAAGAAGCCTTTCCGGAGGCCCACCTGACCGTGGAGGGACCCCCGTTCAAAACGGCCAGCCTGGAAGGCTATGAGGAGATGGCCGGGACGGCGGCGGGCGGAGAGGCCGAGATGTATGCCTCGCACCTTCCAGAGCTCTCTGCGGAGCCGGCCTGGTGCAAAGCCCTGCGGTATAACAGCGCCGGCCAGGAGCCCGATCCCCACGCTATGGTGAGTGTCTCGGGCCGGATACCAAAAATCTGCAGAGAAACACTCTCCTGTTTAAAAGCCAGTGATGTATTTTTCCCCTCTCTTTCAATGCTCCACCCTCTGGGTAGGCTACGTTTAGCTGCGATTTTGGCTCCGGTGTCAGTGGGGCAATCAATCCATTCCAGGTTTTACTCCGAACTTCCCAGAGCTATCTCAAAATGCTGATGGCTGTCCCCTCGGAGAGCTCTCGTGAAACTCAGACAAAAACTTCCCCAAACTTTTTTTTCAGAGTCTATTTTCATCAGACCAAAACAGAGGTTTATTGGGTGAATGATACCTTGCAGAAAGAATCCCCCCCAAAATATTTAAAGAATGTCCCCCCCTTTTTTTCTTGTTCCAAATGCCCCAACTCTTTGGAGATAAGGTCCCCCCCTTCCTCGTTTTTGCTACAACCCATTAGCACAGCTGCCTTTCTCGTTGCAACTCTTCCGTCACTGTTCAGACTTTGTAAATACTTCACAAAGAACTCCCAGTTTTAAAAAGTTAATTTCCTGTTTTCTACTGCCGCTATTCCTTACATGGGATAAACAAAACAAAAAAAAAATGCCAAGCAAAAGGCAGAAAAGAATGAGGAAAACAAGAGGCCAAATCACGCATTACAGAAGGTGTAAGGGAGGAAAACCTATGGGTCTCCCCGAACTACAAGCCCCATCATTCTAGTGCTAAAGCTGGATTACAACCCCCAGCACAGCACCGTCTTCTAAAAGTTTTCCTGATTTTTCTGTTCTTAATTAAGACATTTTGAGCCGCTCGTTGCCTTAATTAAGAGGCAGTGGCTCACAAGCCTGGTGAGCTTTCTGGTTCTACCGAGGACAAGTGAGAACAAAGTTAGAAATGCCTCTTTATAAGCCAAATTTTCTCTCCGGAAGAGGTGAAACCGGTCTTAAATGTGGGAATCATCCCTAACGAGGAAAGACAACCAGATTTTAATGAACTGTTTTGTAGGGGAGGGAGGTCCCAGAAGGTGCTGCTCAAAGAATGATCCAGCATCTGGAATGTTTTTGGCACAGATGGGTCCCTTCCTTCCTTCCTTCCTTCCTTCCTTCCTTCCTTCCTTCCTTCCTTCCTTCCTTCCTTCCTTCCTTCCTTCCTTCCTTCCCAGGGCATGACACCCATCATCCCCCAGTCCATTTTGGGACCACAAAACCCAGAACCCTTGGGGCAGCATGGCCAGTGACTGTGAGACCATTCCCCCCCCCGTTTCCACCCAAAACAGAATCAAGAAGATTCGCATCTGGTTTGAACGCTAAACCGCCACCCAGAAGGGCAGCCAACGGGAAGCTTGAACATGGGTGGTGGAGGAAGCATTGATCTCTCTTTGGGGACTACAACTCCCCAAAGCCCCAGAGACTATAGGGTGGGGGATTCTGGGACTTGTAGTCTGCAAGACTGAACCTCCTCAGCCTCGGTTTTGGGGGAAAATGTCACCGTTGTGTTTGGCGTCGTGGCGCTATCACGCTCTCCTCTCCTCCTCCTGCAGGACACAGACGTCAAACTAAAGACAGCCCCCGTGGAAGAGCAGCCTGGCCTTTACTGCTACCAGCCGCACGTCCCGCCAACGTATTGCGCCTCTCACGCCTTCCATCAGGTAAGGCCACAGGCTGGGCAACATTTGAACTCGCTTCCCTGTTGGAAACCATGAGCCCCGTCACAAGTGGAATGACTTGTGTCTAAATCAGAATTCATCAACCGCAATTGCCCCCCGGGGGCAGGTGGAAAATATAAGCCCACCTCCATTGTATTCATGTATCTTCCGTATATTTGAACCCAACTTCAAATATGGTAGATTTTGTCCGTGCTGAACCAACACCCTCGGATTCAAGTCATTAAAGGCCCGGTTAGAGGCAACAATGATTCCATATCTAGGAGCAGTGCTCCGTGAAGGGGAAAAAACTGTCTGTTCTTGTCAGAAGAAACAGGCAGCTGTTCCCCCTTCAGGGGCTGCTCTTTCTTCTAATGGGGGTTTGCCTCAATCGGCACCTATTATAATTAGCCAGCTGGGGAAGAAAACCACCTTGTTTGTCCCTTTGACATCTCCAGCACTAGGAATGAATATTCCAAACCTGTGGTTTCCTCGTGGTCTTAAGTCCGGTGGCATTCAAATTACAAGTCACTTGTTACAGGTTATAGCCATTAGGGGATTCTGGTCATTGTAGTTGCCCAGGAAGAGAAACTTTGCCAAGCTCTGCTTATAAAAGGCCACTTCCTGGATCGTTTTAGCTGGGATGCATTTTGGGCAAGGGGGTCACGGTGGCTTTTACTGGGGCCACGGCAGGGTGAGTCGGACAGAAACCACCGTGTTGTTGACCCGAGTCAGCAGTCGCGGTGACCTCCCTTCCGGTGCCAGGGGAACAATCACACACCCACAATGCGCCTCTCGCCCTTGTAAAACCTCTCAAACCGGCCCGGCCCGACCGGAGGGTTCCCCCATCCTCCTTCTCCCCCCAAAAAAACCACAAGGCAAGGATGAGCGCAGAAACCCATAAAATGGCAAACAGCCTTTAAAACGCCCTGCTTTTGCCCCCAATGAGCTCAGCCACCTCCTTCCTGGACTTCCAAGGAGACGCTGAAACCAATAAAAGCCACGTTACGACACTGCCGACACCGATTCGCCTGGTCTCGTCACCCTAGGCGACTAAGTAGGGCCTGGCAAAGGCAAAGGCACCACCTTCTGGTTGAGATGCCCTCTGAGGCGGGAGCAGAATTAGAACCCAGAGCAGATCTCTTGACCTCCCGTCCTAGAAAATACATTTGCTGACCGCTTTCCTGGGGGCTGTGCCATAATGGCAGGACGGGCAGGCTGAATTCACCTGGATCTGTCTCAGAACGCACCCAAAAAGGGGCCCCAGATCAAACCCACCCTGTTTCCACGGCGGGCAGCCCGGGCTGAGCAGGCGGGCAGCGTGGCCAAGATCAACGACCCTGTGCTTTTGTTTTGGCAGTATCCTGCCGGGAGCAGCGGCTACCCCGTCACTTACATCTCTGCCTCCCCGTACCCCTACCAACGGATCACGCCCCACGGGGCTCCGGAACACCCTCAGCCTCTCTTCCCGAAGCCCATCTACTCCTACAGGTAACCCCCCATGGCCTGTCTTCCGGGGCAGCCTCCCAGAGCCTCCGCCGGGCCCCTGGAAGGGCGGGGGGGGGGGGAGGCTGAAAGAAAGGGATTTATTTTTTCCAATGAAGAGGAACAGGACGGGCCATCCACAGCCACTGGTCCTTGGGAGGCGGCAGATATTTGGAAGGGGTCACAAGGGTCGGGTCAGGCTGTTTAGGGCGGTCAGAAAGGCTGCCCGCGGCCACGCTGGCCGGTGGCTCCAGGAGGGAAAGGAGGTTTTCCAAGCTCTGTGCTGGGCCAGCTTTGCTTGCTCTGACCGGCAGGGTCCCAGGTAGAGTAAAAAGGGTGCCTCCCAGCTAAGACCTTTGAATAGGTCTTCCTCCCTTCGGCTTCCCCAGCTTTGACGTCTTCCGGGTGTGTTGGGTTACAATTGGCTGGGGATCATGGGTGTTGTGATCCGACGCATGCAAAAGATTCTTGGTTGAGGGCGGAGAGGAATTAGGGAAGGCAGGGAGGAGTCCTTTCTTTCCCCCCCCCCCCACGAAAGCCTCCTTGACCTCCCCCCCCCCCGTGGGCTTCTCTCTCTCTCTTCCTCTCTCAGCATCCTCATCTTCATGGCCCTGAAGAACAGCAAAACCGGAAGCCTCCCCGTCAGTGAGATTTACAACTTCATGACTGAGCACTTCCCATATTTTAAGGTGAGAGATGGGGGGGGTCACAGAATCACAGAACAGCCAAATCAGAAGGGTCCCCCTTGCGGTCATCTAGTCTAGCCCACTTTTCTGGCACAAGGAGTTGTTATTGGTGATGAGCAGTGATGGGGTTAGTTGTACCTTACCTGGGGCGAGAGGGCCCTGCTTACTTCTGAATCAGAGCACTCTGTGTCCCAGGATTTTCCGTATGAGGAAGCTGTCTGGGTACGGTTTCTAGGCTGTTCTATTCCTCTTCTAAGTTATGTAAGATCCTAGTCCTCATTATTCCATTGTTAGTAGGCATAAAAAGAACGAGCTGCTTTCTCTGCCTCTGAGCATTGCTCCTTCCAGCTGAATATTTTTGCTCCACCTATGGATTCCCTGCATCGGCTGAAAGGGGCTAGACTAGATGACCTTCAGGGAACCTCTTTCAAATTTAGGGTTTTATGATGCAATGCCCAATATCTGGAGCTCCCGTTCCCTAAAGTCGAGGACAATCCCTTGATCTTTGGAAAGTTATGGAAAGATGTTGCGCAAAACCGGTTTCCTTTTAAATCCCGGCTCTCTAAACGAGAAGGGAGAGGTACTTCAAAGCCGGGTGCGGGATCCGCCTTTCTCTCGCCCTCCCCTCCACCCGGCTTTCCGTCCACGTAGGAGTTGGGTTGTTGTGTTTCAACTAGAACAGAGCCGGGTTGCATCAGAGGCAAGAACTGAAGCAGCTCAGGAGCAGTTAATTGGGCTCGGCCTCTGTCATCATCCTTACCCAGTTTTTCCCAGCATGGAGGGGGAGCGAAGTGTCTGTGTGTGTATATATATATTTTCCCCCTTTTCCCAAATTAATTGCCTTCTCCACGCCTTGGCTCCCTGCTCTGGGAGCCCAGTGGGTGTCTTGCCATTTTCTAAATAATTGTTCTGTGCAATTAAAAAAAGAAAGAAAAGAAAACAGAAGAGGTGGAAGACCTGGATAGATGCCTCTCTGGCAGGATGAGAAGCGTGTCTCGGAGGGCATATCCCGTGAAGAAGCTCTAAAAAGAAAGAATAAAGACCGAGGGACAGATCAAAAGGAAGACTTTTAAGCCACAACACAGGGAAGGCCAAAGGGAAAAAAAAAAGGAAAAATACAGGTTGTTCCAGCTGATCATTCAAGCTGCAATACCTGGGAAAAGAGGTGCAGGAGGAAGAAAGACATCTGAGTTTAAAAGGGGGGGGGGAAGCAGGCAGGAGACAAACAGGAAGAAGGAACGAGAGTCAGTTTTCCCACCCTCAAACAGATCATCCTGTTAAAACGTTCTTCATCAAAATCTTTTCTCCGGACCTGTAATTCCTCTCCAGAGCTTGGCAAGCTACTTTTAAAAAATGAACTCCTTTTTGAAAAAGCTGTTTTTTAACAAAAAGTAGTTAATTCCCATTACTTGTTACTTGTGTCTGAGAAGTAATCAGTTACAGTTGTGGTCTGAAGAAGGGGGCGAAGAAGGTCCCGGAAAGCTTACCTTGAAATGTAACAGTTAGGCTTGAATGTGCGACAATGTTTTCCTCTCTTTAAACATATATATATATATATATTGTTTTTGTCTGATATGTTACATTATATATTACTTTGCTGGATATTTTTTCCTTTTTGCTACATCCGATTACCTGGTTTAACTCTGTTCCTACCCAGGAGGAATAACAGAGTTGTCAAGGGACATCTCTTGGTTAGCCTCCCCAAAGTCAGCTGAGATGAGACCGTGGGGACCCCATGAAAGGGGGCTGGTTTTCTCAGCTGTCCGATCCTTAAAACTGGAGAAACTGGAGAACGTCATGCTTGCAGATTTTGGAGGTTCCGTCCCTGACTTACGATATTCCCCTGAGCTATCAAGGTTCTAGTCCTCAGGGATTCAGAGAAACCATCAAAGCTGCTTTCTAGCCCATCGGGCCAGACCTGCAGACTCCTCGGGCTGGCAGAAGCTTCTCTGGGGGGGGGGGGGACAGAGGCCAAGAAGAGGCTTTCCCCGTTCCTCATGGGTGGAACCTTTCAGCAAGCGTTGCTTAGACTTGAACACGGGACCAGATGAGCACAGAAACAATGTGGGGAAGGGGACTGGCTTTATATCCCTGGGACCTCACACGCCTCGGAGAGGGTGCCTGAGGTTTCCCGTATTCCTCACACAAAGGACGGCAGGCGCTCCACCCTTTTATAACCAAACACCCAGCCTTCTGCCTGGCCTGCCTTCTCAGCCGAGCCAAAACACCGAGGAGGAACAAGGAAGGTCTAATCCTGCTTGGGTTGAGCTGGCAATGCGGAGCCCTTTGAAGGAGCCCTTTGAAGGAGCCGTGGCCTGATTTTCTGCCCGAAAGAAGGGGAAATGTTTTCGTTTCCTAATCACAGAGAGGTGGCCAGAAGCCGGAATTCCCTTGGGAAAGAAAAGGAAGGAGGTGGCCCTTCTATATTTATCCCTCTATCGGTTCCTTTCCGTCTCCAGGAATCAAAGGCACATAGACGGTGCTCCTCTTTCTCCTCCACCTCCTTTTCGTTCTCACGACAGTCCTGTGAGGTAGGATCAAGCCGAGAGCCTGCAACCGGTCCAAAATCCAAGGGAGATTTAAAGCAGGTCTCCGGAGTCCCTAATCCTGCTCTCTGCACCAGGCTGCAGCTGTGCAGACGAATCACAAATGGTTTGGTGCGTGCATTGAGACGTCTCGAGGAAGTGAGCCAAGCTAGATCCTGGAAGGGAAGGGCCTGCTGCCTTCCTATCATTTTTTTCCAGCCAGTCTTGTCTTCTCGTGAATTGCCCAAAGTTCACCCCTGTGGAAATTCCAGCTGCCAGAAATACAAACGGTTTCAATCCAGAAAGCTAGATTCTGCAGGCAAACCCGGCTGTCTGGAATGCTGTGTTGTTGTTTTTTTAAGTGGTCATTTCGTGGCACCTCCGTTCTTTGCCACCTTTTGCACAGGTGGTGGCGAGGTGAGACACGGCGCAAGCTGCTCAACCAGAAACGTCTGGAGAAAACCGGAGACCGTGCAGACCCAAATTAATTCGAAATGTAATTAGCTGTACAAAGGGAGGTGGGGGTGGAAATGCATGTTGGAAAAGCGACACAGACGTAAGCAAGATTCCCGGAGATTGGCGAGAGGTTTATATCATCTCAGCTTCCCACAAAAATATACCACTTCAGCGACCACAAAAATATGCCTCTGGTTTTAATAACTAAACCCAATCTTTTCTTTCCCTCGGAAAGATGGGTGTAAACGAGGCGGTGCGGTTTTCCAGTCTAAAAGGTGTTTGCTTTGAATCTGCTGTGAAAACAAAGTTTAGCTCCCGACAAAGGGATGTTGGCTCTTTGAAGAAGAAAAAGACACCATTTCCCCACCTCAGACCCTATTTTGGCGGCTGGAGAAAAACAGAACTTCGAAAAGTTCCTTTTATAAACAATGGAGACCACAATGACACACACAACTCCCACAATTATAAGAGATTTAATTTGTGTGTTTTTTTAAAAAAAGATGAACACCTACAGACTCTGGAGATATAAATGCAGGAGAGATGAAACTTTTATTAGGCCACTTTTTAAAAAATAAATGAAAGAATCAGCAAACTTTCATGGGCCATGTCTTCAAGCTAGAATGCAGGAAAATGATACATTTGAGTCCCCAAAATTCGTTCTAGAAGTCTGCTGAGCGGAAACGCTGGCTAGAAACAGCCTTTGAATGGTTTCACACGTCACCCCTGGCCAAAGGGAATTTTCAACCCAGCTTTTCAAGCAGAAAGCCACCAAATAATCTGGAGAGAAGGCAGATGCAATCCTGGGAAAACTCGGGAGGTTTATTAACAGACAGCGATGGTTATCTGCATCTGAGTCAAAGGCGGAAAAGTCCCGGGGAAGGTGGGGGGGGGACCCAAAAGGTTTAGGTGTGGACAGCCACAATGTCTCGACGGTGGTAGATATGGCTTTTGTGGCCGGACAGTTGCACAACAAAACCTTGTCTGGCACACCCATTTTTTTAAAAAAATAAAGTGTTAGCCGCATGTAGAAAGGTGATTGACAGGAGGTGATAAGAACGTGGCTGCACAATGAACACTTCACCCAGAAATGTGCACTTTTTTGCACGGAAAATATCCTTGGAGGCAGAGAAGGGCAAATTTCTTAATGCATCAAGATCCATTGGCTTTGAACAACATTTTGGTGTACATGTTTCTTCCAGTTTCTGGATTTGCACAAACAACCAGCAGTAGGGGAAGCGGTTTCAAATCTCTGTAAGTTTCCAGTTTTTGGAACTAGTCAACTCCTTTGGAAAACTCTAATTCTACTTGAGGTTGTTGTTATTATTATTATTTTAAACTCAGGTCAAATTGACGTGGAAGAGCGCTGATGTGTTTTATCCTTGGAGTGTAACTGAGCCGATGCAGTCTTTCTATCTCCTAGGAAGAGCTGGGAGTAGACCGGACTCTTACTCTTTGTCTATGATCGAGTGCGAGAAGCTTTCTTCCCTTGTGGGAGCTGGACTAGATGGTCTTGGGAGGATCCACTCCGACGCTGAGATTCAAGAGCCGTAGTTGTTCGGTGGGAAAATAGCTCCCAAAGTGTCATGACGGTGGATTCATTTGGATCCTAACCTGTGTGTGTTCTGGAGACATGAGTGTCTATTTTCTTCCCTAATGAAGCGTGTGATTCATTTTGCAGTAAGCTTCCCCCGAAGGGAAGGAGAGATGATTGGGAGTCTCATTAACCAGAGAGAGAACATGAACCTAAGAAAGGGAGGGGGTAACTTTATAGAAGCAACTAAGGTGTATTCTTTTAGCAAAAGCAACCCTTCTGATTCTTGACTTTGGATTTTCGTTTGAAACAGTTGGAGGTTCCAAAAGCTCCCGTCCCTTCGTAGGAAGTTGCATCTATGATGTGGAAGAGGAGAGATTAGGGGAGCTGGAAGAGATTTTGGCATTTGCCTAAACTTCAGAGCTGCGGGTTGCAGCTTTGTGCTGAGCTGTGAAATGGTCTCGGGGACCTTGGGTGAACCCCTTTTCCTCTCCTTCCCTTGCCCTTACCCGCCTCGCGGGGGGGGGGGGCTGTTTGGTGGATTCAGGTGGAAGGGACAGTCTTAGAGTCGAGGGGTGTAAACTTGCCCTGCAAAAGTATCCCTTTCCAAAACTCAGGGTAGAGGGGGGGGGGAGTCAACATCCTTCAGGGGGAAAGGCGAGCTGTCCATTGGTCAGGCTGTAAACTCCCCTTGCCGTGTAGGACTCCTTGCCTGCTGAGCAATTCGGCCTTTCTAAAAATACTGCTTGCCCTCACGGGTGTTGACGATGGGGTGAGTTTCTTCCCGAGAATTCCATGTTCCACAATTATGGCTGATCTCATGCTATATATAAAACCAACACAACCTGTCCGCAACCACAAAAGGATAATAATAAGCAAGCATGCACCTAAATGCGGCTCGCCTGAGAGACCGCCCTGTGCTGGAAAGCTTGGTGTCCTGGCTAGGCCTAGCTTCCTGTCTGGACAGGAAACTAGAGAGAGCTAGGCCTAGCTGGGTCACAAAGCTGCCTTGCTTAGGCCTTTCTTCCAGGTGAGCCACATCTGTCAGTGTCTGTAAAATCAGGTGGAACTCCCAGGGTGGAGAATTATGGGACTAGTAGTCCAGAAAAGCCAACAAACCCATGTTTCCCCCCCCCTGTTATTCTAGACAGCTCCAGACGGGTGGAAGAATTCCGTCCGGCACAACTTATCCCTAAACAAATGCTTTGAGAAAGTGGAAAATAAGTCTGGAAGTTCCTCC
Organism: Pogona vitticeps; assembly: GCF_051106095.1. Lineage (NCBI taxonomy): Eukaryota > Metazoa > Chordata > Lepidosauria > Squamata > Agamidae > Pogona > Pogona vitticeps. The sequence goes on along the minus strand of NC_135789.1, from coordinate 33,273,118 downwards.
CGAAAAGGCTGCTTGTGGGCCCTGAACCCGGCCAAAATCGACAAAATGCAAGAGGAGCTTCAGAAGTGGAAAAGGAAGGACCCCACCGCCGTCCGGAAAAGCATGGCCAAGCCAGGTGGGCGGGCGCGAGGTCGCGTTGATGGGCTTTCCATCCCAAACCCACAGAAGTGCTCTTTCCTCCCTTCCTAGACGTGAAGGTGGTCACGCTTCATGTTTTTTTTTCCCCTCCCTGCAAGTGGTTGTCTGTTTTGGGAACAGACGGCAGGATGAGGCCCCTCTTTGGTCTGATTTGGGCAGGCCTTGTATGGCGGTGCGGGAAGATTCGAACATGAGAGCAGAACGAATCCTCCATGGGTGGGAGCAGTCTATCTGAGACTGCTGGAGAGGTGGAGTATGACGAGGCTATTGCCAGAGGTCTTCTCATCTTCTCATCCTGTGTTTGTTTGTTTGTGTGTGTGGTTTGTTTGTTTTTTCCAAAGACGAACTGGACATGCTGATCGGAGACAAGATGGAGAAGCTGAGGTCCACCCTCGCGGCCTGCAGCTCAACCGGTGTGGGGAGCCCCTCCACAGCGTCTGGACAGATGAACCTCCAGCACCCTTCTCTGTGTGAGTCCCTCGCCTCCTTTTGCCACCCCCGGCCCGCCACATGCCCACAACCCGGCACACTGGGGGACCCCCCCTCAAGCTTCCTGCCATGTGGCATTCTCCCCCCCCCCCCCACGTTCAGGCTCCAACTGCCCTTCCGACAGCCCTCAAAACGTCCTCCTTCCCCACAGATGCGCCCAAGAGGCCCCGAGGTCAAGAGTCCCCTCTGCCGGCTCAGAGCCCTCCCGGTCGGGGTGGGGCAAAAACGCTGATGGTGCCAGCCCGCTTCACTCAGGATGTGGCCATGCCCGAAGGGGATCTGAGCAACGACATTGACACCCTCAACCCGTCGCTCACTGATTTTGACCTCCAAGGTAAGGACAGGCCAAGGGAGACGGCGAGGTTCTCGTGTCGTTAGAGGCGGTGCTCCCTTACAAACAAAAATACTGTTATTTATCCTGGCAGATCCTGGAGTCCTGCAGCCCATAGCTATCTATGGTGGCTGGCTGGAGGATTCTGGGCTTTGCAGTCCAAAGAAAGAGGAAAGAACTTTCCATCCAATCAGTTACTGGATCTCCTGATGTAAATCTTGTTGATTTAATAGGTCTACCATGGACCCATTTGTAGTGGCACATATAGTGACTGAAAAGCCAGGGCTTACATAAATATCATTGATTCAATGGATCTACTCTAGTTAGATCCAGCCATCAGATTTACACCTCTGTGTTGAAGTCTCAAAAACCCGCCCAGCTGGCATCTGTTTGTAGGGTGGAGGACAAAAGGGGGGCATTATTTTTGCCTCAGGCAGCAAAATACTGTGCCTTGAGTGCCTGATGGACCCTGAACGGGGGATTGTGGGATTTGATAGACTTCCGCCTCTGACGTGGCTCTTCCAAACTCCCTGGGTTCAAACTTCACCCAAAACAGGGTTTAACTTTAAGCTTTCCTCTCAATCATTCAGTTTCCACTCAATCACCTGATAAAAAACACCCATGAAGGGTTCCGTAAGATTGGAGCAATGTTGTAAGGTCAGGCGATGACCTCAGAGAGAACCCATTGTTAGAAGAGGTGGTTCCTTAAATGCTGAAAGCATCTGATTGTCACAGCTGGGGTTCTGTGCCAATGCGTTTGATAACTTTTGCGATTCGCCCCCGTGCGCTCAGCAAAGATTGCGTTGGCAACTTGGTCACAGAGATCTTCCGGGCGCCGGTCTCGGGGACCAGGGGGGACGATTCCGGCTTCCTGCCACCACTGTCAGTCTGCAACTTCAAACGTGACCTTGTTGTGGTGACATGTTTTTTGTTTGTGGTCTCGCCTCTCTTTCTCCCAGGGAACCTCTGGGAGGAGCTGAAGGACGACAGCTTGGCCCTGGAGTCCATGGTCCTCGCAGCGGCCACCTCCTCCTCCTCCTCCTCCCCCCCACGGCCGCCCCAGTCTTTCGCCACCCCGGGGGGTGAGACGGACGACAACAACAACACTACCGCCACCGCCAGCAGTGACGTGGGCAGCCACCCATGCCCTCCGCCCCACACGTTGCCGGACATCCACCTCACGACCCTATACTCTGCCTTCATGGAGCTGGAGACGGGCTCGGCCCCCTTCTTGAACAGCCCCGGCTCCAAACCCATCGCCCTCGTCTAAGACCTCCGGGCCACGTCCACCCTTTTCCCATGCGCCACGGTTCCACTTTCTCCAGCCACAGAAACCGGAGTGAGGTCTTTTTTAAAAGCCTTGGAACCGAGACTGTTTTTTTTTCCTTCTTCTTTTCCCCAGCACGACTGGGCCCCTGTATCCCCGTGTCCCTTGAAAACATAGATAAATAGAGATCTGTTTTTGAACCCGAAATCCCTCATTCTCTGAGAGGTGACGCATGGAGCCGTTCAGTCTTCATGAACGTCCATCCCGTGGAAAATCCGAAGGAAGAGGCTGCCGACCAAGCCGGAAACACCAAGAAAAATAGGTGTCTTTGAGGAACGTTCTGCCCAGAAGTGCCTTTTGAACCCAACGCTGGAAGGGCGAGAGAGGAAGGAGCCGGAGAGGCCAAGAGAACAGACCTGGCCCCGCCACAGCTTTCGTGCCAAAGGCCTCTCATTTTGTGGGGTCTTTCTGGGGGGAGGTGGCAAGGGGGGGGGGAGAGAGAAGGTCCTGGACTTTGAGGAATATTCTGTATCCCTGAAATTTTGGCTGTGCTCCACAGGGAGCAACCAGAGGGGTGGGTCGGGTGGTGGGTTTGGGGATTTCAGCTCCCAGAATTCCAGCCAGGGCGGGGGGGGGGGGCAGGTGAGTCCAAAAACACAGAATCTCCATCCTCTCCTGCTGGGACTTCAAAAGGGTCCACCTCGCCAAGCCTGGGGGGGGGGCTGGACCCATGAGTGGCTCTGTGGCCGCTTTGGACGCGTCCATTCTCTTGGAACTGCAGTTAACGCAACAGGTAACACAAGGTGTGTGCTTGGTCCCATCCCTACAAAGAACAAACCAAGACCAAATTTTTCGCTCATTCCCTCTTTGTTTCCCATTAAGTTTTGGCTTCAACGGCTGCCCCCTCGTGGCCGCCGAGAGCACTTGCTTCCTTTTTGAAGACAGGAGAGGGAAAGCGTGGCTTTCTAGGGAGATTGGACTACAGACCCCATCATCCCTCAACATCAGTTATCGGGGTAGCAGCTACATGTTCCCCAACCAAGTTTTCCATTTTCTAATTTTTTTTCCTTTTGGGTGGGGGGAACTCACCTTGATCTCCTCCCGGTCACCCTTGAAAAGAGTGTTTTTTAAAAAAACTACAACTCTGTTGGGGGGATGATGGGGTTGGTAGTTGGGGAGAAAGCCAGGTTTCCAAGCTGGTGCTCCAGAGGGGGATCCCATATGCAGGAAGGCAAATAAGGAAGGCACAGGAGGCGTTCTGGGGGCGGGGGGGGGGGGGGACACAGCCTTTCGCAGTAAGCATCCTAGGGTTTGGATTTGCAAAGAGCGCTCGGCCAGGGCAGAAAACAGGGAGGAGAACCGATCAAAGCCGGAGGGTGCCGGGGGGGGGGGGCAGAGCAAAGGCAGAAACGGTGGCCTCAAAAACGCCAGCCACTGTGCCGAATGCCCTCCCCGGGGCTGGAGGTGGTGTGCCACCAGCTGGGAATCTGTGCAGAGGGAGGGTTGCACAACGATATGTTCTGATTCCTCTCTTTATGCTAATACCGGTGTCATGGCCCTGAGGCTATCCGGTGTCTTCTTGTTTATTTGTGGCTAAATTCTAACTTTACCAAGCCATTAAGAACGTCCAAATATCTTTGTTGGATCAGAACGCAATAGCCCATATCGGCCTTCCCAAACCTGGTGCCGTCCAGAGGTTCTGGCCTACAGGATCAGCCATGCCAGCTGGGGGACGATGGTCTTTTTAGTCCAGCTCCTCTGGAGACCCCCGGCCTGGGAAGGCAGGCGGAGAAGGGGGAATCTGGAAAGATCCTCATAGCTGGAGAGGTTTCCGTGGCCTATGGACCACGAAAGATCTTTGTGGAGTGAGTCATTTATTTTTCCACTCTTTTTTAGTGAGCTTTCACGATTATGGTCTCTGTGTCTTTCCGTGCGTGTCAGAAAGGGACCTCCTGAACACGGAACCGAGCGCTCTCTGCGCATCTAAAATCATTCCTAGAAATACTGACAACATTTCCCGAAGGCAGGGCCACCCGTGGCCACAAAGAGACCTAAACCACAATGTTATCTCTTGTGTCTTTTACCCCCAACGAACCAAATCCATGTTTGCTCTTTCCTTGAGCACCCGGAGGCAACAGGCACACACCGTTTCAGTGGCAAACGGCGCCCCGTTCTCTGATCTGAGATGCACCAAATAAAACAGAACACAGTCGTGTTGGGTTTGGACCATGTGTTTACTTTCGAGACAATTGGGGGGGGGGGTTTCAAGAGGGTGGTTGTTTTGCTCTGTTTTACACATTTTCTACTTTACAGAAGAAGAAAACAGCCGTGCGTAGAACATAATGTGCCTTTTAATTTTTACACCATCTTGTCCCCTCTGGGGCGGCCCCGTGCCGTCAACGTTACCTCCTGCAACTGGAAATAGCAGAATAAATGTGTTTCGAAAGCATCAGACTCCCTGGGGCTTTTGAAGCCACTGGGTTTTCAAACACACGTTCCAGATTTCTCATGAGGAAAAACTTCATTGTCGGCCATTCCATCTTGCTTTTTAAAAAATTGTGCCCATTATCTGTACTTCTCTGAGCTTGCAATACCATTTATTTCCCCCCCCCCCAGTATACCTCTTATACCTTTCCCCCAAATCAGCACCGAAAGAGCCAGCACACCTGGGGATTCTGGTCCTTGTAGTACAGAAAAGACACTTTTCGAAGCTGTGTGTCCTCTAGCACTCCATCTTCGGATTATTTTTCACAGCGGATGGACTGAAGTCCCAAACAGACACCCACCGGCTTTCCCTCCTTTCTTCCAAAGAGAAACATCATAACAGACATCAAATCAAGCCAGGCTGGCAGCACATGCTAGAGGTTGTGGGACGCCGAAACCCAGTAACCTGAGTCTGCACAGATAGGGCCCAAGGATGATGGGAAAGGCCGTCCAAGGCTCTCCGAAGGGTACCCTGCCCGGCTTTACAGTTTTCCTACAAGACACGGCAGGCGGCACTGGGTGGACGTTTCGTTAGAGCGGTAGTTGCCAACCTTGGGTCCCCGGGTGTTCTTGGACTACAACTCCCAGAAACCCCAGCCAGCACAGCGAGTGGTGAAGGCTTCTGGGAGTTGTAGTCCAAGAACACCTGGAGACCCCAGGTTGGAAAGCAGCCAGATGACGTGTCCCATTTCCTGCCATCAGCCGGCAAGATTAAAAAACAAAACAGCTGCAGACGTGATCCGGTAGATCTTGTAAGATCAACGCCGGGGAAGAGTCCTAATTGCTAGCCATCCAAATATAAATACACCAGAGACAATGCAACACCCTTCTATATGGCGAGAGGGGACGCACAGACCCAGGTCACGGTCACATAAGCGATTCTTGGTTTTTGCATTCAGAGGCAAACACAGAAATGGAAGCCTCTGCGCTCTAGATCAGCCCCCTGGGACCAAATGTGGCCCCCACGCTTCGGAACACGATACCCATCATCCCCACCCAGCCTAAACGCTGTCCATTCCCTCTCCTTCCACTGGGATTGCCACCAAGAACTGTAGCTTCTTCATCTTCCCATTCTCAAATTCTGGAGCCACACATCTGAGTTTTAAAATATCTATTTTTCCACCCTAGCTAAATGATCATATTGAAAAGCTCACTCTCTCTCTCTCTCTCTCTTGCCTGTCCGGGTTTTCTTTTCCACCATTTAAGCAGCCCTTCTTGCTTCTACGCCTCCGCTTAATGACAACAAAAATACATTTTGACGGGAGGGCAGAGAAGGGGCAGCCGCTATTTCTAGAAAGCCCCACCACGGTCTGCTTGCGGATTTGTCGACCTGCGAAATGACAGCCAGCAGCCCCAACATCTATTTTGAGCTGCCTGGGAAGCCTGTGATCGGCCCAACGAAAGCAGCCACAGTTTGCATCCTGCAAGGGCTGGATCTGGCTCTCTGCAAACATGACTCTGACTCATTCGTGCAAAATGCATTTTTTTTAAAAAAAAACCACATATCTGGGACAATCTTTTTTAAAACAAACAAACAAACAACACCCAAACCAGGAGAATCTTCTGAAGCCATCTTAAGAGGGGCGGACATACCTGCCGATTCAGCTGCAAGGGGACGATGGGCACTGGAGTCCAGACCGTCTGGCGGGCCCCAGGAAGGGAGGACACCGCTCTTAAGATGTGGGTCCTGTTGCTGCTCGTATGACATACTCTGTTGAGGTTCCTCTGGTTCGTTGAGTTCCTTTCCCAAAGCCACATCCAAACGACGGATTCGGAGGCCCGAGGACGACAAGACAGCCCTCTAACGCAGTCCTCGGCACACCACAAAACAAAGTCTAACGGCCGAAACAGAAACACACCACCATCTTTTTCCAAAAAAAAAAAGGGGGGGGGGAACCACCTTATCGGCACAACAACCCTTAAGATTTATATTTATTTAAATATAACTTTTATGGCTTAGACAGCGATTAGAGCATTAAAATTTAAAAGGAACTGGTCCCATTACTCATTACTTCTCAGGAGTAAAGTTGCAGTTCTCGTTACTTCAACTCAGTCTTAATCTCTTTTTTTTTCTGATGCATTCAGATTGCCGTTACCGACAGGACAAGAAAGGTTTTGCAATACGTTCTTGGGTTCTTTCTAGTGGCCACTTATAAAAGGGCCCCTAGGAAATATTTATGAGACCAAAACTAAGAATGCTGTAGGATCGCCATATCTGCAAGATCAGTATCCACAGTTTCACTTATCCACAGTCTGAAAATATTTAAAATATTAAAAGAAAAAAAAAACAGAAATATGAATTTCCATGGTGTAATTACCAAAACTGGTCACTAGAGGGCACCAGAAACAATGCTACATAGGGTTCACAATTATCTGCAGTTTTCAGCATCTGGGGGGGGGGGTTCGAAACTGATCCCCTGCAGATACCATGGTCCTACTCTACTTTCCATTTAAGAATTGTAAGAGGAAATTCCAGCCAGAATGTCTGTAAAATACCTTAAAATGCCCTTGAAAAGTAGCTTTCAAAAGTAACTAATATCACCCATTGCAACTAAAAAGTAACTTTTGACTTATAGTTGATTTACTCCTTACCAAAAAGTAACTAGTTATTTGTAACTAACTCTCAGCCTAGGCCATAATGGAAATAAAACCTTGCACCTGGTGAGAACCAAAAATCTTCATTTCTGTCCTATGTGACAGAACGACAATTATAAGAAGCCGGTTGTTTCCTCCTAGTCGATATATAAGTAAATCAGCTCAAATCCAGAACCAAACTGGTGCCTTTCACACCAGCAAGTCCCGTTCCATCAAAAGCCGCTACCGGCCCTTGTCACCTCCAGATCTCACAGGGCTCTTCGCCATTTGGAAACGAGGAGCTGGTTGGAACGAGGCTGCGGCTGGAGAGTTAAGCCAATGAGAAGGAAAAACCGGAGCAGGGCCCTCCTTCCGAGGGGCCTGGATGCATGGAATGTGACACAGAGACAGACGGTGGGGGTTACGGGATTTTGCAGTCTTTTATCTACAACAGGGCGATAAATCTTCCCCCTCCTGGACAGGTGGCCTGAACACGGAAGAGACAAGGACGCCGGCAGTCCGAGGTTTCGCCTCAACGCTCCTTTTCTCCAGGCGGGCTTTATTATTTTTTCTTCCTCCCCCAGCTTCTGTGAGGTCCCAGCTGAGCACACTTGCTTCGAAGACGGTGGCGATCACCTCTGTCTTCCTTCTGGTCGCCGGAGGGCGATCTGCTCGCGAAGAGAGTTCGGGGTCCGCCACCTCGTCCTACAAAAGGGCCAGGAAGCCCCCCTCCACACGGATGAGACATTCTGTTCCAAAGTGTGCGCACGCACGTACGGTCTCTGCATCGCTGGAGGAGGACCATCTGCTTTTACGGGTGTCCAAGAAAATATATATATGTATATCTACACATACCACACACACACCACACATACCCCATGCACTGCTGAAAAACTAGACACAGGAGATAGAAAGAGGAAAAATCCACCACCACCCCCTCTATAAACGTGGTTAGTATTTTGTACCCAGTAGGCCTGGGTTCGAATCCTGGTCAGCTGGGACACATCCACCAGGTAATCTGGGGCCTTTGATTCTCTCTCTCAGACTGGCCATCCTCACAGGGTTGCCATGAGAATAAAGGGGCCAGGAGAACAAGCCATGCGTGTCCTCTTGAACTCACTAGAGGAAAAGTGGAACACAACCGTAAGAAGTAAAAGGGGGGGGAATTATTCCTGCCCCCACCGGTTACAAGTCTAGAAGGGTTTTAGGTCATCGCCCCAACACCCTAAAAGACTTGTCCTGCGCCAGCAAGGGTTCAAGAAAGGCAGAGTCGTCGGGGCACTGAAGTTGGGGGGCGAGAGAGACCTCACCAGCGGGGTTCGGATTCCACCTGCGGAAGCAGAAAGCCCTCCTGACATGGACGGGAGAGCCCTTTCGCTTAGCAGCGGCTTCACTGAACATGGGTGGGTTTTTTTTGTTTTGTTTTGTTTTTGTGACATAGGGGCGTCTTTCGGAGTGTGAATGTCACAAAGGACGAACACCAAGAGTGACAAAACAAGAGAACCGGATCCCCCCCCGCCCCCCGATCCTTCCACTGTGACTTATTGCAAGCACACACCCACATCCACACGCCTAAAGGGCTTCTCCTTCCGAAACACGCCAGGTTCCCGTCTTGTTTTGAGTTAAGCCCTTTCCTGGACATGTCAACACACACAGCTCGTCCCTCCTGATGGTCCCAGCATGGCCCATTCTCACATCATTTGCTTCTCCGGACAAAATTTCCCAGGCAGTAAAGGGGGTGCCAGAGCAGAACGCGGGTCTCTGCCCCAGAGGCCACGCAGAGCAGCTGTCCCGCCAAGAGAGAGGACGTCCGTCTGCCGAATTCGCCTTCGTCTTCCGCCCGTGCCAAGGCCCAAAGGATGAAACCGCGGCGTGTGCATCGGTGGGGAGGGCAGAGGGAGGAAGAGCAAAGCGGGCGAGGAGAGCGCTCAGCAAAAGAGGGTCAGACGGCTCCCCGCGCAGAGCCCGGATCGTCTACGCCGCACTAGGATTTCACGAACCTCGAGCGACTGACAACTAAAGAGTTACCCGTTGGTGTAAAATGGAACGGGCAAGGGGGCAGGTTGGGAACAGCCTCAAAATCTCAGGGGAGAGGAAAGACTTCATCTAATTTTAGTCACAAAACTCCAGTCCCTCGCAGAGTCCCCGGCCCTGGGATCTCTCGGTGACAACGCCGGCCGGCGGGTGGAATCCTGGACCAATGTAGGCAGGGCACAGAAGCAGGCGCCGGTCTCAGGGCCCTCCGCTGTAAGAGTAGTCGGCCTTATTGTGCATGACCAGTTTGTTATCGACAAAGTAGAAACTGTCCGACTGGGTCTCGTAAGGGTGCAGGATCATTTCTTGGACTGGGGAAGAAGAGAGAGAGGGAACAGAGTCTTATGGGGTCTGACGGCACCCAGGACTGCCCCCCCCTTGCAGCACTTCCCATGGTCAAATTACAAACGCCAACATGATTTACGACACAGCGGAAGGATTCTTTGATTACGAAGGTCAGAATCCAGACTCTAGTTCCCACTAGAGGAGACCCACAGAATCAATGGGATTTACACACAGGCTGACTCCACATTTTGACAACTGACTCAACAAGGCTTCAGCCAACATGAGGGACTGGGCTGAGGTCTCAGAAAATCAATATATTTAATGAATCATTCAGTCATTAAATTCATGACCCCATTATGGACATGGATTCTGGCTCACGTCTCTAAAAACCCAAAGATTTCCCTGTAGGGAGGGGGAAAATCCACAACGGATCCCCATCCTCATCTTTTTCCTCGCTTTGCTTAGCTTCCTGCCTTTTCTCGGAGCCATGTGTTTATCAGTCGTGGCATGTGTTTATCCACCGTGCTTTCATTTTTCCACATTTCTATTCATTTTACAGATTCCCTTCACCCGCCTTTATTTAACCCCCAGCTGCCAGCTAATCCAGCCCGTGGGGTGGCCGATTCCATGGGCGACTTACTGAGGTCTTCGGAGAGCTGTGGGAACTCATAGATGTGTTCGCAGGTATTTTTGCTGCTCGGGATGCAGAAGCCGAATTCGAAATCGAAGCTCTTCAGCAGCTGGTCCCGGAAATAGTGCCTCTCAATCATGCGGAAATTGTTGATGGGTTTGTCGCCGACTGTGAACTCCACCCTAAGGCAGCAGGGAGAGAGAGGAAAGCGAGAGGGGAGGGATGAGGAAAACTCCAGCTTTTCTCTCCGCTTCCACTGCTGCCAACGAGGTTCATGTTGACCTCCCAACAGCCAGTCACGAAAGAGGGCGAGGTGGCTTGCGAAGGACGGGGAGGCGCAAGCAAAATCCTCCCCAGGGAACTGGACCTCTCACGGCCCCAGGTGGATGGGAAGGCGGCACGAGGGCTGGTTCTCTGCCACCCGTGACGTTTTTAACAGCACCCCTCTGGAACACGGACCGCCCCCTCCTTGCAAGGCGCCGAACCCGAACCCCCTCTACTTACGTGGCCCCCACCTGACGCAACCGGAGAAACGCAGGGGTGAACTGGTAGCGAACGAACCGGCCGGCGTTCGGGTCAGCGTCCTTCTTGTCACTGCGCTCTCGCTCTGAGAGTTAAGGGGGAGGGAAAAGATATTCTAAATCTATGTTTTCCTGGTTTCTCCCCAAATTTACTTCTTCCCTGGATAACTGGCCTCCTGAGTGAGTCTGTGTGGGGATTTGAACTCGGAGCTCCTGTGGCTGTCTGGGGGTGGGGGAGATTCTAGGACTCATCGTCCAAAAAAAGAAGGAAAAGGAACAATTTGCAAGCTTTGGTTAGGGTATCAGCACAACAGAGCCCTTTTGTTTCTTCTGCCCATTAATCAGTCAACCCCAAGATAGACTCTCTCTGAATATGGAAGCCCTATCTATCTATCTATCTATCTATCTATCTATCTATCTATCTATCTATCTATCTATCTATCTATCTATCTATCTATCTATCTATCTATCTATCTATCTATCTATCTATCTAAACCAGTGTTACATTATTACACTATAACAAGATTGTGTAATACATCGCTTCTTCCTGTTTGTTTGTTTTTTTGCCTTATTTTTGCCTTTTACACCCTTGAAAGAAAGGGAGCTGCTCCCAACCAAGAGCCTTTCCTTCCTGTCGCTCCCTCCTGCTTTCGTTTCCTGTCACTTACGTGCCTTTTAGATAATTTCTTTTAAAATGAGAGGATTTAGTCCAGTGTTACACACACACACACCCCTCCAAAAACGGATGGGGCAAGAAGGACACCCAGAGACGGGTCCGTGAGGGTGGGCCAAGCCGCTTTGCTGACTCACCCGAGGCCGGGGGCTTGGTGATTTCGAAGAGGACGGTACCAGACTCCATGTCCCGAATCTTGAAGCGGGTGAAATCAATCTTGTAGATGTTCTCCTCGGGAGTGCACAAGTAATCTGAGAGAAAGGTGGAAAGATCCGTGAGTTAAGCAAGGCTCCTACCACCTCAGGCCACCCTCTCTGCTTCTATGGCAAACCGCCCCACACACACACACACACACACTCCAAATCAGGGGTTTCATACCCGTGGATCAAAATTTGGAAAGAATTTCAAGAGTTTCAGAAACTGAAATTGTGAAAAGCCGTTTGGGAGAAACATGTCAAAAATCTGAACACAAGGGTGGTGGTGGGGGGAACCAGGGAAAGATTTTTCCTGCCCTACCTACACCACAAACCCACGCCAATGAGACACAGGTCATGGCAGGTTGTGCAGAATTTTGGGGAAAAAAAACCAGTTCGAAAACCAAGTTTCTAGACCTCATGGCCAAGAACAACAGACTTGAAGATAATTCACCAACATCAGGTTAGCAGTGACTGGAAGATGAGGCTGAACAGGATTCCAACATTTCAGGATCGTTTGATAATTCCTTGCCCCTCCCCCAATAAATTAGCAGCAAAATAAATTATATAGAATCACCCCCCAGGTGCAAATCTGCCTTATTTGTGTAGCTTGTGGAAATCAGTTCAACTTTCTGATTGAACTAAAGAGGTCAGTATATTTTCACCCAACCTGAAGCAGTAACTAAGACGATTTTTTTTCAAACCCCAGCTCAGCCTTGGGGGCTTGCAAACAGGCTAGGAAGTGCTAAGAAAGGGTGCCCAAAATGGTCCCTTCTGGGCGCCAACCCCCCCCCCGCCTAGGTATGTGATGCCTGGTGTGCCCCACCCAAAATGCCACCCAGTCGCCCCTGCGGCAATAAGAGGCTTGAGGCCTCTGACGGAGCAACCAGGGTAAGCGGCTTTGCGTCCCCTAAGCTGCCTTTACCCCAAAATAGAGCCGAGGCGCCTGCCAGCAACTCTGGAAACCAGAGTCCCAAACGCAGACGTTTTCCAGCCTCTCGCAAGGATTTCCAAAAGGCGGTTGGCAAACCGCGGGAATGCAGAGCGGACCTCCCAGGGACCGACACCATCTACCACACGGAGGCCCAAGACATGTTCATTACAAAAAAGAGAGAGAGAGAGAGAGAGAGCACCCACCATTGTAAATTTCCCAAGCGTGTCGTTCCAAAGCCACTCCAGAACTTTTCAAGAATCGGAGAGCTTTCTCCCCCTGAAGGTTTTCCCTTTATAAAACCCCTGATGTAAAAAATGCAAACGTTTCAGGCTAAAGAGATCCACAAAGCTCAAGAGTTGCTTTGACGCCCCCCCTACCCACTTCTCAGACACCTACAGCGAGAGCATCCGTCTCCCTTACGCTCTGCGGAGGTCCCCACAGCCTCTATTTCCCTAAACAGAGTCTAATTTGGCCCCCTAACGAGGTGAGGCGTGCTTGTCAGCAAAGGGACCCTCTGTGCATGCCAGAGAATGGCCGGGGAGGGTGCCACGGCTGAAGGAGCACGCGCTCCGGGAAGGGGCACGCTCAGGCAGAAGGGGGGCCCCACCACGAAGAAGGCCACGGACGTTTCTTAGGCGCTGCCTCTCCCGGGGACACCCCCCCCCTCTCTTCCGCAGAGAGCTGGGTTTATTTGGACCTTTTTCCTTGCTTTTCTCAGCCCCGAAGCATCATCCTGCCTAGTGCGAAGGATGGGATCAGGAGACTGCCAGAGGCCCCCTTTGGGTTCTGGCACTCTCCTGACCCCCAATCAAGGTCCTCAGCAAACCCTGCGCTCTGTGGATCGAGCGAGCGGCCGCTCTGGCATTTCACAGACATGCAGCTTCCTTCCTTCTCTGATCGTCAGGTTTGGCTCCATTCCCCCCCCACCTCCGGCTGTGGCTCAGGGGGGCAGAATGACACATTGGGGGGGGCCGCTGGAGCTTCCCGCCCATCAGGCCAAGGCGGGCATCTGGGGGGGGTCCCCTTGCTAACGAAGCAGCGGGCTCTTCCTTCTTCCCACCTGGCGCCATGGCAACCGCGATGTTTGCATGTGTGTGCGTGCACACACGTCATTCGCCATAGAGACCATGTCAGGGTGTCTCTCTCTCTCTCGCTTCCCTGCGCCGCTCACAGCCCCCCCCCCGCTTTCTCTCCCTCCCCTTCCACAGAAAACTCTGCTTCTGGTATGCCAGGCAATGAGGCCTAGAAGCAGGGGCTAATTCTTCTATCCTGAAAACAAAAACCCCATCATCCCAGTACTCTGGGGGTGATGGGAATAGCAGTCCTAGCCCTCCGGACAACACACACTCGTTTAAAACAGCTCCCTCCTGCCTCGGAGGCCAGCGGGGATAACATGCAGCTATTCTGGCGAGGGACCTGCGGTGATCCTAAGTGGCAGAGATGTATCCTAGGCCCTTTTTCCTAGTTGTCAGTGAATCTTGTGGCAGGGGGTTCCACAGTTTAAGCCAGACTTTGCTTTTTCTCAAATATAGTGCCAGGAAAATGATGAGGAACCTCATCGGAAACGGGTTCCAAATCAGCAGTGCCGTGGTGTCAGGACAAAACGTGTGCAGGGGAGAGCAGGCGCAGGGGAGGGAGGGAGGGAGAGGGGAGGCGAAGGCAGGTGAGTTGCCTCCGCCACGCGATGGTCACAAGGTTGCATCAATTAACCAGCTTTGGTTGGGTAACCAACCAGGTCAAGGGCTATTTTAAAACCCGCAGCCTCCACATAAGCCCCCGGGTGGCAAGCAAAAAGCCCCCTGGGGGCGGGTGGGATTAGGGCCACGCAAAGGAAGCAAGACAAAATACGGCAGGACAGGTTCGGGAAGGAAACAGGAAGGCGCGCCCAGGAGCCGGTTCTGCAAAAGCACCAAGGAGAAGCTTCCGAAAACCCCCAAAGGAAGGGAAATCTTTAGCCCTCTTGGTGCTGCTCCTTGCAAACACAGATACTTGCAAAAAAGCCCAGCAGCCTGTTGGATTTCCAGAGCAGGGAAGGGGGTGTGTGGTGTTCCCCAAATGCAGGGGTCGGACCCCTTTTAAAGACAAAATAGTTACCGCTCAGCCTCCTGTAACTTGGTTAAATTCCATCTTGATCCTCCATTCCTGATGCTTTCGTAATGGCACAAAGCAGTGCGAAGGACCCCCCCCCCCTTTGCTCCTTGAGCCGAGGGTCACCTGCTCTGACTGGCAGAGACTCTTGGGTCCCAATCCGAGACAGCCCTTCCCCTCGTTGCCCCTGGGTCCTTTTCAAGCTGGGAAAGCCAGAGAGATCCATCCCGGGACCTTCCAGATGCACAGCAAGACACCTCACAGACACACCCCCAAAGCCATGGTCCCTGCTCTAAACCTCCCCTTTAAATTAGGGGTGCAAGCTGCTTCTTGAGCTCCCAGAGAGAAAGGCTGGATATAAAATAAATGCATCAATGAACATCAAGTTTCTAGTCCTCCTGAACTGAAAGAAAGGGAAGGTTTCCATACAGAGCCTTCACTTTGAAGCCACAGCCTCAAGGGACCATTTCGGTTGTTCTGCCCCGGCCTCGTAAATGGCAGGCTTGCCCAGTGGTCATCCCCTTCCTCAGGGGCTCTCTCTCCACATGCCCCCCCCCCAGGTAGAGAAAGGGGTCCCGCTTTACTGGAGGTGGGGTGGGAGTGGGCAAATCTGCTTATCAAAATCTGCCTGGCAAAGAACAATTGCTCGTGTATGTTACCTTTCATGTTTGTATTTAAACCGCTTTGTTTTTACTAATATTCAGCGGCTTTATTTAAAGCCACCCTTTTGCACTTGGAAACAAAAACAGATAAATATTGCTGCGCGACAGCCATCGGAACTGTGTGACACTTCTCCTCTCCCGTGGGCAGTTTCGTAAGTTAGCGGTGGCAAAGAGCCACGCTTGAACGCTGCAAGGAGTCGGGCCGAATCCCCTCACATACGCACGCACGGGGCAAATGGCCCAGACCAACCCCATCTGTGTAGCCAAGAGATAATTCCCTACCTCCGAGGGATTTTGCTCAGATAAGTTCATTAGCTGGTTGCCAGGAGCTAAAAATAGGGCCTTGATCTCAAGGGAGAAAGGGTCAGGAGGGGGCCGGGAGGAGGAGGCCAAAAGAGAGGGCCCAGCCCTGCGGCTGCTGGGCAAGATCCACACTGGGGAGGCCCTCTCCCTGGCCTCGGGTGGGGCAGCGCTGAGCAGTGGTTAGGGTCTAGGCCTCTCAAGAGCCAAAGGTTCGAATCCTCGACCCCTTGGCCCTTGAAACTCCCCAAATGACTTCGGGGCGGTCACTCACTCTTGGCCTGACCCGATTTACAGGGGAGCTGTGGGGGCGGGGGCCTTATTATTCAGGCTAAACTTCCATTCTATCTTCCTGGCAGCCCCGTGAGGGAGGTCAGGAGGAGAAGGTAAGCCTCTGGCCAACCCTGGGCTTAAGACACATTTCTCTAAGGTGTCCTTCATCCACCGTCCCCATCATCCCCTCTCAGCAGCCAAGCTGGCTGGTCCTGATGGGGACTTAAGCTCCCCCCCCCACCTGCCCAGGCTGCCTCTCATAGGGCCAGTGGGTTTCACCCCTTGCCAAAGGGCTGTTCACCAAGGAAGCTTGGAGGAAGCCCAAAACACCACCGGGGGGGGGGGAGATGGCTGGTAGTAACGGCTTTGCCCCCCTTTTAAAAAAAAATCTGCTCCACGTTGTGGGAGAACCTTGGTCAATGAATTACGAAGGGCCTTCTCTCCCCTCCCGCCCCCCCACCCCAACTGTGGCCCAGGCTAATCCTGGCTAATCAGGATCCCAAGAGGGCCTCTTTCTTGCGTGAGGCTGAAAGAGCAGAGGCAGAAAATAATCCGGGCAATCTGGGAGAGGCAACCCTCTTGTTTTAATCCCTCTGGAGGACAAGAACACCAAGCTGGCTGGCAAGAGATGGGACAGGGTAGGGGGGGGGTTGGGGAGAAAATAAAGCCAGATATGGGGTTTGGGGGGAGCAGCAAAGTCCTTCTGGGGGGGTGGGGGTGGCCAGAGCCAGCATTTCTCCCTCTCCCCATATCAGCATGAGGACATGGAAAGGGTCTGTGGCAGAGTTTTCTAGTTTTCCTTTGCCCTCCGCTTCTGCTTCTCCTTTTATGCTGTGGGCCCTTTTCCTTTCCTTCTCTCCTTTTGAGACCCTCGACCCAAACGCAGAGACGGGTAGTGAAGGGCACTCATCCATACAGAGGCCCTTCTGAGAGCCAGGGTAGAAAACGCTCTCGATCCATCAATAAAACATGAAAACCTCAGAGAAACGGAAGAGGGGCAACAGAAAGCTCGCTCTCACCCATTTTTTAAGAAGCGGAAAAGGAAAAGATACTGGGGGGGGGGCAAAGAGACAGAAGGAGGGGCTGCCCAAAGCAGGGCCTGGCCAGTAGAGCTCTTCGGCACAACTTTAGAGACCCTCAAGTGGTCCCACGCGGCATATTCGGGGCTAGCCGGCTTTGTCGGGGAACCCCTTTCCCTGCCAACCTCTTCGGAGGCAAAGCAAACCTGACAGCTTTAGGGCTACACAAGATGCCTGGTCACGTCCGGGTTGCAGCGGAGCAACGGGCTGAGCCTCACCCAGAAAACTGGAACCGGGCATCATCCCTCCTCCCAAGTACCATCATCCCAAATCTGTACCACCGACAGGAGACCACGAGGCCTCTGGCACATTCTTCTGGGGATGGGGGGCGGGCAAGACAAAGAAGAAGAGGAAATCCGTTTTCGGCCTCAGAAACTCACGGACCGTTTTTCAAAAGCCCAAGCGGGACCGAGGCGCCCCTGCTCCGGACTCTCGCGGGCAAAAAGGCGACCCTTTCGGGCAAGCACGCGTTTCCCAAGCCGGTCCGAGAAAGACCCCCGACGGAGACCCTCCGCCCTCTCGGGATGTTCGAGCCCCATCGGGGGGGGCGGCGGGGGGGGGGGGCGGCCCGGCCCTTCTCCCAACCCTCCCCCTCCCCGTTTAAAACCAGAGGAGCAAAGCCGAAAGATGCTCTCTCTCCCCCGGGTTCCACGCCGGCGTCACCCCGGCACGGGGGTCAGGGGAGCGGGCCGCGCTTAAGGCTGCCGGACTCCAGCCCGCTCGCCTCGCTCCTCGCGAGTAAACACCCCGAGAGCTACGCGGAGTGAGCGGGTGGGCGGCTGTGGGACGGCTCCTCTTCCCCCCCCCCGCCGCCCCGATTCCCGTCCCCGAGGGATCCCGTGCCCGCTTCACCCTCGAGGTAACGTGGAAAGGGCCGCCCTTCTCTCTCTTTCCCCCCCTCCCCGCCCGCCCGCCCGCCCGCCGCCCTCCGGGGTCCCGGCCCCCCTCCCTCCCTCCCTCCCGGGGGTCCCCGGGGCGCCCGGCCTCACCGGCGGTGACTTTGGCCAGCCCGAGCACGTCCTCCGGGGCGATGAGGGCTTTGCGCCGCAGCTCGTCCTCCTCGCTCGGGGAGCCCGACCGCCCCGCCGCCGCCGTGGCCCCTCCGGCCGTGGCCGTGGCCGTGGCTCCTCCACCGAGGGCGGGTCCGGGGGCGCCGCTGCCGGAGCCTTTCTTCACCTTCATGGCCGGCGCGGGGGGGGGGCGAGGGCGGCTGCCCGAGAAGAAGCCCGGCTCTGCGGCGCGCACGGAGGCGACGGTGGCGGTGGCGGTGGCGGCGACGGCTGCCTGGCTCATCCCCGCCCGCCCGCCCGCCTGGCCAGGCCCGGCCCCGGCCGCCTCGCCCGCCCGCCCTAAGCGCCTTTGCGGCCGCCGAGCGCCCCCGCCCCCTTCCCCCCCTCCCTCCCTCCTTCCTCCTCCTCCTCCTCCTCCTCGCCGCCGCCGGGCAGGAGGGCGGCAGGAGCCGGGCGCCCCGGGGCCCGAGAAGGGAGGGCTTGGAGGATGCTGTGGGGCCCCGCCGCCCGGGCAGGGGGAGGACCCAAAGAGGGAGCGGGGCTGCTCGGGGCATGTGCAGAGCGCCGGCGCCCAGCCCTGCTCGACACCACAGGGCTGTTGTGGAGGCGCTTAAGAAAGGGGGAAGGAGGCGCGGCGGGCGGGCGGGCAAGGTGAGCCGTGGGGAGCGAGCCCACCTGCGGGCCAGGTGCCTGGGGCTTAGCGCGGCGCAGGGGCCACCCCCACCCCCGAGGCGGAGGGTCCGGGGCCGCGCAGGGACGACATATCCCATCGTGTCCCCTCCCGCAACACTTCCTGGCTCGTGTCCCTGGCTGCCCGACAGGAAGAAACGGCCACGGAAAAATGCTGGGAGGGAGAAAAAGGATGTGCCACCCGGGCCTCCACACACAAAGTCCTGACTCCAGAGACGCCTCTGTGTAACTCTGGGCTGACCCTGGGGTGGGTGGCCATCATCCACAGGAGGCTGGAAAGAGGGCAGCTCTGCCCAGAGGAAAAGAAAGGACTTGTCTAAGCCACAGAGGGTCACGCTGTGGAACTCCCTGCCACAACATGTCACCAGAGTTGCCTGGCTGGATGGTGAACAGAGAAGGGGTTGACGGCATCGTGGTGGGCTGGGGAGAAGACAGTTGCCATGTGCTGGGGAAGGCAAGAGGGAGGGGGCTCACAGCGAGACCCAAAGGGCTAGCCCCCCAGGCCAGCTAACCCTCCCATCTCTGGGATTTCAGAGGCAGCCACCCTCACCCCCACCAGTGCCAGGGTGACTGACGTAGAGCCATCCCATTGGGGTGCCTATCGCCACATCTTGTGGCAGGGGGTTCCACTGCTTTATGTCTGATGGGCTGCATGGACCCCCAGCCTTGGGCTCCAGCAAACGGGGAAAAGGGAGAAACCTGCATTCCTCGTTTGCCCTATAAATGCGCTGTTCTGAACGCATTGTTTCAGGGTTGCTTTTAGCAAGTGCCCATATTCTTGTGTATTAGAAACCTCTTTAACTTAAAAATACACAACACACACACTCACAAAACAACATAAACAGGTCCTGAAATAAATGCAACCTCTATCTCCAGGACAGGACCTGTTTTCCAATAAATACAGCTTGTTCCTTTATCCCAAATCCCATTATCCGTTTTCACCACCTGGTGCTCATGGGAGTTGCAGTCCAACCTCATCAGGAAGGGAGCCCTGCATCCACCACTGTTTTATATTTCTGAGTCCTTCTGACTGTTGTAAATACTCAACTATCTAAACAAACTGCACCAGAGCATGGACAGAGTTCTGACTCCAGTCCTCTGAAGAGGCCCATGGCCACAGAGACTGGCAAAACGTCAGGAAGAACAACCTTCAGAACACGGCCATAGGGCCCGAAAAACCCACAACAACCATTGGATCCCGGCCGTGAAAGCCTTCAAGAATACAATGATAGAGAGAATTTAAGGCTCCTTTTGAAAGTATGGAAGAAATAAATTCTGGCACAAGCGACTCGCAGATTCCCACGATAAATACCACAGTGAATCTTTTTTTAAAAAAACAAAAACACTCGAGTTATAATTGCCAATTTAGGCCTGCGTTAAGGGTGGCTGTGTGAATTTCAGTGGCAAGTCAACGTTGCGGTTGTGTTCCTGGGCGCAGATCCGAGGTACATGGTTTTCCCTTACGCACCGCACCGTGTGCATCGCCAGCAGGATTCTGGCCCATACTCTGCGCCTCCCCGCAATCCCAGCAGGGTGAATGAATGAATGAATGAATGAATGAATGAATGAATGAATGAATGAATGAATGGGGCAGGCAACCCATTAAGTTCCACGGACAACGCGTGGAAGACTCCATGGGGTCACCACACCCTGCTATGGCATGACCCACTTGGGAGGCTGATGGACACGCTCCATCTCGCTGCTGGCTTCCAACACACATTCACATATTTTTTTTAAAAAAGAGCAACAATGCCTTTATTTTAAAGCGCCAGCAAAAACAGGGGAGGGAAATAAATACTCTGAAGACCTACCAAGTTGGCAACGTTACCCTCCGTTTTTGTATGGGGATGGTGGTCCAGAGAGATCTGGACTCCAGCGGATCCCTCCTCCCCGCCTCTGGTTTCCTCCACACACCCCCAACCCCTCTCTGCTCCAGCTGTTCTCCTGCAGCAACAGGGACCCGGGGGGGGGGGCCTCAGTCCATCTTGGTCTGCTCCTTTCGGCTCCGCCTGCTCTCCCGGAAGATCTTCACCAGCGACATGAAGATGGGGACGGCCATGGGGAGGAAGAGCGGGATGTAGATGGCGAACTTCTGGTCATCCGGGAAGTACAAGAGGTGCAGGAGGGACGGGTCGAAGAAAGCCCGTTCCGAGGAGGTGACGGCGGCTTTGCTGGCTTGGAAGGCCGACTCCAGGTCCCCTCTCTCCAGTTCCCGCAGCGCCTTCCGGACGGAGTCCACCGCGTGGTACACCTAGGAGGAGAAGGCGTGACCAGGCACTGCCAGGCAGCCGTTGTCCCGCCACGGCAGGTGGGAGGAAGGGGACTGGGCCGTGCTGGGAGTCGCCAGACCAAAGAGGATAACTTCCCAGGGCAGCGGCAGGGAACGGATCCACCTGGCCCAGGGAGATCGAAGAGGGCTCGCCCCACCGCCGCCTCCCTCCACCCTAGGGGACCACCCTATACCTCCGAAGCCACGTCGTCCTTGATCACGATGTTGCTGATCTTGTCCAGCAGCTGGGCCAGCGACGTGAGGGTGGTGGAGACCGTGGCCACGTTCTCCACCGCCCGGGTCCACAGGAGCCGGTCCAGCTCCCAGTCGGTCAGGCCCTCATTCCCGGGGTTGGCCAGGAGAGCCGCCTCTGGAAGTGGCCCGGGAGAGATGCCGAGCAGCAGCCTGGTTTGGGGACGGGCGGGCGGGCGGGCGGGTGGGGGAGAAGAGCAGGCGGAAGGCATCAGGAAGGAACGGCAAAGGGCGAGGCTGTGTCCCTCCCCCTCTGGGGCCCCAACGGGAAGAAGGGTTCCATTATCTCTTCCTTTGCTATATTGAACTGAAAGCTTTCCCACCTGGCATGCAAAGCACAGCTCAGCTCCACTCACCTCTACTCAGTAGTAAACCCCTGTATAACCGGGCTTTCTGGTAGAAGAGCTCTGAAGAGCTCAAGGCAGGATACATGCCTCTCCCCTACTTTATTCTCACAACCACCCTGCGAGGTAGACCAGCTGAGAGGAGGAGGCAACATCTCAACGACCTCTTACAGGATGGGGGCAAGTGCCTCCCTCTCTCTCCACCTGGCCCGCCTCAATGGGCTGGCGTTGCGAGACCAAAAGGGCGAAGAGGCAGGAAAAATTCATAACGCCCACCTTGCATTCGTTAAAGGAAAGGTGTAAGACACACGTAACCAATATATGCAATAAACAGTTAGACTGGTCTGAACCACGCCTTTAATTTCTTGCATGTTCTACGACACTCTGTTTTACAGAAAGGTCTCAAAGCCTCTACACAGAGTGCAGGACTCCCCACCCTGGAGACCTACAAGTGGGGGCCTGGCCCCACCCCATCCATGGCTCTTCATTTCCTAGATCAAAAGGGGGTGAGGAGGTGGAATGGCCGGCCTCTATCGCCCCCTGCCCCCCCCCAGATTCTTAAAAATGCCCTCCTTTTTTTGCCCCAAGCTGGGTTTTTGAACCGAGCTGGGATGACTTCTTTCAAAGGGGGGGGGGGAGGCAGCTGTGGATTTTCTTCAAAGGCCAGGAAAGGGGAGGGGGGTCAGACTAGATGGCCTTAAGAGACCTCACCGGAGTTGAGCCAGGAACACCTCCATCACCGCCACCATGTCGACATCCACCCTCCTCGGCTGGGAGGCCTCGCCATCATCTTCTTCTCCAGGCTCCACGTTGTAGACCTGGCGGGAAAGGAGAGGCCCGTGAGGTGGGGTGTGTGTGTGTGGGGGGGGCACACAAGGAAAAGCTCACATCGAGCTCAAAGCAAACCCAGACCGACCCACCTTTCCGACCTGCTTACGGACTGGAGCACCACGAACCCTGGCCGTTCTGCACATTTTTAGGGTGCTGCTCTCGGCCCAATGCCTCTTGGCACGCATTTCTCACAACACACCTAAAAACACACTGTTCCTTCCACAGCGGTGACCCAAGGGACACCCTTCTGTCTTTTGGAACCCATTTTTGGCTCCAGTGTGTCTTTTTCTGCAACCAGGGGCACAAGAGCAGAAACTCTAAAAGCAACTTCTCTTTTAAATGAAAGACAGAGGAGATGTGTTTGAAGGGGAAGCAGCCCCAGGGACAAACAGGTGGGTGGGGGAAGGCGGCTGGGGGGGGGGGGAGACAATGGACGGCAAAATCCCTGCCTTCTTCCTCACCATGATCCCGCCCCACCGGGGACTGTGGAAAGCGTTGGTAGGGACGGCGGCCCCCTCCTTGTCCTGGATGTAAAGAGGCGAGTGCAGGCGCTCCGGGACGTACAGCAGGAAGTTGATGACGGGGTAAAGAGAGGCAGTGCTGGAACCTGCGTGGGGAGAAACCGACGGCTCTATTAGGCACCCGGGGGGGGGGGCAGCACCGGCGTGGAAGCCAGTCTGTCTCTCTTCCAGGCCCAGAAAGAAGCGGGCGGCAGGTGAGCTCCAGGAGACAGGAAGACGTACTAAAAAAATGTAACTTTTCTCCCCTTCTCTGGGAGAAAAGCTGTCCTTGAATTACGGAGGGAGCACCTGCTCAAAGGTGAGATCACGGTCTCCCCCCCCCCACGGCTGACCCTTGTTACGTCTCAGGAAGGGGTCAAGCAGAGCAAAGAAGGCATAGGCAGCTCAAGCAATAAAGCCAAGTTACATCATCCAGAACCGAGCAGGTCTTCACGGGCCCCGACGGCACAGAGAGCGACTTGTCTCCAGCCTCAAATGGAAAGATCGCTTGCCACCCGGTTGTGGAGGGACAGGGTGAGGGGTCTAAGACGTGACCCCATTGTGGGTGGTGTGTGTTACGAACGTGCCGTTTTGAACCGCTTGGGATTTCTTTCAAAGCCCTTTTCAAACAATGCCTCCTTGTTTCTCTCCCCTGAGATCTCGGGGCGTAAGGCAGAAGGGGGGGAGTCACCGACCAGGCCCCCGACAACTTACCGAGCCGGGCTTCCACGGGGTTGATGACATGCGGGAGGCTGTGGATGCTCAGCCTGTAGCTGGAGGAGGTGGGGTCAAAGCGGGGCGTAACCCCCAGCGCTGCATAGTAGAGGATCTGGGGCCAGAGAAAAGGACACTCAGCATGGCCAGCGGGAGGAGGAGGAGGCGTCTCCACCGCCGCTCGGAAGCGGCCGCCCGGGTCCCTCGGGCCCAACGCCCACCTGGGAGTCCACAGAGAATTCAGCCACCGAGCTCAGCTTGTGGAGGAGCGGCTTCACGTAGCGCCGGACGGCTCCCTCGATGTCCCAGTGGACGCTGTGGGATTTCGGGTCTGGGTTCAGCAAGCTGAAGGTGACCTCATACCCTGAAGGAAAAAGGGGGTACGAGCAGAAAAAGGAGGCAGCCGGCTTTTCTAACGGGCCTTCTTTCAGGACTCCCTCTGAGAACTCAGCTGCGCTTTACATCTCCAGGTTTTTGCAGGGAGCTCAGCTGTGCTTTGCAGGCAGGAAAAGTGTTTCATGGAACTCAGCTATGCTTTTGTAGGCACGGAGCCGAGCTCTCCTTTAAGAAAGGGAAAGCTGTTGCACTGAGGAATTATTCCACAGCAGAGGTGCTCACAGCTGAGCGGTGCTTTGCATGCCTCACAGAGGTATAAATGCCACCCCTCATATTGCTTTCTCACCACCCCTTGCTTAATGCTGCACCTGAACCCTTTCTCCAGGTGGCGCCAGGCCCCTCCCGGGCCCCCTGACCTGGTTCCTTGCTCTTTCCCTACCCAGACTGGACTTGAAGGGGCGCTTCCACTCAGCTCCCGGCTGGATGATGGGAACGCGGTCTGCCAGGGCTTCCCCGAGGGACTCTGGCGTGAAGGACATGGAGTGTGCCACCTCCTGCACGCTGGCGTCCACGGCTGCCAGCACATCTTCCGCCCCCTGAGGGGCCTTCAGGATGGCGCTGCGTCGCTGGCCGAGGTACACCTTCACCTCCTGCAAAAAAAGAAAGAAAGAAAAGAAAGAAAGACAGGAGGGGCTGCTAAGTGACCCACTGAACTGCGACTCCAGTCTCTTGATTTTCTTAAAATATTTCTGCCCCGCTTCCAGATCAAAACATCCAGGAATGGGGGGCAGTCAATAAAACAGCAAAAATCAATGTATGCTGTTCTAGAACTCCGTAGATGAGATCCAGACCCCCCAAAAAACAGCTTTGATAAACCGGCTTTTAATTCAGGTTTGACAGCAACCTCACTTCAGCCCCACCTGCGCCTCCAAGGGGAGAACTTTGCACGCCCAGGTGGCCTGTCCATTTAATTCCTAACAAGCATCTTGATTGGATGATATGACAGGTTTGGTGACTTGTTCACATTCAAAAATGTAAACTTTTTCCTAGCTGCAAGTCTCACTAACAAGGAATGCGCATAGCCTGGGCTTTCTTAGAGCACCAAATAACGTAACTTAGTTTAGGATTTTGGACAAAGATTAAAACATGACGCAGAAAACGGAGCAGAGCCGCTCTGTAACAGAGCGATACCAGAACACACGCACACACCCCAAAAGCCTAGAATTTTAAAACAATCTTTTAAATCCTGTTTGGCTTTGATTTTTAAGCCGATTTTTCAGTTTTCTAGCCACTGTTTTTTTCAATCCACCTTGCTATAATGCCCCCAGAGCACAGCAGAGAATGTTAAGTGCCAAAATACCTGTGGCAGGAGGTGAGACGTAGGTGGGACCACATAGACGGTGATGGAGCCGGCAGGGGTAGCCTGGGCTGGCTGGAGTCTGGCATCTGCATCTGGAAGGAAAGAAAGAGGGAAAAGTCCATGGGCTTAGAAATGACCCAAGGACGGCATCAAGGGAAAGTGGGTTTGGCTACCTGGAAGGGCCAGATCAGAGGCTGAGAGGGCCAGGTTTGGCCACGGGGAAAGGATTCACCTCCCCAATATCTCAGATACAGGACCGGGTCTTAAGCCAGATGGAAAATACAGGACTTCTTGTTTTTCTTTTTCTTTGACCCTGATATGGATTATGTCTGCTATTATCCACGGTTTTCAGCATCCAGGGAAGGGGGTTGATAGTTTTTGTTTTACAGACCTCCTGCAATGGTTACAAGATGACCGGACGCATCTCCACCCCACAACCCGCCAACCACATGCGGCAATGTTAAAACCATGCTGGAAGCATCATCGTCCCTCGATGTGCCCGAATCAACCCACTGTGTATGCCCTCTCGGAGCCCTTACCACGGAGCGACGCCTGGGACAGGATCGCCTCCTCTTGAGGAATCGCCCGGCGGTAGGACACCTCATAGCGGGAAGTCACGCTGGTCTTGGCTGGGATTGAGGCAGAGGATAAATGAGAAATGCAAAGGGGGGGGGTCCCTGGAGATACTGCCTCCTGTCAACCTCTGGGACTTTAGCCAAACTCAACTGGGGGGAGGCAGCTTCTGGAACCCCCACATTTTTGACTCTGCTTACGATGGATCATGAAGGAAATCTGCCCCAGAGGGAATTTTTAAACAGCTCTGAATGCTTTCCAGTTGAAGAGCATCTTCATGTCACGGCTCCTCAGCCTTGGTTTGAACACGGCTGCCCCCCCCCCCCCCCCGTGCAGGCCTTTTCGCTTCCCCTGCTTGTGACCTATTTCTAGACCTGTTTTAATTTTCTGCGGAGCCCTTTTGGATCCAGGTTCTCAGAGAACGGGAGGCAGGAAGGCAAAAAGATAAGAAAACCTCTTAGAAAGATGCCTGAGCTCTAAATGCAGAACTCACTGAGAAATTATGGGGTGCAGAGGTTGGACTAGAAGCCAGAAGATCTGGGTTCAAATTCCTTTTCAGCTGTGTGGCCTATCCTACTTTACAAGGGTGGCTGCGACCAGGATCAAGAGGAGGTGGGGAAAGCCACATTGTTTGCCTGCAGAAAAAGCCACCACATCACTGAAAAGAGAACAGACTTTGGGAGGGGGGAAGAAGCACATTGGGGCACTACTGTACAACTTCCAGAATCCTCTAACCAGAGGATTGTGGGATTTGTGATCCAAGAATGTATTTATTCATTTATTTTTGCTCTGAAAGTACATCAGCCCAAGCTGGCAGTTCACACCAAGGCAAGGGGTTGGGAGTGGGGCGGAGGCCCATACTTACAGGGTCAGTTTCCCCAACCCTCCCCCCCAGGGATGCAGAACCGCTTCTCTCCAAACTCACCGTTCAAGGGAATCTCCACCTCCTGCACGCGTTTGAAGGGGAGCTTGCGTTCCTGAGCCCCGAAAAGCACCCCCTGGGCAAACACGACCGAGACGGGCACCGTCAGCTGGAACTGAAGCACAAGGCTGTTGAACTCACGGCGCCAAGAACCACCACCCGCCGGCCGCCCGCTTCTGATGGTCCCGGACAGCTTCTGCCTCCATGCCAACATAGCGCCGGAAGGAGTTTTCCAATAAATACAAGTGGCTACTGGAAGCCCTGTTTTCCGTAAATGTCTCTAACCGTCTCCTCCAACACAAAAAAAACCTCTGGAGAGACCCAGCTGCTTTGGATCGCCAGCCCAGCCGGGGATTCCAAACCTCGGACTCCAGAGGTAGCTGGACTACCAACACCAGCAGTCTTGACCGAAGCCCAGGAAAGGCTCAGGCTTATGGGAGGTGTAGTCCAAGAACCTCCGGAGGCACAGTTTTGGGTGTTCCCCAGAGGCGACATTATGACTACGAGGGAGGTGGGGTGGAAGGGGAAAGAGTCAGGTGAGTTTCTCCCCCCCTTTGCCCCCGCTCACCTGCAGCACGTCCAGTTCGGCGATCTCGGAATAAGGCAGGGACGCTCGGTAGGTCTCCGTCGTCTTCCACCAGAGCGGAAGCCCCACCACGATCGCCATGGTGGCGAAGGAGAGGGCCGCGTATTTCCCTCGGGCCTTTTCTGGAGAGACACGGGAAGCGGGAACAGGCAGGGAAGGCCATCAGTGACCAGTCCAGCTGCACCCCCCTCCCTGAGAGACAGGCACCCCCAAAAAGAAGAAAAGGGGGAGCAGAATGTGGAGCCCCCCCTCAAAAGAACATGGGGACAGTGAGCAAGTGAGTGGGGCTGGGAGGAAGAGTTTGGGGGGTCGTTTTTCCTTTCCTCTGCCCTCCTCATCCTTTTTTCCTTGCGTCACATCTTTCAACCTCGTACACCTGCAAGGCTATTTTAAAAAAGGTATTACAGATAAATAGTCCCAAGAAAAGTGGAATCTCTCCTTTAAGAGTCTAGAAGGGTTGCCCCCACCCCCTGAGTCTTGTGGCGGTGAGTTCCACAGACCCCACGGCTTGTTGCACAAGAGAAGCCACATTTCTGGGATGAAACACTGATGGAAACCCCCTCCCGAAAAAGTCAAGCATTGAGAAGGATGGCTTGGAAGGGGAGGGGAAAAAAAACACCTTTCAGCCCTTTACACGAGAGTAGGTGAACCCCCAGGGAAGGAAGATAAAAAAAGACCCTGCCTTTTGTGCTCCGATAAGAAGGGACTGGAAAGCGGCTCGGGGGGGGGGGGGAGGGTGGGGGTGGCTCGACACAAAGCTGTTCCAAGAACGTGGAAGGTCTCCCGCGAATCCGGACTGAACTGGGAGCGACTCCGGATTGAATTGGGAGCGAAATGGAAGCGGGGCCAAACCGCTTTTGGGAATGGGAGCGGAAGGGGGGGAGGCGGCTGCTGGTTCCCCCCCACCCCACCCCACCCCACCCTTGCCAGGTTGGGCTCGGACGCCTGGGTCCCCCCCCCCCTCCCTCTCCCAGCCCCGCACCTGCCGCATCGAAGGCTGCAGCGGCAGCAGGACCGCCTTCGCCCGCCATCCTCCTTCCCGGAAATCTCCCTCGCTGGAGCCCGGCTCGGGGGTGGAGCGCCGGGCCTCCCGGAGGCAATAGAACGGGATCGAACCAATCAGCACCAAGGGAATGCAGAGCGGCCTCGGTTGTATCCAATCAGAGGAGGGAAGTGAGGTTCCCGGAGTGAAGGGAAGCTTGCCCGTCCCAACGCAGGGCACGCCGAAAGGGCGGGACGCCGCTCAGCCAATAAACGAGGCTGGACACAAAACAACCTATTCTCGTCCTCTGCTTCTCGGCGAGAGAGCCCGATTGGCCAATGAGAAAAATACCCAGAGATGCCCTCCTTCTGTACGGCAACGGAGAAGGATCAAACTACCTCAAGCCAAGAGGCGGGGGGATGTTTAACCCTTTGCTCTCCCCCAGACTGTGTTGGAGTGTATAGGAAAACACGGGGGTCGTCGCTTGTTCCGACGTTCGTTGGGTTTTGCAGGGACCAACCCCCGGGATTTAGGAACATCGGATAAAAGAATTCCAGAGCTCGGGTAAAAAAATATATATTGTGGACTACAACTCCCACTCCTGGAAACTACAACTCCCATAATGCTTTGGGAGCATTGTGGTTTATCAAGTCATTTCCAGTTTCATGGCAACCCCAAAAACTAAGGAATTCCAAAAAGACCTGTCCTTCAGAGCCCTGCTCAGCACTTGCAAAATCAAGCCCATGGTTTCCTTAATGGAGCCTGTCCATCTCACATTTGGGTTCTTCCTCTTTTCCTACTGATGCCTATTTTTTTTCCTAGCAGGGTGGAACTGAAGCAGGTTGGTGTGGCCTCATCCTGACATCTTGGCCCAGGGAGGATCCACCCCACGGCTCCGGCTAGAGGGGCCGAGCCCCATTCTGGGGTTTCGTAGCCCTATCAGGGGGTCCCTCCCGATTGAGGTCACAGAAGGAGGGCAGGCCAGAGAGGCGACTGAACAAGCCAGCGCTTTGAGCCCGTGAACTCTGATGCCAGGTGGGCACAGGGGGACAACGGTCCACCTTCACACACGTCCCACAAATAAAACATTCTGCTCCTCCAACATGACTCCGCTGCCTCGGATTTATTTCCCTGCCTGGAGATGTGGGCGCCCCCCCCTCCAAGGCTTTGGCTGGGATCCCCAAACTTAGCAACCCATATACGCCCATGTGCACATCACCCATCTTGGTCTCTGCCAGTCCCACCTTAAAGGGTTGTCGTGAGGAGGGACTAACATGGAGGGAAGCCATGCACGCCACCCTGAAGGCTATAACGGCAGGATATAATGGGGATTAATGGATGAATACGTAACACACGAAAGAAGGCCTGGGGGTCCTTGAATGCGAATCAGTGCCTGCTCCTGTCAATCGATCGTGAATCTTCCTGGTGGTATGTGGGTGTCATTCCCCCCCCCCAATATCATCACCTCGCAGCCTCATTGTGGACACAGCCTTTGATCTCAGCACAGAAATGGGGCTGTCTAGGAAGCTGCAGCCTGATTGGAAAATCCATGTTCCCAAAGCCCTGCTTTTAATCTGAAGCAGGAGGTGGTCCTCCATGTGTCCCGCCTGCCGGTCCTCGCTCCCTCTCTTTTCTATTCAGGAAGAGAACACAATTAGCATTCGGCAGAGGAAACCAGCTTCGCTGCACTTGGGGCCGCTTCCCCGTGAGAAACAATACCGCCCGACACCCTGTGAAACCGGCAATTTTTTTTGCTCGCTCTGAGAACAGCCCCTTTCAAAGTCGGTGGTGAGAAAGAATGAAAACCACGTTATCACGTCACTCCTCTATCATTTATTAGCTCGGGAATGGTTTGGTACATCGGGTGCAGAAAGAGCCCACGGCACACGCTCACGCACACACAGGGCAGTAACGGGGGTCCGTGCCCAGGGGGGGCATGGTGCCTTCCATGCCACCGGGCCGGGGGGGGAGACGGGATGGCAAATGCAGAGCAGCCTGGCAAAGCTACAGCTCACATCACAGTGTAGTGCCACGTGGGGGTTGGGGGGGACCCTGGTTATGCAAAAAGTGGGGGGGAGCAGGCAGGTGGGGATGGGCTTCGGAGTGCCAGTGAGAGGATGACCACTCTTCCCAACGCGGGGGCCTACCTGCCAGCCCCCAAATATTCCTCATTACAAGCTACAGGAAACCTTCCCCAGGTGACAAAGAGTCATCCTGCACGCACACCCCCGTTTGCATCCTGATACCCCCCCCTTCAGCCTGCAGGTCTCTAAATCGACACAGCATTTAATGAAGCTCCAAAGTCCCTTTGCATCCATGACTCAGAGCTACACAACAATCCAGCAAGGAAAGCCTGCGTCATCGTTTCCCCTGCCTCCATGGCAGGACCCCTCCTGAACCGGCTTTTCGTCTTCTTCCTCCTGCCCTCCCCGTCACTCGTGCATTCGCTGCCTCTCGCGCGCCGGACGCTCTTGTGGCTTTCGATGAGCTCCTGTCACGGCTATGGTAGAAGAAGCTAAGGGTGGGCTGGGGAGGGCGACTGGCGTGGCTGATTGTGGGAGGGAGCGAGAAGGGGAGACGCCGTCACGAGGGGCCCTATAAGCCTGGCCGGAGAGAGGAACGCCGGGGCTCAGTAAGCGTGGTTCGCGACGTAGAGGGACTGCCCGGCGGCCCCGCACTCATCCCCGGAGCCTTCGTACTTGCCCAGCGCGGCCAGGCCGTTGATCTGGAAAAACAGAAAAGGGAGATCGCGCCTCAGATCACCTGTCACACAACCTCAGTCTGTCCGGATCTGCTTGGTCTACACCGGGTATGGCGCCTTCAGACCTGGGGCCAAATCCGGACAGCCGGGATTCTCCTGCATGGGTTGTCCCCTTCCTACAAGGACGAATCGCCTCTGCTAAGATGTAAGTCAGGAGCAAGAACCTTAATTCTCAGTCCGGATGCATTTTTGGGCCCCATCCCTTTGCCCTTGCCCGGAAGATTCAACGTGGCCCCTTCTTTGTACAAAGTGAGGTTTGGATCTTCCCCCTAAAATATGAACTAAGGTGCTAGTCCTCAAGCGCCTGAATAAAAGGGGACTTCAAAGAGGGACAGAGGAAGCTTCTTCTGCCCTTTACCTCGGCGCGCTTCACAAACTCCTCGGTGGCCGCGTTCTCATTCTCCCGTTCGCCCCGCCAGGCGTTGAGGGCCGAGGCCTGGAGGGCGCGGCCGTAGGAGAAGGTCAGCGCCCATGGTCGGGGCAGCGGGCAGTTGTTGATGGCGTTGAGGTTGATGGAGGCTTCCTCCTCGCTCTGCCCGCCAGACAGGAAGGTGATGCCTGAAGGGGGGGGGAGAAGAGAGAGAGGGAGGGCAAGGTGGGCTACCATCCTGCTCCAGCCCTAGGGGGCAGGTGGGGGGGGGAGCCCAGGTATGGGGACTGGGGGGCAGAGGCAGTGGGGGGCAGCCCTACCTGGTACGGCGGGTGGCACCGTGCGGCGCAAAGCAGTCACGGTGGCCATGGCGATCTCCTCAGGGCTGTACTTGGTGGGGCAAGCGTGGCCCGGGGTGACCATGTTGGGCTTGAGCAGGGTCCCCTCCAGGTAGACGTGGTGGTCGCTCAGCGCCTTGTAGACAGCCGCCAGCACCTGGCAGAGAGAAATGAAGCACACCAGGTGTTAAAGCGCACGAGGACCGAGCCAGCGTCCCCAAGTCATGGCTGACTCGAACCCCCCACCTCTCACGTCCCAGCCTGAAATTCTCGTCACTCTACACCACATGGCCACTCAAAGAGAAACGGCTGAGCTAGGAATTGTCTACCTGCATCCCTGTCTCTCGTTAGCACGGCGCATCCACTTGAATGCTTCCCCCCCCCCCCGGAAACCAGCATGGACACTGGAATAAAACCACCCTACGGACGGTCCTTGCTTTAGGGTGCTGGGGGGGCAGGAGGATGGGAGTTGGAGTCCCGTGGGGCCTCGGAGTGATGTCAGGCTGAACCGCCTCACCTTCTCCGTCACGTACTGGCAGCGCTTCAGGTCATGCTCTCCG